>NC_143260.1:24433948-24775022 GCF_984573655.1 Nuphar pumila | reverse complement strand
ACGGTGTAAGGATTCTTGGATTCGCAACATGACGAAGGTTGGGCTGAATACCGCTCTCGTCGCTCTCGGCATGCAGAAAGGAGAGCAGCATTATCAAGGTACCAGTACATGTTTAAGGGTTGGACGACACCTGAACCTGGTGACTGGTCTTGCACTAACTGTGCTTACTGCAACTTTCGGTGCTGCTCACGCTGCCGGCAGTGTGGCAGGGTACCCCCGACGCGCAAGTCACCAGAACAGGCTTCGTCGACCAAGCGAGGGAGGCACTGGAAAAACTCACTCTCTTTGTTCGGTTCTGCCTAATGATGCCTCTATCGCCAAATGCTTAGAGAGGGACGCCAATGGTCGAGAGCAAGGGGAGATGAAGGCACAGAATCATTTCTGGTAGGCTCGGCTCGCTACTTCCTCAGTGACCTGTCCTTCATGAAAGACGGTGGGCATGGCACCGTCAACTTTGCCTACAACACATCTTGCAAGGTCGCTCTAAAGGGGTCGCCTCCTACAATGTCACGTTGGAAGTCGTTTAAGTGCAGCAATCGCCGAAAAGCTCTTCTGGCCGTCGGACTGCAGAGTTGGGAGAGATTTCTGATCGATGCACTGTCATCATTGCCTTGCGGTGGAACCCTCCACAATGAGAGGGTGGTGTATGTTCGCCCCCGATGATTCACTGAATCCCACGTCTGTGTTCGGGGCTTTGAATGAGCACCACGTATACAAGCACATGAGGCTCGTATTCCCGTGTATGTTGACATAACTTTGCATCGGACTCTGGTGTTGTTGCAAAGACTTAAGTACCCTTTCTTGCTATTCTTCTCATAAAGTGATGGTTTGAGAAAATGACAAAAATGCCCTTCATTCAAAAAAGAAAAAACAAACAGTTCAAAAAAGGACAAACATGTCCTCCATCCAGAAAGTCGAGGATGATGTTGACTGTTCAAAGTCTTCTTCTTTTTCTGTTCAAAAAAAGGACAAACATGTCTTCTTCTTCTTTCTCTGTAAACACTGTAAAACCCTCTCTCTCTCTAGAGAAGAAATCAAGGGAAACAAAGAGTTCTTCCTGGAGAAGGCCATGAACATCAACCCTCTCACTCTCTCTCCCTTCTCTCTCTACTTCTGTGCACATCCAACAAACGATCCTACATTGCTCCATCGTCATATTCTTCTTCTTCCTTCTTCGTAAAACATTGTAAAACCCTCTCTCTCTCTAGAGAAGAAATCAAGAGAGGTAAAGGGTTCCTCCTGGAGAAGGCCATGAACACCAACCCTCTCACTCTCTCTCCCTTCTCTCTCTACTTATGTGCCTGATTTAGAGTTTTTGCCCTTACAGGAGGGGGGTCCGGGGGTTCATCCCAGCGTGGGTAGCATCATTCAACTAAATGAGTTGTAGATCCTGATTCAGAGTTTTTACCCTTATAGGAGAGGAGTCTGAGGGCTCCTCCCAACGTGGGTAACATCATTCAACTTGAAGAGTTGTGGAGTCTGATTCAAAGTTTTTACCCTTACAGAAAAGGGGGGTCTGAGGGCTCCTCCCAGCGTGGGTAGCATCATTCAACTTGATGAGTTGTGGAGTCTGATTCAAAGTTTTTACCCATTCATATTTTAAGGCATTAGATCTCATGTTTGAACATCCACGCATGTGCAGTTTCCTTTCATCATGTTCAGTTGCTTTCTAGATTATACTTTGAATTCTTGTGCATTTTAGATCTATCGATTTGTATGTAACCAGAGCTTATTTTAATCTGAATTTTTTACTGCAACTTCATGCATATGTCTTCATGCTCTCCACCAAAAATCAAATCATTCTTAGTTTGTTTGACTCACTTTAAAAATCGAGATTCAAAACCTGTTATTTTGCACAATCAGGATTTTAGCAGAATCAGGACCAACTTGCAAGAGTGATTTCTCCCTAACCAGAGATGATCTTTCCAATCCATAAAAAGGGTTGTTTTCTAAATTGAATCTAGTTTGTTCATACCAAATTTCAGCAATTTCTATGGTGTTTTCATACCAGTTTTAGGTCAAAAAACATAACCCTGTCACCCTGTGTCATTTTAACAGCTCAGATTTTGATCCATTTTGTTTGAATTTTATTTTCCTAATGGGAGATCATTTTTCAATTCTGTAAAACGGGTTCTCTTTGTTTATGTGTCTAGTTCATCCCTGTACATTTTCAGAATTTTTTATGGTCAATTACTATTTTATTTTGATTAAATACTAGAACCTTGTATCCAGATTTTATAAATGTTCTGATTTTGGCCCCCATATCATGACTGTTGTAGCACTTCTTCAACAAATCGTTATTTGATTGACAATATTTTCAGCAAATTGTTGTTATGATTTTTTTAAGTCTCTAATGAGTCCCTACTATGATTTGTAGTATTTTTGGGTCTCCAACGAGCCTCACAATGATTTATAGTATTGTCCGGTCTTTTAACTATGATTTATAGTGCTTTGGGGTCTTCAACGAGCCCCACAACGATTTGTAGTGTTTTTCGATCTTTTAACTATGATTTATAGTGTTTTCGGGTCTTTAACGAGACCCACAACGATTTATAGTGTTGCTGGACCTCGCTATAGCGATTTGTAGTGTTTCTCGCTAAACACTATAGCGATTTGTGATACAAATCGCTATCTGAATTAGGACCAACTTGTCAGGGCCATATATCCCTAACCAGAGATCGAATTTCAAATCCGTAAAAAGTGGTGTCTTTGTTATGAAGTCTAGTTTATTCTTGTAAATTTTCAGCGATTTCTATGGTCATTTGATACCCCATTTAGATCTAAAACCAGACCCCTATCAGTCTGCCTTATTTGAGTGACATATGTTTTTATTTCATTTTGTAAGAGTCATATCTCCCCAACAGAAGATCATTTTCCAAATCCGTAAAAAGGGTTTTCTTCCTCTATGTGTCTAGTTTATATCTGGAAAGTTTATAACTTTTTATGCTCATTTGATATTTCAAACCTGTTAAAAACCGAGACATGTTATAAAATGTTATAAAACTTAAAAAGTTTGAAACTTCCTCTATGTGTCTCAATTTTTAACAGGTTTGAAATATCAAATGAGCATAAAAAGTTATAAAACTTTCTAGATATAAGCTAGACACATAGAGGAAGAAAACCCTTTTTACGGATTTGGAAAATGATCTTCCGTTGGGGAGATATGACTCTTACAAAATGAAATAAAAACCTATGTCACTCAAATAAGGCAGACTGATAAGAGTCTGGTTTTAGATCCAAATGGGATATAAAATGAGCATATAAATCGCTGAAAATTTACAGGAATAAACTAGACTTCATAACAAAGACACCACTTTTTACGGATTTGAAATCCGATCTCTGGTTAGAGAGATATGGCCCTAACAAGTTGGTCCTGATTCGGATAGCGATTTGTATCACAAATCGCTGTAGTGTTTAGCGAGAAACACTACAAATCGCTGTGGGTCTCGTTAGAGACCCAAAAATACTATAAATCATAGTTAAAAGACCAAAAAACACTAAAAATCGTTGTGGGGCTCATTGGAGACCCCAAAGCACTATAAATCATAGTTAAAAGACCGGACAATACTATAAATCATTGTGAGGCTCGTTGGAGACCCAAAAATACTATAAATCATAGTAGGGACTCATTAGAGACTCAAAAAAATCATAACAATAATTTGCTGAAGAATATTGCCAATCAAATAACGATTTGTTGAAGAAGTGCTACAACAGTCATGATATGGGGGCCAAAATCAGAACATTTATAAAATCTAGATACAAGGTTCTGGTATTTAATCAAAATAAAATAATAATTGACCATGAAAAATTCTGAAAATTTACAGGAATGAACTAGACACATAAACGAAGAGAACCCGTTTTACAGAATTGAAAAATAATCTTCCATTAGGAAAATAAAATTCAAACAAAATGGATCAAAATCTGAGGTGTTAAAATGACACAGGGTGACAGGGTTATGGTTTTTGACCTGAAACTGGTATGAAAACACCATAGAAATCGCTGAAATTTGGTATGAACAAACTAGATTCAATTTAGAAAACAACCCTTTCTACGGATCGGAAAGATCATCTCTGGTTAGGGAGAAATCACTTCCGCAAGTTGGTCCTGATTCTGCTAAAATCCTGACGGTGCAAAATAACAAGTTTTGAATCTCGATTTTTAAAATGGGTCAAACAAACTCAGAATGATCTGATTTTTGGTGGAGAGCATGAAGACATATGCATGAAGTTGCAGTAAAAAAATCAGATTAAAATGAGCTCTGGTTACATACAATCGATAGATCTAAAATGCACCAGAATTCAAAGTATAATCTAGAAAGCAACTGAACATGATGAAAGCAAACTGCACATGCGTGGATGTTCAAAAATGAGATCTAATGCCTTAAAATATGAATGGGTAAAAACTTTGAATCAGACTCCACAACTCATCAAGTTGAATGATGCTACTCACGCTGGGAGGAGCCCCCAAACCCCCCTCCTGTAAGGGCAAAAACTCTAAATCAGGCTCCACAACTCATCAAGTTGAACGATGCTACAGTTAGTGTGCAGGTCAGTCGGTGTTTGATAAAGAAATGTTGGATCGTTTGTTGGATGTGCACAGAAGTAGAGAGAAAAGGGAGAGAGAGTGAGATGAGGTTTTACCCCTCTCTTGTAAGGGTAAAAACTCTGAATCAGGATCTACAACTCATTTTCTTGAATGATGATACCCACGCTGGGAGGAGCCCCCAAACCCTCCTCCTGTAAGGGTAAAAACTCTGAATCAGGCTCCACAAGAGTCAATGTACAGGTCAGTCGGTGCTTGATGGAGCAATGTATGATATTCTAATGGATGTGCACAGAAGCAGAAATAGAAGGGAGAGAGAGAGTGGGAGGGTTGATGTTCATGGCCTCCTCCAGGGGAGATTTCTTTCTCAGATAATCCTGCAGTGCAGAGACTGAGTCTTAAATAATCATCTTCGGAGCACTTAAGTCTTTACAACCATTCCTTTTCAAGAATCGTCATTTTTTTTTGCACCAATGGAGGAGAGGTTACTTAAGTCTTTGCAATCGCATCAAACTCCAACGCTAATTAATGCTGACAAACATGGGGATACGAGACGCACATGCTTACATACGTGGTGCTCTTTGGGACCCCCGATCATGAGATGTAGCTAACTGCCCTGTTCGGGGGGGGGGGAACATATAACCTGCTTTGCTCCACAATTGGAGGAAGCCTTTAAAAAAGTAAAGGGTTTCGTAACTCTGTGTTAGGTAATTCAAAACCCCTTATTGAAGAACGAAGGGATTCTTTATCGGCAATCTTGGGACTCTATTGCCGCAATGACTTCTAAGGGGAGGACCAATCACTATTCTTTTGGGACGAGTCTGGACCTGCCCCTCTCATACTTTTTTACTCCTCTGCTTTTCTAAGAGAAAAAAACCAGTACTCTTCCTTCATAAAGTTTGGATTGGATTACGGGTCACTTGGCTTGCCTACTGCTGACCCAGATCCAGATCCTACAGTCATTATGAGATCGGATATCTGGGTCGATCTTGGTCTGCTGCAATGTCTGGATCTGGATTCAATAAATGGATCAAATGGAATGGATTTGTGGATGTCGTCATCTACAGTATTGACCCAAAACCTTGACAATGATTGTGGCATAGGGCCACCATCTCCTGATCCAGTGAAGGTTGTGGCTAACCGAGAAAGTTTTGATGACGAGAGCACTCTTAAAGAAATTCTTGATTCAATTAAATTAAAGTTTGGTGCATTCCTCTTGCTCAACGATTTTGACGGACATGAGGAAAGCAAGAAGGTAGGTCCGCTCCGCTCTATGTCTAGAAGGCCCAGGGCTAGTTCTCTCAAGGGTGTTGGGGTTTTACAATGTTAATTGTCATGAAGATCTTGATGTGGAATGCACGGGTGTTGTGCAGAAAGCATAAACAACTCTATATATCAAGCGTCATAGATAAAAAAAAGCCGAATATCATATGCATTCAAGAGACAAAAATGAAAGAAATTCATGGAGTGGATGTAACGCCCCAAAATTTTAACCCAAATTTAAGAGGATTTTTTTTTATATAACAGCGAAAACAATTAATAACATAGGGTTAAGTATTTCGAGACATTACGGTGGAGAGAAAACCCAACACATTTATTTCATTCAATTTATCAATAAAAATCATCAGAGTTAAAATCATAAGAGGAACTCAAACTATCCCTGAAACAATAAATCCAAAAATCTCGATCTGATGCCTCATCCCACAGCTGCTCATAAACCTTATTCTTTACCTGAAAAATAGTAAATTGATTGGAATTAGACTACCACGTCTAAGTAGGAAAATTGTAACTCTTAATGCAGGTACATCATGAGTCTAGTATGTGATGTGGGTGTCAAGTGTAAATCTTTAGTATATACAATAGCACGTAAAGCAACAACAGTAATCATCAATCATATACATGAGCAGGTAGAACATGGGATGCAACATTAATAAGTAAGTGAGATAAGTTATGCAACAACAATAACAATAACATGCATAACTTTCATGTAATCATCTCATATTTACCCATTTCAGGATTTCAGTTCATTTCAATTTCAAAATATAGAGCATGCTGAAAGAATATGCAAATGTCCCTTTAATAACTCCACTCATTGTGATACCTAACTGTTCTAAATAGTGATTGTATTATCTTATCCAGCGGGTACACACGGGCCAAGGCAACCATCACAGAAGAGAACGTTCGGGGATATATTATTCAAGGGTATTTTATTAGCCCGAACATTCTAACTGAGACTAAAAATCCTAAGGGAGCGGCCAGTGACCGAGAGAATCTCCCAAAGGCCAAAACCAAAACAGGATGCATCTCTAACTTCTGCAGAAGAACAAAGAGCTACCACCTAGGACATATTGGTAGTCCGGGTCCCCCCAACTCCGAGGACTGGGGACCATCGAGTCACTTTAGCTCGAAACACTTAAACACATGTCCCCGGAGTTTTGTACCACCTACCCTCTCCAAGGTAAGCCCGAAATCTGAGTGGGTTAATCTTTTCATTAAATTATTTTCCCGAAGTATGGGACATTTCCCCACTTCCTTCTACTATCATAGCAGTAGAATTCTCAACCTTAGTCATTTTACCAAGGTGTATAGAATAAATCCCAATTCTTTGTCATATTGATTGCATAACCCACCCAAAGTGCTCCGGTGCCTTTAAACCAGTCAAGCATGAATGCCCCGGTGCCTTTAAACCAGTCGGACAACAATATTATATTTTCATTTTCATGTGGATTCACGTCATAACTTCGATGGTCTATACATGACCCTCAACACACTAGCTTGACATTCATATGTCCACAACAATCCGACCCATAGGTTCGGTTGTCAGATCCTCATTCATCATCATTATTATTTTTTTTTTTTATTTATTCTTCAATAGCAAATTGCCACAACGTACCATTAGGTTTTGACTTGTGACATCCCAACATAGGGTGGCATGTATTAAAAACTCTGCTAACAAGCAAAGACACTATTGGTGTCCTTTATTGAGCATGCAGTATAGTCCTAGAGATTTGGTAATACAACTATATACATTTCTCCCAACACACTCTCATTTGAACATTCCACAAGATATACAACTTAGTTGGCATTTGATACTTTCAGCAATTATGTAGTGTTAGGCAATAGTACTTCAGAAAAATTTACAGTTTAACATGCATATGGACATGGGAGATTAAGCATCTTAATGTCCATTTGAATCTTCTAGATGATATGCACGTAATGGGCATTGGAACATTTTAAGGAATATGCAATTTAACAACATAAATTATGCAGCTTAATATACAACTAAATAGCAACTTAATATACAAGTTACTATGCAGTTGAACACCAAATTGGCAATATCAACTGAACAAGACATACAAGAGAATATATCTCAAACATCACTGAGAAGCACATGACTGAATCAGATTTAATTTGAGAACGCATATGAGTTCCACTAAAACCAATCGCAACCGACATACTTTAAACTATGAGAAAGAAGCTTATGAGACTGCCACATTTTTTTTTCACACAACATCATGCATACAACTGTATAAGCTTATACATGATCACAAGTACTTAGATCTGATCACAGCCAACAAAATAATAGGCAAATCAAACTTAATAGAAATCCACAAAATAATGTATTACTCAAGTATTAAAACCGTCATAATAATATAACATCTTTAGACTATCATACACTTAAAGATTTGCTATTTTAACAGAAACACACATTTCTGATTAACTGTGTTAATATGTCAATCACACAAATTCGCAATTTACTGTTTAAACATATTACAAATTCTGATCAGCTGCTTCAACCTGGAAAACAGGCAAACCAATTTTTTTATTTTTCTTGAAAGCCATGCAGCATAATCGCATAACCACAATTTGTTTGAATCGGGTTTTACTATCTGACTATTCACAAATATATTGGTAAACATAACAGAACACTAAGTTGTGTGGATCCGATGCAAACTTTGAACATTCTCAAATACCCAATATAATAGGACCTTATGTTGTCTAGGACAGATTTATAATTTGAACATACATAACTATAAATTATGCGGATCAAATTCATAATTTGAACATAAATAATATAACATGTAATCATTGTATATGTCAAATACTAAGGATTGAACTTACTAGAACCTGTTTTACAAAGAAGTCAAGATGTCCCATTTAATTTGTAGATAGAAGATGGTCCATTACACCTAATATGTAAATCAACCAAAATACTTTTATTTCTTAAAATTCAACCTATATTGTCTTTCAAGTGTTGAAGTTTGTTCTTTCTTGGGCAAAGATGACAAACCAAGAAACATGCCAGCTTTCGCGTCAAGATTTTGCAGTATTGTCATTAGCGTAAACTTAATCAACTAAATGACATGTTCACTATCTTTGTACGGAACATGAAAATGAAATCTATAAGTTGGTCAGACCTTCCAAATACAAGTTATAGCATACATGATGCTCAACAGCCTCATAAGCACCTACAGATGCATGCACAGACATATTAGTAAATATTGAATGCTCACTCAGAATTCACAGGTCAGTCTTTATTCTGATATATATATACATATATATATATATATAAGTAGAGTAATTCAAAATATACATATCTGAACAGATTAATTGAAATTCATCCGGTAATAATGAATATCATATTCAGGGTTCAAGCATGATCAGAATGACAATTTATACATCTAATGTCAACTACTCTGATCAGGAGTATTACCCAAGGAAATATGCATATTTTTTTTTGCTAGGAACAATTACCGAAATTACCCAAATTAAACTATCAATTATTTAATGTTATACAGACTAATGCAGTTACAAGGATCGACTGAGTTGTAGTGTACTAGAACCAAAAATCCAAATTTCGTCATGTTTGATAATTTAACAAAGAATTTAGCAGGATTTGCAAACAGAATATATGAAAAAAAAGAAGAAGCTATTTACAGAAATTAAAAAAAAATACACATTCAGGATTGTAACATATTTTAAAGTAAAGATCTGAAATACAACCCCCCCCCCTTCCAACTTAGAAAACCGGAACCCCCAAATCGGTGATTTGGGGTTTTCAATGAGATTTAGTTTTAAAAGAAATCTAAGGACAAGAGATGAACTGGATTTGAGGTTCTCTTCACAACAGCCGAAATCCCCAAATAGAGAATTTGAGGTTTTTCGGACAACCCACACCATAGTCTCAACCCATGACGTACCCAACATGGAGAACACAGAAATTTCCTACCTCTTCCGACGCTTTTCCGACAATCGGAGACTGCTGTCGCGATAAGAGGGTCAGCCACTGTCGAATGCTCCACTGTCGAGCTCCCCTATCGTTGGAAGTTCTTCCTTAAGCCGTGCGGACAAGAGAGAGGAGAGTGTGAAGAAGAGAGCGTGGGAGGAAGAAAGGAAAGTGGGAGGAAGAGAGAAACGGGAGGGCCTATGTAGAAGGTTGCTCGAAAAGGGAGGGCCGGTACCCTCACCGGCGGCGGCTGCGCATCTCCCCTCTGTTGCCCCTTTGCGATTTCCCCTTACGAGGGTTAGGGTTCACTCTGGATCCTAACCAGCTTTGTTTTATCAGGCAACCCGTATCGGGTTCCCTTATATTATAAAATTTTTTTTTTACGTATGCGGGGCAGGGCTTGGGTCCGAGTCCAAGACCCGAGTTCCAACCAAGAGTTGGATCTGCGACTCACCTATGGTGTGGATCCGCAACTTGCCCGAAATATGGATCCGCATGTTGGATCCAAATGGATCCAACTGTGGATCCATTTATTAACTTGGGTATATATATAAGTTATGTTTATTATTATCTTATTTTATTTTTATGATATTATACATAAATATGGACCCTTTATGGATCCGTTTACGTTAATAAAAAATTGACATAACTTAATATGGATCCAAGATCCATTGTGCTTCGTAAATCTTTTTAATAAATTTGGGTCCAGAAATCTGAAGTTTTAATTATATGATTTGGAACTATGGATCCAAATGAATTATTATGGATATACATCGATCCTTACGGTTTCCATACAAGGATCTAGGTTAATATTGAAGTTTCGATGTCGAAGATCCAAATGCAATGTTATGGATCCGAACATCGCCTAGGCTATACCAATCCCACTAAAGTGTTGTAGACCCAATATAGAAATTTTACCATTAAAATTTTGATTTAAACTTCGAGGATCCAATCCATTTGACCAAAATCTATCATTAAATATTCAATTTAAGGTTCGTGGTCTGATATCTAAGATCCGAATGGAATATCGGAGTTCTAAACAGGATATTTGGTATCCAACATTGAAGATCCAAATAGGTCATCCAAGATCCAATTACGAATAAATAATTAAAACAATAAAATATTCGTGTATCACCTTAATGACTTAAAAATCTAAATTTTATTTATCTGATAAAAATCATGGGTATTACAGTGGAGGGGTTGTTCTTTTGCTTTTCACCCGTTATTATGAAGATCCAGAGGTATCTTAATGGCTTAGAAGGATGGATTACAAGGTATCGTTGCCCATATCAAAAGGTTTTCTTTATCGGTATGCATCTCAATATGGCTAATGGGGAAGCAGATTTTCTCCTCAATGGGGTCTATGGCCTATGTACTAGTACCCTTAAAAAGGATTTTGGGGTTGAATTGCATAAAATTGAAGAAGATTTGGGGCCTTCGTTGTCATCCAATTGGTGTATGGGAGGCGATTTCAACTCTATTCTTCGTTTGGAAGATTCCAATTGGCCTCAAATATATTCTAATTAAAAATATGCAAAGGTTTGCAGCGTTCTTGGATATGGCACAATTATCAGAACTCCCAATGCAAGGAGCACATTTTACTTGGTCAAACAAAAGGGTCCCTTCGGTAATGAGGAGGCTTGATAGATTTTTTTGTCACTACACATGCTCCAAAGATTACATGATATGTGTGTGTGGATGAATCCTATCTTGGTATCAGATCACTCTTCTATATGGCTCTCATGGGGGGGAGGGGTGAACAACGGAAAAACAATTTTTGAATGAAAAATTTGGTGGTCAAGGGAGCCGGATTTTGTGACTCTTGTAGAGGAATGGTGGCACTCAGCTTCTTGTGGTAGTGGATAGGCTATGAAAATAATTCATGATAAGCTTGGGTTTGTGCAAGAGGAAGTTGGTGACATAAAAATGGCTTCCAATTTGAAAATTGAAAGGCAAAAACTTGTAGGGCGTATTGGAGAATGGAGGGTGCGAGAGTATATTAGATGAAAGCAAAGAGCAAAGGCCCATTGGCTCAAATTGGAAGAGATGAATACTAATTTCTTCCACCTATGTGGCTCTAAAAGGCGAAGGGTGAACGGTATTTCATCCTTGGTGACTGATGGGACTAGAAGAGAGGGGCCCCTTATCCTTTCAAGTGCCACAAAATTGTTCAAGAAATAGTTCTTGAAGGTGGTGGAGGTGGATTATGACATCTCTAGTATAGGCTTCAAATCCATTAGCGAAGAGGGAAAAAAAAGCATCTCTTGAGCTTAATTTTACCTTGGAGGAGGTCAAGAATGCTATTTGGTATCTTCCAAATGGCAAGTCCTCATGTATTGATGGATTTCCTATTAATTTTTCAAGCATGCTTGGGAATTTATTAAAGATGATCTTTTTTAAATGTTGAAATCTTGAATGCCATGGATCATTCTATCATTATTCTTATTCTGAAAGATCAGCACGCCAATGATATTGGACGGTTTAGACCTATTTCTTTGGTGAACTCCACTTATAAAATTATCTCAAAATTTTTGGCAACAAGAATCAAGGGTGTCATTGGACATCTCATTTTCGATAGCCAAACTGCATTCATTCCTAGTCGTTGGCTTCATGTTGCATATGTCATTGCACATGAGACAATCCATTCCATAAAGTCCCAAGGTACGCCATCTTTTATTCTTAAAATTGATCTCGAAAAGGCTTTTGATTCATTAGATTGGAGGATTTTGCTATCTTGCTTACAAATGATGGGGTTGGGAGAGAACTAGAGAAATTGGATCGAGGGGTTGCTCTCCGCATCCTTGATAGTGATTTCCCTAAATGGGGAAAGAGGTGACTTTTTTCAAACAAAAAAGGGGTTGCAGCAAGGTGACACTCTTTCACCTCTCCTTTTTATCATGGCTATGGAGGTGCCTTTCATGATGCTTTCTCATGCAAAGGAGGGAGGAGTCTTCAAGGGGTGAAAAGTGTCAGTCTCTATATTTCACTTACTCTTTGCGGATGACTTGCTTATTTTTTAAGAAACTTTGGAAAAAAACTTGGAGGCACTTTGCGTGGTCCTAAAATGCTTTTGTAAAATATTCGGCCTTCATATGAATGAAGGTAAGTGTCAAATTTTGGTTCTTAATGACCACTTCGGTGTCTCACAAAGATTGGCTTTGTCTATTTTTAATTGTGATTCCAAAACTTTACCTATAAAATATCTTAGTTTACCTCTTCATTGGGGGGTTTCTAGGGAATTTCATTGGAGTGTAGTTGACGACAAAATTTGCCAAAAGCTTCCATTTTGTGCTTCTCGATTACTCTCTAGAGCGAGAAGGATCAACCTTGTTTGGTTCAATATCTCTTCCATAGCATTGCACTTCCTACAAGTTTTTAAGATCCTTAAGAAAGTTGAAAAAAACATAAATGCATTCTTTCAAAGATTCATTTGGCAAGGGTCTATTAGGAAAACTCTAAAGCGCCTCTTAATTGGTCCTTCATTTCTTGACCTCTTAGAAATGGGGGCTTGGAAATTCATAATCTTGAGAGATTCACACATTGTACTCCTTGCTAAATGGCTATGGAGGATTTCTATAAAAAGACTACTTGGCCTAATATTCTCCAAAAAATATGATTTGCGGGTTAGTCATGGAGTTGGCATGAAAATCACAAATGGGAAAAGGGATTCGGGATTTGGAAAGGATAGGTAGCGTTCTTAAACCATTTTAATTTGGTGGCCGGAGTCAAAGTTGGTAATGGCTTGAGGACGTTGTTTTGGCAAGACATTTGGTGCAGGAAAGCGAAGTTAAGAGATAAATTTCCTAACCTATATGTCGCAGCCCGAGCAAAATATGGAAAGGTATGAGAATTTTGGTTGAGTAGAGAGGAGGTGTGGGATATAGTCCTAAGATGAAACCCGGTGGATTTGGTTTTTCGAGAGTGGACTGAGCTTATGGCTTTGCTGCAAAAGTATCATATTTCACAAAGAGAGGATGAGGTGAGTTGGTCTCTCTCTAGTGATGGGCTATTTCGGGCATCATCATTATATTGCTTTATACGTCGTGTTCATGTGCATAGGAAAAATAGAGATTATGTAGATGTGTTGTGTTCATGTGCACAGGAAAAATGGACCTTATCTTAATAAAAAATATTTCATCTTTGATGGCCGAGAAGGATTATCTTATTTATGCCTGACCACTGATGCTCGAGTCCTTACTTATGAAAACCAATTATTACAGTTAGTTCCATGGGCTCCAAAAGCTGCGAGTTATACCTACTCATCGAGATCTGAATTCAGGGACAAGGTTGTCCCTGGTTCGTGGCCACCTGCAGTGATGGTGGAGATCAGGTTTTGGTTTATTTACTCAAGTCCAAATATGACTCAATGGCTGCAAAGAAGGAATCACATACTTATTTCACTTGTTTGGAGGGCTTGGTCCAAGGTTACACCCCTCCCATTTTGGTTGAAAAGGTACAATTGGATGACCAAAACCAAGTTGAGATCAAAGGAGATGCTAAGTGCCACAGGTATGTGATACTAGCCAATCACATGACAGTATTGCATGGGCCCACAACTACGTAATGCAGGCCCCACATGAAATGTTGTCATGTGATTACCTGTGTCAAATAGCCGCGACACTTAGCCACTCTCTAGATACCTGCTCACCAAACCTGCCTCATCGTATTTGGCATTGTTCTAAAGATGCTCTTTTTTCCATCACCTTATGTTACTTGTCCCTACTGGAACTAGGTGCATCCCCTATTTCCTTGTAACAACATATGGGGACCCTGTCCATCCTCACACACTAAAGTTTTCACTTAGATAATGTATTGGCATAGGGTCCAGACCTAGTTGAATATGTCGTTGGGGTTTGCAGTTAGCAAGTTTTGCGAATGTTAGGAGGAAGGCAACTTTCACTTGTTTTGGGTTTGATCCTACTTTCATACCATTTTTTTAACTTCATGGACCCTTCTAGATTTGTGTGTTCATGAGGAGTCTTGGATCAGAGATCTCTTGCATGGGCCTCCCAAACTTCGTTGTTCCAAGAAATGATCTTATGTCTGGAGGTGTTGAATCCTATCGGCTTGGTGGTTCATTTGGGAAAAAAGTAACAATCACACCTTCAAGGAAGTTGGTTCACACCCGTTACTTGTTTTTCGACAAACTCTCACAGATGTTATCTTTAATTATGTCTAGTCATAAATGAGGTTTTCTAGATCTTATTTTTTTTTTTTGAAAGAAATGATAATGCATTAGCATGTTGAAAAAATTAAGCATTATAAGGCTGCAACAAGCGATGAGGTCACTTGCTTTAACCGAAAAATAGAGAATACATAAAAGCAGATACAATCCAATGATTTTGAATCAAGTACTGCAGAATCCAACCACTATAGAGAGAAAGAGAGAGAAAGTGCAGCTTCATACCAGTCCGAACCGAGCGAAGCTATAGGGCACTATCAACAAGTACCCTGCAATCCTCAATCCATCTCAAGTTCTGCTTGGGCCATTTGCAATGCACTTTGTCAGCAACTACCCATCTCAGATTGGCAATGAAGTAGCAGACCTTTTTACCCCTAGCTAATCAGCTTGGATGTTAGGCCATTTATGAAGAACACGATCTTTCAATTCCCACATAGGCTGATAAAGAATGGCTTCTAGATCTGTCGCTTTTCCCTTGAAAATTTGTTGGTTCCGCTCAAGCCAAATAAGTCTCCAAGCCATCAATATCCAAGCATGCCATACAAAAAGCCACCAAAAACATTTTGAGTGCATGTGATATGCAATCAACACCCCTCGCAGGAATGAGATGCTATCCCAATCCATGAAAACATTATGTCAAGCTCGATGTAGTAGGGTGTGAATGAAGATACATCTCCAAAATAAGTGAAGAGTGGACTCTTCCTCGCACAAACATAACGAACACCAACTAGCAAGATGAAAACCTTGCCTCTTAAGTCTAAAGTTAGTGTTGACTACGTCATTGAGAACCAACCAGCCCATAAGAGAGTCACGAAGTGGTTCTCTAGCTGCCCATAATGCTTTCCACGAAATCCACTTCCTGCACCAAAAGACCTCCAAATTTGCGTGAACCCTGAACTTCAATATAAACACATCATAAACATATCTCCACCAAAACCATGAACAACTCCAACTTAACCACCACCAAACTCTGATTTGCATAACTAATCACAATGCGCACATGTTGTTGAAAAAATACAGATTTGCTAAACAAAAAAAATCAGCATACACAATTAAATAAAACATAATTGCCAAACTAAAAGTTCAGCATACAAATTTAATTAAAACTGATTTTTTGAACTAAACATTCAGCATACATATTTAATTAAAACTGATTTGCTAAACTAAAAATTCAGCATATATATTTAATTAAAATCGATTTGCTAAACTAAAAATTCAGCATATATATTTAATTAAAATCGATTTGCTAAACTAAAAATCCAACATACATATTTAATTAAAACCGATTTGCCAAAAAAAAAATCAGCATACATATTTAATTAAAACTGATTTGCTAAACTAAAAATTCAGCATACATATGTAATTAAAACTTATTTCTATGCTTGAATCGACCTACGCCGAATCCTATACATGGATGACATGGAAAACATTGTACCTTTGTTATGGCTTAGATAGTAGAAAAAACGTTGTACCTTTGTTATGGCTTAGATCATAGGGAAAACACTCCTTGCACAACTATGGCCTCCACTACAAAGTTAAACCTCCTTTCCAAAAATCATGAAAAGAGGGGTTCACTTTCCTTAAAACTATGAGAAGGGGAAGATACTCTCTTCCTTTTCAAAAAAATGTGAAGGTGCTCTCCCTCTTCTCTCTCAAAGTCCGTGAAAGGGGGAAGCTTTGTTGGGATAAGCCACGATGTGTGGCCGTTACCCATGTTTATGGTAACTTTCCCTTTAGTGTTCCTTCCGATAAACATACAAAAAATTAGGGAGGGAACGGTTATGCTAATTGATCCCCTGTTGCGGCTATATAAACGGGTGTCAATGAGAAACCCGAAAATAGGGAAAAACACAGAAAAAGGGTTAAGGAAGAAATTTACCTTTTCTGAGTTTTTCGACTAAAGAGGGATCCTACTCACCGACTGCTGAAGGAGCCTGTGATCATTGGAAGGCTGCAGTCCGGCTAAGAAGCGAAGCTCATCCTGTT
Source organism: Nuphar pumila (assembly GCF_984573655.1). Lineage (NCBI taxonomy): Eukaryota > Viridiplantae > Streptophyta > Magnoliopsida > Nymphaeales > Nymphaeaceae > Nuphar > Nuphar pumila. The sequence continues at coordinate 24,758,085 of NC_143260.1, read as the reverse complement.
CCACCCACCAGCGCCAACCACCAGCCATCATCCAGTTCTTCGATGGCCGCCTTAGGTACGCTCTCCATATATGCTCTGGTTTTTGTTATGCACAACAGAGGATCCCAACAGGCTTCTCTTTCCAAATACGTGAAAAGGGGAGGGCTTCTCTCTTACTCCCTCTTCTCTTTCAAAATACGTGAAAGGGAGAGGGCTTCTCTCTCCTCTTCCTCTCTCCTCTTCCTCTCTTCTCTCAAACTATGTGAAAGGGGGAAGGGCTCTCAAAATGCATGAAAGGGGAGAAGTAGGGCTTAGCCTCCTCTTAAAATAAGTATGGTTACCCTAACCTTAGCCTAGATTCAAATAGGAAATGCCCCACTCTTAAGATCCAGCTTCCTACTTGGGTCCAACCCCAACCCTAGAGGGATCCACTTGGGATGCCCCACCTTGGGTAGGGTTTTCCCAATGGGCTCCATTATAAAATGTTCTTTCTAAAATGTTACTAAAATAAATCAAATAAATAAAAAAATCAAACCCAATACTAATTATAGTTTCTAATTAATTTCTTTAAAAAATAAATTATTAATTTCTAATTCTAAAAAAATATTGAATATTACATTCCTACCCCTTTAAAATAATTTTGTTCACAAAATTAGAATATACCGAATAAGTGTGAACAACGCTCATGCATGTCAATCTTAGGTTCTCAGACGTACTCTTTCAATATGTGATGTTGTCAATGCACTTTTACCAATAGAATTGTCTTATCATGCAACACCTTCTCTCTACAATCCACAATCTTCATCAGTCTCTTATGTATCGTTAAATCCTTTTGTATATCGACTGCCTTGTACTGAATAACATGCGAGGGATTTGATATGTATTTTCTTAACATCGAGACATAAAAGATGTGGATATTAAAATACTAAGGTGGAAGTGTCACTCGATATGCTGACTTACCAATCTGCTCAAGGATCTCAAAAGGTCTCACATATTGAAGACTGAACTTCTCCTTTTTCATGAATCTAAAATTGCTTTTTGACGGCAATATCTGAACAAAAATGTGATCTCCCATTGCAAAACTAAACTCCATGCACCTTTGATATGCAGAACTCTTTTGTCTACTCTGCGCTATAGTAAAATGTTGGCGAATCAATCGCACTTGATCCGAGTAGTGCTGAATCACCTCTGGGGATTCCACTGCCCTAGTACCAACATCATCCCAACACACATGAGATTTGCACAACCTACCATACAGGGCTTTATATAGGGACATACCTATATTGGCATAATAACTATTATTGTAAGAAAACTCTACAAACTTCACATGTCTATCACACTCGCCTACCCAATCTAATATGCATGCACTTAGCATATCCTCGAGAGTCTGTATAGATCTCTTATATTGTCTATTGATCTGTGAATGAAAAGTTGTGTTGAACTTTAGTTTGATACCCAAAGCCTTTTGAATTTGATTCAAAAAATGCAACATAAAACAAGGATCCTAATTAGACATGATCGAAAGTGGTACACCATGCAATCTAATTATCTCATCAATATACAATTCAGTTAGGCTCTCTAAGGTCTAATTAGTTATGATTGAATGGAAATGCACACTCTTCATCAAATGGTCTACTACCACCCAAATGACATCATGTTGATGATGGGTCTTTGGTAGTTCCATGATAAAGTCCACTGTGATGTCATTTTACTTTCACTCGAGAATCTCTAATGGTTGCAGTAGTCCTTTAGGCCTCTGATGCTCAATCTTAACCTGCTGACAGGTAAGACATCTAAACACAAAATCTGCCACATCAGACTTCATCCCAGTCCACTAGAAAGTTCTTTGTAAGTCCTTGAACATCTTGGTGCTTCTTGGATGAACGAAATACTTCAACCAGTAGGCTTCGCTAAGAAACGCCTCTCTGAGGGCTTTAAGAATCTACCATCTCTCATCAAACTTTATGGTTATGTCTTCTTCACAATTGACTTATGTGTTCGGCTTTCGTGTTGTCTCGCACATCTTTTCAAAGGCAGCTCTTGAACTACGTTTAAATGCTACAATGATGACTCCTGACTATTAGTAGTTGTCACACTCACCAAGAACATGGCACAACCCTGCTTGCAATACTTTGCAATCTTCAACGTCGCCTGGAATACCAATGCTACTTGATCGGGTCGCTCTAAGATCACCTTCTTACCCTAGCACTAAAGAGTTACATTATGCCTTCGCCCCCTTGTTTCAGTTGATGACCACCGGCACCGACAAGTCTGCCAGCAATGGTGACCCCCTCCCCCCGCCCGGCGACAGACACCCTCTACCATCAATGGTGCTGGCGAAGGTAAGTTTAAGGATGTTTTTTTTGTTTTTGTAAAGGGTTCACACCCTCTGCTTTGATATCACCAGTTGTTGTCTCTACCGATGGTCGATCACGATAGCAGAAGGGCAAAAGTCGACCTTCGACGATGGATCGTCGTTGGATCCAGCCATCGGCCGATGGCTGAAGGGTTAAAAAAACTGGTAGCACAGGAAATCGTCGCCCAATTGCAGTTCTACTTTTGACCATCACTGTCAGTGGCCGGCAAAGGTTGGTGATGGAAGGGGGGTTTAAACCCCCAAATCGAAGCCCTTTGGCTTCTCAGGTTACTGTCCTCGCCCTCCACTTCTCGGCAATCGATTATGGATGTCACTGACAAAGGCGTCCCAACACTAGAGATGATTGATTTTGCAGAGGAGAGTAAAAAAATTTGTGGTATAACTCCTGTCCTTGCTAACCCCCCATCGATGGCGACAAAAACAGCCAGCAATATGCTGGTTGTGGCTTGAGTAGAAGGGTTCACAACAGGGTAGCACATGACGACAACTAAAAAAAAAATGGCATAAAATGGGATTTTGGCATCGTGGTGACCATCGTTGCCTTCGCAGGAGGGCAACAACAACTGCTGACCTGTAGGCGGTGGTGCGCCGATGAACTCTTCCCCCATCGCCATCCGACTTCCCAAAGTTGAACGGGAGTACAACGAGAGAGAAGTTCGTCGATACAAATTTCGTTGAGAGCCGCATGAACGTTGACACACCCACATACTCAACGAATGCGAAGTGTGGGCCCATAACCCAATGTTGGCATTCTTAAAACATTGTCGGAATGTATAAAGTAAGAATACATAGTGGTAGACACCATAAATGAAACGAGCATAGGTGCAGGTGCACAACGTTCTCCTCGGCCTATCGATGCCCACAATAAGATCAGGCTGTCATGTCGATAGTGAACAGGACCCTGAACACAAATGAGAGAAAGATGACACCTTGGTTGCTCTTATCAAGCAACCATGCCTCAATTTATAGTGGGAGGAGAGTGGGGGGTTACATGCATGGCATTCATGTATGTGAACCCTTCATATGCTATATTGAATGTGAACTCTTTACGTTCACGTAACCTCCTCCCCACTAATGCCTTCGTTAGTGCCTTATGTTAAACCGGGTCACTCAAGGTTGGACCCGATCCAAAATATCCAACACATTAAAGACAATTGATGCAATATTTTGCAGTTCTTCACCACTTTCATTGAATACTAACACCTCTTAGATCCATTTATTTTTAAACCCAAATTTGCTGGAAAACAACGTAAAGTCAACCACAAGAATTAACTTTTGGACAGATGCCTCTCCAAAAATAGTCGTCAACTGCAAGCAATAAGTGTGAAAAGTTTGAGGCACCCGATAATTTGACTCCCATGTACTACCCTTGTGCTACGGCCACCTCCAACATCACACTAAAACCTTCAGTGGCAACGGCAAAAAGTAATGGTGATAGGGGATCTTTTTGGTGCAGTCCACATGATGGTTTAAAGAAGGTACCCCTTTTTCATCCATGGAGACCGCAATGGAAGCCGAATTCTGATCCCTTGCATCCATTGGATCCACTTTTGTCGAACTCCAATATTTTCCAAACATTGAGTTAAGGCCAATTTATCTAGTCAAAAGCCTTTTCCAAGTCAAATTTCAGTATGAAATCTTTTTTCTAAGCTGTGTATGGAGTGTGTGTACCTTCATGGGCTACTAGGCAGCAGTCATGTAATCTTCTCTTCGAGATGAAGGAGCATTGGGTTGGAGCCACAACCCAATTAATCACACCCTTAACCTTGTGGACAACACGTTCATGACTATTTTAAGAGGCATCCCAATGAGAAAAAATGGGCTAAATTTACTTATATCAACAACTCCTTGCTCCTTTGGGATCATTATAAGGGTCGATTGACCCGATCTTTTAGGAAGTTTACCATTTTGATAAAAAATGGATCATGACTTCCATGATGCCCCGTTTGCATTGTTCCTACATTTTTTGAAAAAATCTATTGGAAACCCACCAGGTTTTACCCTTTGGTAGGTCTCAAACTTTCTTATTTCCTCAAGAGAAAAATTTTCTTTCAGCATTTTGGTTGTCATTTCATCAAACTGCTTAACCCCCATATCTTGCATATCAAAAATATCATCATGTGAATGAAAAAATTTATTTTGGAAATAAACCGTGGTCTTGGAAACAATGACTTCCCCTTCCCAATGTTGTCCATTAATGATTAAGTGGGGCAATAGGTTTATTCTTTTATGAGCTGATGAAGCTGAAATGTTGAAGTATCTTCTGTTTGCATCCCCATGCTTAAGTCAAATTTCCAACCCAAATTTCCAATTATGAACCCAAATTTTGAATTGTGAACATTAACAGTGCTAATCCCAGCAATATGCGAGCTGAGTTTCCGTTATAATTTTTGCCTAATACCTTACCTGACTTGGATTTTTTGCCCTATATCTAACCCAGCCCCACTGCTTTATATGTATCTTTAGTAAAACTGAACTTTTGAAATTTATACAGATCTGAGTTTGGGATTTCATTTTCGTAACTCGCTAAAACCCGAACACGAACCCAACAATTTGTTACTGAGCAAGTTAGGGTACATTCTGATGGGTCGGGTACCCGATCGGTTGATAGCCCTAGTGTCGATCACTGCCCAGCCGATGCTAATCCAAACATGACTATCTAATATAAGCAATGAGATTATCAAATAGTCAACATATACTAGCTGGAAATCATTCAAGGCATTTATTAATTGTAGGTTGAGAGCTTCTTCCAACCACCTTTCAACAATGCTTGTTGGAATGGTAGGTTGAGGAGAAAATAGCTGAATGACAGCCAAAGCATATTACTTTGGCAATTGGGTATCAGAATAAAATAGCACTTGAAACGAAGGGCACGTTCTTATGTTTTGAATTAGATAGGGGAAAACTCGGCCTTAGCCCTTAGTATGATTTTGAATCCCAAATGGGTTTCCATCCCACATTTGCTTGCATGTGAGAAATAGGATGAGTGAGAATCGTTGTCTCAAGATTGTGAGAGAATATTGATTCTCATTTGGGCCCAAGCAAATGTGCCCCAAGTTCTAAAACTTTCCCTCACATCAGAAATGGGATATTCTAACATGAGTACATGGACTGGAATCCATTGAATCAACAAAAAGATCCTCATCGTGATCCAGTAAGCAGATTCCCTAGGTTGCTAGCCCAGCCAACAGCCCGACCACCTACCTATACCACCAACCTAACTCCCAAGCTTTCTTAACTCCTACCACCCCAACCACACATCTTTTTTGGTTTCAGAAATTGTTTTCTAAAACTTGGAGGGCTCCATCAGTTGTTGTGCGAGAGGGATGCTTTGCGTTAGATCTTATCCTTGACCCTGCTATAATTAGACGCGCAAAGAAGTGGAGGACTATTTGGAGAGTCTGGTTATTTACAGTGTGGTGGTTCATATGGATGGCCAGAAACAATGCTACTTTTTTGGGATGTCCCATTCAACCTTAACTGTTTGACTCATAGGGTCTTGGCTGATGTGTATGCTATCTTACGCATATATCTCAAAGACCTGCCTCTGCCTACAACCGATCCTCATCTAGATGTCTGTGGTCCTTGATGAGTTTTCTGTTTTGTGTTCGGGTTTTTCTGTTTTTGTGTAAATGGTGTTTTCATGTAGTGCTGTTGTATTTGTGCTTGTGGGACTCAACGCTTTGTTGAGTTTCACTTTTAAGTAATGTTGATCTCTCTCTCTCTCTCTCTGTGTGTGTGTGTGTGTGACGTTGCAATTTGCATTGAAAGCTTCAAGTCACCAATTACACAAGTCCAAGTCAATGAAATTATATGGACCAAACAGCTTATATCACGAGGACAAATCCTTGGTAAAAAATTCCTAAAAAAAAGAAAATAAATTAATCAGAATAAATGGACAAATGACATCATTCATATTTGCTAGATTTCCCTCTTTCACAAGTAGCTAGTGCTTATTCTCACACAGCAGGTTACCATCTTCAAATAAAATTCCTCCATGACAACAGTCATTTATATTTTCTTTTTCTTTTTCAGTCTGACTATTGCATGGATCAATTTCAGATCAGCTACACTTTGTTCATTTTTAGCCCCCCCACTAAAAGAAAGGTGGTCATTACCGCTAATGACTTTTTGGTGTACCAACCATCACTGGCGGCCTAGAGTTGTCAGTAATGGCCAAACCTTCACTGCAGCTTAGAGTCGCCGTTAATTGTGGCCCGTCCCTTCTGCCGGTAGACACTCCAATTTTGAGCAATCATCATACAAGGCCAAACAGCTATAATCCTTTTTATTACCACAAAGTATTAATAAGGAAAAGAAAAAAGAAATTGTAAGTAGCATAAACAAAATGCAAATGGAAAATTACAGGATCAATTCAACAATAGGGAGACATAGGAAAGTCCTATACAACAGGCTGAGCACTTAGAGCAGCAGTCTCCTCTTCATGCACAAACAAGTCATCAGTCTTTCTGAAAACACCATGAACAAGAATAATAACAAGGCCAATAGCAAGAGAAATCACAACGTTTAATGTGACCCGAGTAAGCAGCAGGAAGATAATTGTTAGGACTGAGAGAGTAACCAAAACAATCCGATCATCCACCGTCCGTCCGAAGATCACGAGAGGCTCATCGCGAAAGAAGTAGAGGAAAAACCAAGCCACAAACATGACCAAGAAAACAATCAAGGAAATTGGATGCCATAGCAAGCTCAGGAAGACTATGATCAACACTATAATCGCATAATTAACGCGAAAGTAGCCCACATTACTCTTGAATCTAGCCAGTGCATCATGGAAGCCTGATGGAATGCCAAATGCATGCAGATGCACCATTTCTCGCCATGGCCGACGCGTTGCTAAGATGGACCTGCCACGCTCTTTAGCGCGAGAGATGAAACCAACCCCACTGGTCTCACCTGAGGATGTAGGAATGGCTCCATATTTACTCATAGTTCTCCAAACTGGATTTCTGATAAAATTCAAAGGAATGGTCGATATATGTTCTTGATATCCAGCGGCAGAAAGGTTATAAGGGTGTAAACTGAAGAGACCACTAGATCATCAACTCTTTATTCATTTGGACATATCTTTTTGTATCGGCCAAATTATTGAATCTCTATGGATTGGGTTAGAGGGCTAGATACCCAAAAAGACCTTGAACTTAAACATGGCCAAACTGTCCCTTCTTATGAAGAAATGCCCATAAAGACTAGTTTTGTGCATGTACTTTGTTGGGTATATCATCGTATGGATTTTTAGGTCATTTCCATCTAATAATTTAGGTAGCTAACATCCTGCAACTAACATTCAAAGAGATTAGTAGAAGAGCACATGGGATAGGGCTGAACTGGCGCCTGGCGGGGTGGGGGGCCGGGAAAGCCTGGCTATTAATAATTTGAGAAAAAGTAGATTAATGGGGACTATACGTGTCAGTGGCACGTTGGTGGTGGGACATGCATGTCACAAATAATTAGTGTGAGATGGCCCTCCACTTCTTTAATAAAAGATCTCAGTTTACAAGCTTTAACAGTGTCATCCGAATCGTGGCGAATCGGCTGATGCATATCATATCGGCCATAAATCGATACGAAACAAAAAACGATCCAGTTTAATTCTAAATGTTTTTTAAATAACGCATGCCATCTTCTCTGATTAAAAGTTGGCCGATTCAGTTCAGAATTAAGATCAGCCGATTCTCTGAATCATTTTGAAAATCGATTAAGGGCCGATACAGATTCTGGCAACGTACTGGGGAACATAACCCATCCCACATGCAACACATGGTTCACTGTCACCTCTGACAAACAGGCAACGTAAATTTTCTCATAAGTACTAAAGCTCTATTTGGGAGTCTTGAAGTGCAACTTTGTTGAGGTTTCCCCATTACCCTCTGTCGTTTGGGAGAAATGCTTTACAGTTTCTCCAACACCATCAAGTGTTTCAAAGTAGTGCTATTACTAAGTTATAGACCACTCCAGATTCGTTTAAGGAGGATCCGATTTTTAAGATCCAAATTTATATCCACCCAAGAGTCTCACTGGCACTGGAGGATGCTTTTTTCTATTTGGATTCTTGTTTTCTTGAAACACTTTTCTTGGACTCTTTTTTTAAGATTTTTGGTTAGACTCTTTGAATGTGTGTGTTTTATTCTTGATTAGTTATGAATGAAGTTTGATTTATCAATGTATTTCTCCCTTCTTGCGCTCTTATTTCTTTTCCTGCACAAGATGCCAGCCTAGGAAAGAACATTTTTCTGCATCCTCCCTTGGGATTCATGCTCATTTAAAGACGTCTCTCTTACTCCCTTACTGGCACCAAGCCATACCGAAGCCGAATATGTAAAACTGTCCCTCCCAGAAGGGTTTTCGCCTTTTTGCTACTAGCAACAATTTCAAATTTCTCTAGTATCATTAGCAATCCTGATCGTGTCGTTAGTTATTTTAGAATGTCATGGTAGTTTTGACTGATGTATCATCAGTACTTTAGAGTGTCAGGAGTTCGGATCATGGGGACCCATTCTCTATAGTTAGTCACTAACAACAATAGGATTGTTGTTAGCAATTCATGCATTATCGTAAGCAATCCAAGAATTTTTACTAACAAATTACTACATATGAGACCTAAGGACTTCCCAGAAATCGGTTTGTAATACATCCATGCCATTGTCTTCCAATTTTGCATGCATTCATTCATAAATTACATTGAAAGTTAAAAAGAAAAAAGAATTCATTCATTAAACAAAAGCAGCATCGATGTAGCATCCTAACACTAAAAAAATCCTTAAGAGATAATGGAAATCAAAATATGGACAAACATCTTCCCACTAGTTGAAGTAATCTTGTCTGACATCAAAACCATCACATAGAAGGAAGGGAGCAACATGAACCCATGAATAAGAGACAATCCTCAAGCAAGAATCTCACTCAATGGCATCAATGTCAACCTCTCCAAGTCTGTCCTCAGCCACATTGTTATAATGATGCCTTGAATTTGTAAGAATTGCTGAAGACACATGTTAGGATAGTACAAAACTTGATAAAAAGGACCAGCTAGCCAGAGAACCCTTCGAGAATACGGCTTGGTGAACTTGGCGCTTTTGATAACTATGTTTAGGCATAATGTTCCAAGTAATAGAGCCTTCTTCAAGATTCTCTATCATAAACCAGTGCGTCTTTAGGGATTGCCAATTTAGATTACTGTCAAAGTCACTATACCACGTCTGAAAGTGATTCGTAAGGTTCACTTGCTCTAGTCTCATGTCAAAGAGAACCTAGTAAAACCAAATCTCAAAGAGAACTTTGCTCCCTATAAAGCACCTATCTCTTTGGTAAGCAAAAGTACTCAAGCTTTAGTAAAGGCATGTCAAGGCTGCCATGCCCATGAAAAGACACTTCACAAGACGAAACCAATGCTTCGCATGTGACAAAAATCTATAACTTCATATGTCTCTCCTAGAATGATGAAAGCAATAGTAGAAAAGGTGAAGCAATCCCTGAGTCGCACCTTGAATTGATCACACAAGTTGCGGTTACTTATGGTATCCTGATAAGCTTCCCACAAAGCCTTTAGAGCCAGGCAAGGCACTTCATGATGAGTTGTCCTCAGCCATTGAGCACCACTAGTTAAGTTCCACAAAGCAGTCTATTCATCATAGGGCTTGGTGTTTAGAAAAAATTGGTTCTAAATTGACTCACCCTGTAGAGGAGAATAGAGCCCCCAAAATTTTAATGCATTCATCCAAGGTAATGGTAGTTCTTCCATCAGAAGCTATAAGGTGTTAGTGCGAGGGTTCTATCTCTTGGCTAAATCAGTAATTAACTTGTCATCCACTTGGAAGTCACAAGATGAGCAGCATGATGCAAGTGATACTGGACGAATTCGATAACCCATTGGTGAAATCATTCAGAAGGAGCACTAGAGGCAACAAAATGCCTAGTGTTTTATCATGAAAAAAGGAGAGTGCAGATAGGAAAAAGCACGACACAAAAAAGAAAATAGCAAAAAGGAAAATAAGTAGAGAAAAGTGTGTAAGTACCATATTGCCTTTTTAGACCCTGTGATATTCGTGCACTAGGCGGAGGATGTCAAAGTGCAGGAAAACATTGTCTTTCTCAATTTTCACCATGGTTGGAAGCTTCAGATACACATGAAAAAAATAGCCAAGGCCAACATCAGACGTTACCTGTGTTCCGAATACCGCAGAAAACCTTGAGATTTAAAATCTCAAGAAAACTGCTAATGACATAAGGATTGTCCTTAGAAACTGAGTAGAAGTGTTATCAGCAGAAGTGTAGTCCTACTAAGATTTAAAGACCATGATATATCATTAGCATTTTGTTACCAATTTTCTAACGACACATAGATTGTCGTCATTTCACATCATGAATCATTTATCCAAAATCTAGTGTTTTGGCTTATTTTAGAGATATTTTAACTTTAATTTCATTTTTGACCTTCAAAACAAAATCTTCAAGTTTTTTAAACCAAAAGATGAATTAAACTAGAGATAGCTTTCAAACAAGTAAAAAATCAGATCAATCCAACATCAAAGTCAAAAGTTATGAGCAAAACAAATTAACCTGGTCAAACAGTCTTGTCTCAGCTACTTACGACATATGAATCATCATTAGCAAACCTTGAAGTATCATTATTTATAATGAATTATCATTAAAAATTGGCCTAGACTAGGACATGTCATCAGCATTTTCCCTAACCACACATGAATTGTCATCCGCAGCTGGCCCAAATTTAGATATATTGCTAGCATCTCCTTAATGACATATAAATTGTCATTAGAAGATCTGGATTGTTGTTAGCACCATGTGTCATTAGTAGTTCATTTGGTCAAAAATCATGCACCAGATGAAGATAAACCTCAAGAAACCCTTCTCATTATCCCTTTAACTCGTGAGATAGATTCCTTGAACCTAGTCTAGTCCTCAGAGTCCTTGATACCCTTTTGGCCTATCTCTTCGTTAATTCCTAAGTTAAGAAACCTCTAGTCAATCAGAAAGAGGCTTTTAAACCTTTAACCAATTTGATCTCACCACCTCATTTGTGAATAGATATGGATCTTCAAATCTCGGATATGTAAGAATAATGTTTGTATCTACTAAAAATTCTATAAATAGGGATCTGATCTTCCTATATAATCTGTCATTTGGTATTTGAGATCTAGAAGCACCCTTACTATATAGAAATCTCTACTCACCCTAGCTCCACAACTCTACTTAAATAGATCTAGCCAGCTGAGCCTATCTCACCTTACCTAGGATCTAGATTCCTTTAATCACCTATCCTCTTGGAGCTTGCATCTAGCTGAAGTTCTGCCCAAGTTCCACTACGCTCGTCGTGGTTATAGAAAAAGCCTACCTAAGCTTGAGGTGATATTCAACCTCATTTGTATATATATTTCTTTTTTTTACAAAAAAATATATTTACTGAATCATTAAGTATAGAACAAAATTGTAGGAGTGATGAGGTATCATTCTCGTCAATTCCAAATACAAAGAGACAATAAAAAATATTGCAAAAAATCAGAAAATCAAATGCTTGACAGGAGCATAGATCATTAACCAAGGGATCTACAAGAACTAATCCAATGAGTGGCCTGGTTCGGCCATGTTTTGTGCACCCTAAACGATAGTTCCCACATCAGCTGAAAAAGAAGATAATCGGGACTTCTTAACAAACCCCTAAAAATGCATTTATTTTGTTCATACCAAATCAATTTCTACGTTGTTAGAACCTAGATGTGCCGTAAGAATCCATCTCTTTCCTTTAGAGTTGAGATGACTAGCAATCAAAACCTGTCTAGAAAATTTTAAATCATCCCCGGTCATGTTCAGATCCCCCTAAGTTTGTTGCAGCATAAACCAGACAAAGGAACAATCCCAGAAAAAGTGTTGAATTGATTCCTCATTGCACAAACATAAGGAGCAATGATGGGCCATGTGAAAACCTAGTTGTTGCAACCTGGTTTCCGTTTTCAGATTTTCTTGTATAATTAACTAGCCCATCAACGAACCACGTAGAGGTAACCCACACACCCAAAGTGAGTTTTTTGGCTACCACGTTGTTGAGGGCTATACAATGATGTGTATAGAGATGCAACATAAAACTGTCCATCATTTGACAACATCCAAACCATGTCGTTAGCTTGCTATATCAAAGAAACAAAAGTCAAATCAGCCATGAGGACTGTCTATTGCCTAAATGCTTCATTAGATGGGTTTCTTCTAAAAACATTAATGTCCCATTCACTTGAGGAAGGTGTTCAGACGTCATTTACCCTGTAATATTTTCTATGAGCAGCATAATATAATTTGAGGAATTCCTCTCGAAGAGATTGTTCACTTCTCCTGCCAGAAGAAAGTATGTTTGACATCACCCACGCATACACTTAGGAACTGACAAAACTCACTCACCAAAAATGTCCACCCCTTCTAAATTCCTGAACCCCCATTCCATTTGCGATTCACCGTCAAATTCCAAGGGCATTTCAATAATTCATATTTTTCAAAAAAAAAAATAGTAGACAACTTTCCTTCTTTTTTACAAATCACCCATAACCATTTTGCAAGGAGTGCCATATTAAAACAATAGAGATTGCGCAAGCCGAACCCACCAAACTCCAATGGTTGAGATATTACTGACCAGTCAAATCAGCCATGAGGACTGTCTATTGCCTGAATGCTTCATTAGATGGGTTTCTTCTCAAAACAATGTCCCATTCACTTGAGGATCCCCCTGTCGCAGGCCTCTCATAGGTTTGAAAGGTTTCCCTTTCTCCCTATTAATGGAAACCACAATCGAGGATGCGTGAAGTAACCCTTCAACCCATGAAGTCTACTTATCACCAAATTTCATAATTTTGAAACAATTTATTAAAAAATTTCAATAAAGAGAATCAAACGCTTTTTCAAAGTCAATCTTTAAAATGAACAAAGGAGTACCTGAATGCTTGATGGAATGAATTGATTCATGGGCCATAACACATGCTTCATGTAATCTCCTCTTAGAAATAAAGGCACTCTGTGGAAAAGAAACAAGAGGCCAAATATGCAGCTTTAATCTTGATGCCAATATTTTTGTAATTATCTTAAAGGTCAAGCCGACCAAGGAAATGGGTTTAAATTTGTCAATTTCCTTAGCTTATGGTTGATGAGAATAAGTATTGATCGACCCATGACCTCTGGTATCTTTGCATTGTCATAAAATTCATTCAACAATTGTAATAAGTCCCCTTTCATGAAGGATAAATGTGGAGGTGCATTGGTTGGATATGTTGACTCTAACTCTGCAGGTGACCTTGATAGGAGATGATCAATAACAGGTTGTGTTCACATTCAATGGTGGTCCTATCAGTTGGAGATGCATTTTACAAGAAACTGTTGCTTTATATATGACTAAAGTAGAGTATATGTCAACAATTGAGGTAGCAAAAGAAGTTATCTGGTTGAAGGGTTTGGTTAGTGAACTTGGTATCTCACAAGAGAAGGTATCTATGCATTGTGATAACAAGAGTGTGAATGACTTAGGTCATAATCTGGTGTATCATCCAAGGTTGAAGCATATTGGGATCAAGTACCATAAAATTCATGAATTCATTGAAGATGAAAAGATCTAGTTAGAGAATATTTCTACCAAAAAGAACCCTACAGATATGATGACAACGCTGATGATTGTTGAGAAGTTCAAGCATTGCTTGGAATGTCTCAAGTTAGACATAGTTGACCCTAGGGAGAGGGGGCATAGATGTGGAAGAGATGATTGGTAAATGGGACATTCAGGCCAAGGTGGAGATTGTCATTATGTGGCTTGAATACGTCCATCATGGGACCACATGCTACATTTTTTGATAAAGTTTAGAGAGAACTTTTTTGAGGTTTTGAAACTTTTTTATTTCATAAAAAAAAGTGGTGAGACAAGTGGTGTAGAACTCTTCCAATTGTGGGAGTACTCACCTATTTAAGTGTGGTGAGTTTGGGGGTTGTGTGAGAAACATAAGAGAATTGTGAGAGGGGAAAATATGGGTTCTTGGTGAGAGTTGTTGTAATGCCCCAAAAATTCAAAGAATTAAAATTGTACTATAAAATTTCATTTTTCAAAACATAGCGGAAGTTGTTTTAAAACATAAACTTGCTCTGATTTTTTGGCCCATTACAGGTAAAAGAAAAACCCAACAATTATTTCAAAAACGTTTCATTCTATTGAATAAATATCAGAGTTTATACAAGCCAAAAACATGAAAACTCATATACAATTTAAATTAACCTAGTATATATTAAAATTATACTTGAGTCCTCGTATACTGTAGCATTCGCCCAATCATCTATGTGAACATGAAATTTTTTAATAAAAATAAGTGAGATGACATAATGTCATCGTATGTACTAGTAGACCTCTCTCAGGTCTCTAGTGTGTAAGGAATTATGTACACAAAAATATGTCATAGCTCTCATATGTGACATTTCAATATACATCCATAAGACAAATTTGTTTTAAGCATTTTTCCACAATCACAATCTAACAATACATATTCGCTTGGCAATCTCTTTAACTAAATTGAATCAATCTAATTGTAATTAATTAAACAATCATAAGGAATTGCTTATGTCTCACAATTCCTTATGAGTCACATATATAATCAAAATAATTTAATCTAAATAATCTTAAAGAATTGCTTACATCTGACATTTGTTTTATGAATATAAAAATTAATTTATGTAATTAATAAAACAAATAATTATGTATCTACATGTCTATCCTATATGCATGAACCATATTATTATCTTTTAAATTAAATTATTTTTATATTAAATGCCATGCTAGCAAATATTTCACAGAATTAAGTGACTATCCTGATTTAACATCCTGAGGCACCACTAGATCGGTTCGTTGTAAGCATTCATACTTCCAAGGGTGTTCATTCATAAATTTTATTTCACGTTTTATCCCTGGTAGTAGAGAGGCCGACACCAGAGTAAAGGAACCTTCGTCAAGGCTTCCCACGGTTGGCTATGATCACAATCAACTGAAATCACATGTATATGGTTGGATTGTTGGCTTTGTCAGCAAAGTTCGTCCCTCTTTACATCAGTCGTGGATCAGGGATGGGATCAATTGTCCTTTAGATTTCTTGATATTGGGTTTTCATCCTCACAACCCTTTACAAGGATAGATTTTCTGATCTTAGGTTTTTACCCTCACAACCCTTAAGAGGGATTCCATGGGGATGGGTGCAAAGCATATGTACTACTTGATCGACTTGTTGGTCGACAAGTTCTCACTGTCAACTAGATCTATAAATATTAGTACAACTTTTTTTTATCTTTTTTAGATTATCTTTTCCATGCATGCCATTAAAATAAATGTAGCAAACTCAAGATTCATAAAGTTGCACCTTTGAGTCAATACTCACAAAACATTTCATGTTATTAAAATGCATCAACATGCAGTTATAGAATTTACCATAATTGCAATTAAACACAAATAGCATGAATCATCAACATGAAGCATGCATTTCAATCATAAATGGATCTCTAGATAATTCCAGAATCTCTAGTCATTACTCATGGCTCAACTACAATTCTGTATGCAATTCTTAGCATATGTATCACATACAAGTCTCATAAAATAATTTAATTAGATTTAGGGTTTGACCCATAATCCCTGCAAATAAAAGTGTCAGATATTTTTAATTAATTTAGGAAAAATAGTGTCAACTCAAAGCCTACGATTTTGTTTCACATCCTCTATAGTAAATTAAATGCTAAGATTAAATATTTAATAGATAATACATAATTTAAATTTCTTAAAAATGGCAGTAATTCCCTTTTAATTAGCTTGAGTATTTCAAAATCAAATAAGACACAATTGCTTATTCAATCTTATAATTTTGGCATTATTTACTCTATATCAGATAATGGTATTTGAAAATTTAATAAAAAATTGGATAGTATCTCTTTTATTTTAGTATGAAAAACCCAAAAATTATTTTGAATTTTTAACAAAACCTGCCTTATTTTAGTATGAAAGTTCCTTTTTTTTTTAATTTTGACAAAACCTCCCCTACATGGGTGTATAAATGGACTAAAATTTTGACATAATAACTGCATTTTAATTCATAAAAAAATCTTAAGGGTTCAGAAGAGAGCTTAGAAAGTCCTATAGATTCATATAAGGGACTAGATGAGTCCTACAGGTACATACCTCATTTATTTGGTAGTAGAAAATCAGGCAGCACTTCCGCAGTGTGATTTTAAGTATGTTTTCGAGTGCGACAATTTTTGTAGCGATTCTGTTGTGCTATCTAAAAATCTTTGATGATGAGCAAAGATTTTGGCAGTGCTTCTGCTGTAGGGTATCAAAACTATCTTCGAATTAGGCAGAACCTCTGTTGGCCAAGCTCTAAAAGTCGAACTTGCTTGGGCAGGACTCACCTAAATAAATGAAAACTATCAAAAGGTAGAGGTAGGATTTACAAAGGTTCCTAATGGAACAAATCAGAAAAACAATAGGGCTTGTAATAAAAAACTTAGAAAGAAGTTGGGATATTAGAAAGAGAGGACAAAGAAGGAGAGAGGGGAGGGCTTTCATAAGTGAGAGAGAAAGGAGGGGGGTACTTATTGGCCAAAGGAGAACTCTCCCCCCTTGGGTGTCCTCATTCTAAAACATTTTTCCTGGATTCAAAGAATTAACATAAATTCTTGTGTTGACAAACATAGCATATACTTATTCATAATTTGTCTCATTTACATAATGACACTATGCAAGAGAAAACATAATAGAACATTATACAATAGATATTTATAAGACATAAACTTCACTAATCAATCCTTAATTCAACCATTACAGGGTTGTTAGGGAGGCATAGCCGGAGTGTAGGTAAGTGAAGCTAAAGTATAAGTGGGTTCTCCATTTTTTAGTGTGTCCTTGGAAGAGTTCAAGAAAAATTCTATTAGCACTGGTGTATGTGAGACCTTATCGGTAAGGCCTTGGGCTACCAGTTGTCTCCAATCATAAGCTTGTTTGAGATGGCATTTATCGATGGAATGCCCCATCTCCCCACAGAAACCACACTCCTTCAATTTCAAAGGACAACTTTGTCCTGTGTGCTCCTAATAACAGTTGTGGAATTCCGCGAATCCTCTTTGGTGAGTGTTTTTACGATTCAATTATTGAATCAGAAGTTTTATCTTTTAAAGAGTCATCATGTGTAGCTTTGTGACTTTTGTGAGGACTTTTAGTATTTTGATTGTTTTGTGTTCTGACATCTACGAAAAGGAATGTTTAGTATTCCTAACACAGAAATAACCTTCTTAGGTAAAATTTGTATGCGAAACTCCAAAAGTTTTTAGATTCTGTAACATACATAATATTATATCATACAGTATGCCTATAATTAATAAAATAGATAATTATGTATCTACATGTCTATCCTATATGCATGAACCATATTATTATCTTTCAAATTAAATTGTTTTGTATTAAATATCATTCTAGCAAATATTTTATAGAATTAAGTGACTATCCCGATTTAACTACATTTCAAGACACCATTACCTGGATCCATTGTGAGCATTCAAACTTTTAGGGGGGTGTTCATTCATAAACTTTATTTCATGTTTTACCTCTGGCAGTAGAAAGGCCAACACCAGAGTAAATGAACCTTCTTCAAGGCTTCCCGCAACTAGCTATGATCACAGTCAATTGCTAAGCACATGTACATGGTTAGACTGTCGGCTTTGTCTATTGAGTTTGTCCCTCTTTACATCAATCATGGATCAGAGATAGGATCAATTGTTTTTTAGATTTCTTGATCTTGAGTTTTCACCCACACAACCCTTCGCGGGGATGGATTTTCTGCTCTTGGGTTTTCACCCTCACAGCCTTTCATAGGGATTCCACGAGGATGGGTGCAAAGTGTTGAAACTACTTGACTGACTCGTTGGTCGACAAGTTCTCATCATCAACTAGCTCCACAAATATTAGTACAACTTTTCTTATTTTTTTGAGATCATCTTTTTAATGCATGCCAATAAAAATAAATATAGCATGCTTAGAATTCAGAATAGTTGTACCTTTACGTCAATACCATAAAATATAAATGGATCTCTGAACAATTTCAGTCCTGGTTAGTACTTATGGCTCAACCACAATCTTATATAAAATTCTTCACATATGTATCACATACAAGTCTCATAAAATAATTTAATTAGATTTATTGTTTTGAACCCATAATCTCTGCAAATAAAAGTGCTAGATATTTTCAATTAATTTAGAAAAAATAGTGCCACCTTAGGCCTATGATTTTATTTCATATCATCCACAGTAAATTGAATGCTAAAATTAAATGTTTAATAGATAATATATAATTTATATTTCTTAAAAATAACAGTAATTTTCTTTTAATTAGCTCGACTACTTAAAATTCAAATAAGACATAATTACTTATTCAGTCTTATAATTTTGTTATTATTTACCATATATCATATTACGGTATTTGAAATTTCGATAAAAATTCAAACCGCATCGCTCTTATTTTATTATAAAAACCCAAAAATTATTTTGAAATTTTTAATAGAACCTGCCTTATTTTAGTATATAAAATTCCAAATTTTATTTAAAAATTTTGACAGAACCTCTACTATATAGGGGTGTAAATGGACTAAAATTTTGGTATAATAACCATATTTTAATTAATAAAAGAAATCATAAGGGTTTAGGAGAGAGCTTAGGAAGTCCTATAAGTTTATACAAGGGACCATATGAGTCCTACAAGTACATACCTCATTTATTTGGTAGTGAAAAATTGGGCAGCGCTTCTACAATGTGACTTTAAGTATGTTTTTGGTTGCAACAATTTTTGCAGTTCTGCCACTATGCTATCTGAAAATCTTTGATGATGAACAAAGATTTTGGCAACGCTTTCATAGCAAGGACTCAAAATTGCCTTCAAATTGGGCAGAATCTTTGTTGGCCAAGCTTCAAAAGTCGAACTTGCTTGGGCAGGACTCACCCAAATAAATAGAAATCGTCAAAAGGTAGAGGCCGGTTTCTAATGGAACCAATAAAAAAAACAACAGGCCTTGGAATAGAAAACTTAGAGAGAAGTTGAGATTTTAGAGAGATAAAGGAAAGAGAAGGAGAGAGGGGTGGGCTTTTAGAAGTGACAGAGAAAGGAGGTGGGGGAGAGTATTTATAGGCCAAAAGGGAACTCGCCCTCCCTGGGTGTCCTCATCCTGGAAGAGGGGAGAGGGTGACTCACCCTCTCCTTATCAAAACCAAATCCTACACCCCCTATTTTTGGGACTTGGTTTTGTAAAATCATTAGCAAAAAACATTATTTTTGATGGTTTTTATGAAAAATGTGATTATTTTAGATTTTTTTATTTTGTTAATTTTCATAATTCCTATTTAGTTTTACCAAAATACCTTTATACAATTTAGTTATTTATCAAAATATATCCCTGCGTGATAAAATTACCAGTTTGTCTTTAGACAATTTAACCATTTCTCATAAAATACCCTTGGATTATAAAATTACCATTTTACCCTTGAACAATTTAATATTTACAAGCATATCCCTGAATTATGGATCTGATTAAATATTCATATCTCTTAAAAATATTTATTTTATCTTTGGATATGGGTCTGGATTAGTATCTAGATCTAGTAAAAGATCCAAATCCAAAAGTTATTTGGATCGAGTTTCTAAACTATGGATCTTGTCCTGATCTAGTTCAAAGGTCCATAAGGTTTAATGAATTTATTTTAACATTTAAAAATTATAGTTATTACAGTTGTCCTCCATTGAAGGCCATCAAGAAGATGTTCTTGGGTTGTTTTGTCTTGGTGGTAGAGAGAGGAAGGCTTGGCTGCACACAGCAGTTTATTTGGTTTATCAAACGATAAGTGCAATTGTTCCTTTTTTGTGTTTTTGCATATTTCTCTTGTACGGCGATTGTTTCTTATTAATAATATCATCTCGAACTCTTCTTGTGGACGTAGGCACATCGCCAAACCACATAAATCTTCTTGCCTTTTGGTTGATTGCTTTTTTGCTTACATTTGGGTAATTTGTGTTCCTTCTTTGATGCCTGATCGGATTTGAACCTCTTTCCGGATTTTTGTTTGGGACCTAAAACCACAACAGTTCTAAGGCATCTTTGCAAATTGCAAGCGGTGAAAGTGAATCACTTGGGAAAATTGTGCCCTTGAGAACGTTTTTTTCTTAGGGCACAACATTCTCATGCTTGCAAAACTGAGCTGTGAATCAAAATCACAAGCACTTGATTCACTTTCTTCTTTCTTTTACAAAAATAGCAATAGACTCACTTGCTCAGCCCAATATATTATATTATATATAATATATTTGTTATATTATTACATATTATCTATAATGTGTCTATCTGAGAATGAATTTGTGATAATGATTCTATCAAAAACTTAACAAAATATATAATTCTCTTGAGGGATGTTGCAAACATGCCCTTATAGTTTTCCATTCAAAACTTTTTTTTCAAGTCAAACTCAGATGACATCAAAATCCATCACCCATGACCTCAACAATTCTGCTCATTATTTTCTTTTTGTTGTCTATGAAGCAAATGGATATACATTGCCCACATGAAAAGCTATCACGTTACAAAAACATATACTCACATTTCTTTGGTTTCCTTTATATCAAAACTTTGTTTCAACTCTTCTTAGTGACATATATACTTTTATTCAGTAGCATTTATTGGAAGAAGGGCAAAGCAAAATGGTCCTATTTAGCAAGAATTGTTGACTGTAGAGAGCTGAATTCTTCCTCAGGTACGTGTTCTGCTGATTGCACCTCCTTGAATGATGATTCAGCGCTGCATTTCAAATACAAGGGAGAATCAGATCAAATGCATGGTTTGAAAGCTATAAGGATGACCAAGAGCTTGTTGAGCATGACATGAGTTGTCAACCCCATGTAAAAGATATGTTTGAAAGCAAAAATGGATGACTGGTCTAGCTTTATAAAGGAAAATATATGTTCAAAATGAACAGGGACTTGACTGACCAACTGACCTACCGATGGGCTGCTAGTCAAATCAGATGCGAAGCCGCCGATGGTCACACTAAGTCATGGGATAATGAACTGAACTGAGTAACTATGCGAACCAAAACCATTTATTCATATCTTGATTGAAACTGATCATTAAGCTGCAAGGTTTAAATTGATCCCAACGAATGTAAGATTTAACAGTGAGTGAATGTTGGATCAGTAGGGTTTAACTTTCAATTTTGTTTGTTTAAAGACCTTACTTTAACACCAAGACTAAAGTTCATGTAGATATAATGGCAGTTAGATGACCCTCAATATGTATAGATTTTCTTTAATTTCATATCCAAATGTGTGTGTGTGTGATACACATATGTGCACTATTATTTTGGCCAATTAGTACAATTTCATGTACTCGTATTTTCAAGTGTATCGGACCATATGGAAAGATTTATCATGGTTCATTTCGGGATGTGCTTTAGATCAAGAGATTTAATCCTTAAAATGTTTTAGGGTAGAACTATCATGGTTGGCCAAGATCCATGGAAAATGCAATAGAGAAAAAATTGCATCCTCGCATTCCAATTGCCATATGTAAAGAATGTTTTTTACTAATATACCATGACAAATAGATATGTACAGTCTACTCAACTTGAAAATGCATAAATAGGCAAGATTTTTTCTCGTTTATCGCACACTCATACATGCACACACACATACGCATGGATGTGTTCAGTTATTCTTTAGAAAATTACAGTAGATTTTAAACTCATCCTGGATGAACAGCCAAGATTCAACCAAGCTAATTAATTTCAATTTGATGAATGGCTAATAAAGCGGAATGCATCTAATTAATACACTTTAATGTGATGAATGGTTATGATGCATGCATCTAATTTTAATCCTGTCTATTTGCAGTAGTGAATCAGCATAAACACTTGCCTGGACTCATAAGCTTCTTTGCAGTCGACGATATCTTGCTTCGGATCAAATAAGAACGGATCCAGTTGCTTGATATCCTCATAATCTTGGTCTGCTGTGGTCTGGTAAATACTCTGTGAGTTGAAATCCTTCAATTCAATCTCACAAGGTGCCATGGATTGCTGAAAAGAAGAAGAATTCAAGTACTCCTGTGTCATTTGGTCATTACTGTTGAACTCTAGAACTTCACCACATCCTATTGCTTGATAACTCTCCCCGTCTTTTTTTGAAAGAAGATAACTCTCCCCGTCAAAGGATGCTACCTGCTGTCTTTGCATCTCTTGCCTTATTTGGATTTGCAACTGCTGCTGATAAAATAGGATCTGACATCTGACCAAATTCAGCTCCCTTTGCGTGTACTCGATCTCTTTTTGGAGCCTAATAATGACTCCTAGACAACCATAGACAGGGTCTCTTTCCCTGGCATTGGCTTGATATATGATGGCTTTCATGGCTTCAGCCTTTTGTGACTCATGCAATCTTTGAAGATGCTTCTGAACATTACTCACTCCAAATAGACGATGGACGTTTAGGAATTGCTTGAGTTGGTCTGGGGGGAAGTATGGCGCCATTGCGCAATCTTCATGGCATCTTCTTCTTTGGTACTTGCATGATGCACAAGCTTGACTTGTACCACCTTTGACTGCCATATTCAACCTGATATGGAAATACCAACAAATGCACAATTTTATTAAAATGACGAGACTAAAGAGAAAGAGAAAGCCCGCAAGGGCTCCGTTGTTCTGGTAGAGACGACTTGTGAATGTCGTCAAGTCGACAGGATGTCACGAGTTCTAAACCCACCCACCGCAGGGGGAGGTGCTTGTCCCTTACTGCAAGATTGATGCTAAGGGGTACTCTCCATTGGGCAGGGGGATCTCAAGAACCTTATGTGGTCGGTGATCGGAGGATTTTCCCTTGGCTTATTCAAAAAAGAAAATTAATCATTAAGAGGGGAAAGGAAAACTTACATGGGAGCACAGCTTTGTGGGTGTATGACAATCATGAGAGAAGGAAAATATGAAGATAAGAGAGAGATCTTTAATTCATCAAGAGAGGGAGGAAAGGATCAAAAGGGGATGATATGAATATGAGAGAGAGAGAGAGAGAGAGAGAGATGCATGCTAAATTTGGATGGTAACCAAATTAATCATGTCTTATGCAATTAATTAAACGTTGACGTTTTCTGATATGTACGCGTCTAAAACTTGGATGCAGAAGAGAAAACGGGTCACCGATTAAAGAGGAGGAACATGCACGTAAGGTTGAGAGAAAGTGTGAAAGTTAGCAACCGAAAGATTTCAATAGAAAGAAGTATCTAAGCAATGGGTAAAAAGAATAAAATGATATATGTGTGGAAGTTGGTAACTTCATGGCATCTTAACCCAACAAGGAAATCTGGAGTTTCTGCACCTTGTTTGGAATGTGAAAATGAGAAAAAATCCGGTCCACCCATCTATGGCTAATAAAGATTTAAAGATAATTAGGATCTAAAGAATCCCTAAAATCTCTCCAAAATCCAATTTTACGATTTTAAATTAAAAATGAATTCAACTTGATTTTTTTTTAATCTCTCTCATGCAGGAACAAGAGGGAGTCATTATCAGTTACAACCAACAAGCCCGAACTTATGAGACTGTATGCACTGTCACCAAAAAAAAACATTGGACAGTCACTGCCCCATATGGATTGCATCAACAAGGAGCCACTGTCAAACATAGCAGCACCGGCAGCCACCCGCCGTTCATGCATGGCTGGGATGGCCCCCAGTGTCCTCCCATAAACGTTGCAGTAGTTGATGGTAGGCGAAAGCCTATTGCCAACACCTTTTCTTTGTAGCAATGGAATCAAGCCAATAGAGGCATCGCCACCTGATTGAGGTGGGCATCTGGCTGGCCCGGCCTGGGCCCATTTAGAGTGCGGCCTGTCGGGCTTTAAGTGCAGCCCGGCTCGGAGATGGCCCAGTTCTTAATGGGCTCGGGTTTGAAGACTAGCCCATGACCCGGCTCATTGGCCCAATGGGCCAATGTGAAGCGGGTTGGGTCAGGTTTGGCCTGACCAAACCCAACTAATTAGTGCAATTAAATAGGCAAATAATAAATAATTAACAAGTTCTTATGTACTCAACTAATTGTTTTTCTAGTTTTCAGGTTCATGTTGATATATGTAGACCGATACAAACTCCATCTTTGAACAAGTATTTACTGATGATTTTTCTAGTATGAGTTTGGTGTTCTTGTTTAAAAGGGCAGAGGTGTTTGAAAATTTTCAAGAATTTAAAGCCCTTGTTCAAAAAGAAAGTGGGCATGTTATAAAAACTTTTTACACTAATAGAGGGAGAGAATTTTTATATGATGAGTTTGGTTCTTTTTGCAAGAAAAATGGTATACGCAAGCACTTGACTGAAAGAAAACACCGAAACAAAATGATGTTGCCAAGTGAAAAAATCAAACAATTATAGAAATGGCTCAAAGTATGCTAAGTCAGAAAGGGATCAAATGTTTTTTGGGTTGAAGCAATGGCAACATCAGTTCATCTTCTAAACATATCTTCAACTAAGGCAGTGCGCAACAAATGTAAGCTTTATGAGAATCTTCAGTTTTGTAGCTTATGCTTTGATTCATTCTATTGATCGTGCCAAAATGGATAAGAAAAGTGTCAAAATGCTTTGATTCATGCTTTGATTCATTCTCTTATGAAGACGCATGTAAAAAAAGAGTGGAAAGAATCTATGAGAGAAGATATTGCAGTCATTGAAAAGAATAACACATGAGAGCTTGTAGACTTCTCACCTAAAAAAGATGTAATAGGTGTGAAGTGGGTCTACAAGGTGAAGTGCAATCTCGATGGAAGTGTGCACAAATATAAAGCAAGGTTAGTTGTAAAGGGATATACACAAACTTAGTATAGATTTCTTGTTCTCTCTTGTTGCTCAAATTAAAATTATTGCAACTAATTTGGTAAATAATAATAGTTATCAAGTTACTATGTAATTAATTAATTTTTTATAATTTTTATACTATTAATAATTAATAAATAGCTCCAGCCCAGTAGCCATGGGCTGACCCGAATCCGGCCCAAGTATATAACGAGATGGGTTTCGGCCCGGTAGCTAACAGCCCTGGGCCTAAAACCTTGACCCAAACCCGGCCCATGGCTAGCCGAGTTGGCTTGGTCCATCGGGCAGCCCGACCTGTTGCCCACCCCTCCCATCGGTGGAACCCACTTCTGCCAGTAGCACCAGCCTGAGAATCCTCTCCTTCTCCATTGTTAGGGAGGGTTTTTGCCCCCTCTTCCTATGGATTGCAAGCTAGCTAAACAGCAACCAATGACCTTATAGTCAGTCAATGAGTTGTTGGTGTAAGTATCAGACTAGCATCACCCATGGCTGCCATCCAATAGCTCCACTGGCATACCACCATGGGCAGGTGTGTGGATTAGGCATTCAAAACCCTAACACATCTTCCCTGCCTCCATCACATCGTGCCCCTCTCCCTTGTGATGGTTCTCTTGGGGAAACTAGTTCATTATTGAACTGGTACTTCCCAAGTGAACCATTTTGGCTGGTTTAGGGGTATTGATACCAGTACCTATGACTCCAAATCAATCTCAACCCAGCTTTATCCCAACTAGCCATGTTTCAAACACCATATACCAATTTATGTGGACCCTTACCCAACCTTAAACCTATAGACCCAACCGAATACTACCCAACAACTCAAAATTTCTTAAATCCCAATTTGTATGACCTAAATCCATACCCAACCCAATCTGATCATATTCTAACTCATCCTCCTATTAGTCAAAGTCCAAACCAGACCATGATCTACAAGCCCCCTATCTCAAGCCCATAATAACCTACAAGCCCTAAGATCCAAATCAAATGAGATCCAACACAAGTAGGCCAACACCTACAAGTTCAAAATGGAGTTTCCAGAGTTTCATGGCCCCTTGGATGTGACAATATTCTTTGATTTGGCCCATGCAGTGGTTCTATCTCGATTGCCATTATATTTTGCAGTCGTTGGCAGAAACATGACGTCAAGGATCAGCACAAGTATGGTGGGATGAGTTGTAGAAGGATCGAGAAAAACACGGTTTGTGACATATTCAAACATAGGAGGAGATGCAGCATTTAAACCGGGTTTGTTCCTTCTGATCATACTTCAAAAGCCTTAAAACATCATATTCAAAGAAAACATATTCCTAAAACTACTCCCCAAACCCAAGTAGGTGAAATCGATTTGGAATTCAATACAACTAAATATTCAGTAGAACCTACCCAAGACCTTCATTAAGACCTAGATCCAATTAGAGAAGATTTGGATCCAAGATCTCATGATGGATCTAAATCTATTTTATTGGATCTTTCAAAATCCAATTTAGAATCAGTTAGCTCATTCGTAGATGAACCTAATTTAGACATTAACCTAAACCACTTAGATCCAAATCAAAAAGGCCTCTATCAAAACTACTACGCAAAACCTTATTGAATCTAGGCCACAATGAATTCTCACAAACCAAACCTAATATCCAAATCCAACAATACCCTATACTCGATTTTTCTAAACCTTATCCAGACTTTTTTAAAATCCCAAGGTGAATCATAGAGTATGGAGTAATGAGTATGTCAGATTGGAGTATTTATGTATTGGATATGCATAGCCAACTTAATCCCTTTGTACATAGAGGCGTGATGGATGATTATGGTTGGTTTGAGAAGAGCATACATAGGTTTTTTACACTTCTCAAAGTGGGACCTGCTTGGTACCTCCAGTCTGAGGAGCATGGCATTGTTCACATTGTTTATTATACATCCATGACCCAAATAATAGAGTGAAACAAGAAAAATCACAAGTGAGGTCCAACCTTGAGGATAAGTCTTTTTCAACCTAAGGAGAATGATGCAAGAGCATGATCGAGTCACCACCGGGTCTACAAAATTCATTCGGATCTAATTTCATTATTTGGTTTTTTTATAATTATTTAGTTTGGATCTTAGTTTAGGGTCTTCTTTTGGATCTTATTTCATATCTGATCTATCTCATATTCATATTGGTTCTTGATCCATATTTGGATCATAGTTTAGAATTGGATCTATCACATATCCATATTAGGAACAAGGTTTTTACGGTTGCTTTATTGTTTGCTATATATATTCATTGTAGAGAGGAGAAAAAGAGTTAGATGAATAACCAATTATAAGTAATTTTAGTTGATTTTCTTACAATTTTCTGTTATTTTTCATGTTGTTCTTAATTTCTTAGTTTTTGTAGTTGCGCCAGTGTATTAGTTGTTGGGGAGTTCAAGAGCTATCTTCATACTCACTGCATCTCTTGCAAAATACATTGAGTTCACTACTTGAGATTCTTTTTTTGCTATGCCAAGGAAGCAAGCCCCCCACCCCCTTGTCTCACCCACAATCATGGACAAGAACTGCATATTGATTGTCCTCCACTTGGTATAACCCCTAGGTCCTCTTTCCCACTAGAGAGTACACCTAGCATCCTTGCAGTAAGGGACATCATTTGTGGGTTTCAAACCTGTGACATTCTGTCAAATTGGTGAAATTCCCAAGCCACTCATGCAGTCCTATCAGACAAGTGGAACCCTTGTGGGCTACTACTTAAGATTCTTTTGGGTCAGAATATTAGATTTTTTTTAACAAGGAACCCACCACTATGACCAAGCCCTAATTGACCCTAGAATATAATGGTAAACCTTGAGAGAGTGGACCTGCCCCACAATGCTCTTTCATTCCCATTGTAAGTTTGATCCCAAGAGAATCAAACCCATGAAGTCTAAGGCCTCCATTACGATGGTTGCCCTATCTAATTGTTTGACCCAATGAGGGTTTGAGATATTAGTCTATATGCTAATTTTGGCTAGCAGTTTGATTCTGAGCTAGCATGGCACATGCCAACTTGATTGAATGATCCTAATGGTTTCACTATTATAAGTTTGCAAATCCTTTTGCCCTTAATAATTTGTGAATTACTAGGGCAGTACCTTACGTTAATTGACAATAGGAATGACATTTCAAACTTCTAGTAAAATCATTAAAAAATAATGGAAGTCAATCATTCATTGACTTAGAGGCTTCTAATAAATTAAGCAGGTTAGATTTTCCTGGTTTTGCACCAACTCAAAAAATAAGCTTGTTATAGCTATGGAGCTATAACAAGCCTCACTTTTTTTAAAGAGCCTTGTGAAGATGCATGACTCTGCGCAGCCATTTTGGCTATAGGGTCAAATTTGCAAGTTGTTACTGTTTATTTTTTTCTAAGGTAAGCAGTGTTGCTACAATTTGATAAAGTTTGACTATGTTCTGCAAAGTGTTGTAGAAATTAGCATGTTTTTGTGATCAGATGATAAGGAAAATAAAGTTCTGAGTTTGCAATAAAGAAGTCATTTTAATGAATATGCTCTTCATATTTGTTGTAGTTTGGAGTTGTAATATGAGATTATATTGGTTATTCCATAGTTGTTTTCTTAAATTGAAGGTTGTGTGAGAGGTTGAGAATGATGTGGATTTTGAATATGCGAATTTTCTCTCAAATATATGATTTTTTTCTTAAATATGTGAATTTCTTTTAAAATATATGAAAATGTGAACTTCATCTCAAATATGTGAATCTCCTAAATATGTGATTTGCAAAAAAGTTTCACATATTTAAGAGAAAAGTCACACAATTAAACGAAAATTGCATGTTTAAGAGAAATTTTGCATATTTAGGAAGAAATTTACATATTGAGGACAAAAATCACATCTTTAGGAGAAAATTTGTATATTTAAAAAAAAATCATATATTTAGAGGAAAATCACATATTTAGAAGGAAATTCGCATATTTGAGAGAAAAATTGCATATTCACATATTTGAGAGGAAATTTGCATATTTGGGAAAAAGTTCACATATTTAAGAGGAAATTTGCATATTAGGAAGGGAATTTGCATATTTAAGAGAAAGGTTGCATATTTAGAAAGTTCTCATAATTTGAGAGAAAAAATCTCATATTCACATATTTAAGATAAATTCACATATTTAAGAGAAAATTCACATTAAAAGGATATTCACATTTTATAATATTCTAATGTGTTTGGAAACATGTAGCTATAGAAGGAACTATGAAATCCACATGTCATCCAAACAATTTTAAAAATGGATTTGCAAAGTAATAGCTGAATTTGTGATGGTGCTCCCAAACAAGCATGTGGAAAGTACCAAATCCATAAAATTTGTGGATTTCATACTTTCTTCCCTAGCTACCATGGACTGCTAGATTCCAAATAGGGCATAAAGTTTGTTCACAAAAAAGTAAAAAAAAAAACTCATGAGGTCTCTCTCATCTGGTAAGGACAACTAGTGGGCATACCAAACTAAAGGAACAACACAAGTTCAAACCCTGAGGGATGTATGTCCCATGCCACATGCCAAAACTAGGTGTACTCTTTATTGGACTAAGGGAACTGAGGTTTGCATGCAATAAGCTCATGTGTGACGGTGTGAGTGATGTGATTTTCTTCAATTATTTTAGAAAAGAAAAAGAACCTTAAGTTGTGAGTTATTTAAAAGAGTCTTCCTAATATTTCAGTAATTATAATTAATTATACCTTCTTTTGTAGTAACTTTTGTTTCAAAGTTAGGCTTGGTCCTAACATCATTAAGCTGACCTTTGTTTAGTCCATAGTCACAAATATTGACTATTTTGAAAATCTCACAATTTTATTGAAATTTTTAAATGCTGATGTAATCCCCAAAAAATATGATATTGTCAAAAATGTCATCAGTTTGAAAAAATCATATTTTTGTCATGTTATTAATACTCTATTTGTATTTTATTTTAATATTTTGATATTTGATATGGATTATTTTTTTACTTGTATCCAAAATGCCCAAGACTCAATTAGAGTTGTATCCAAATCACCTAAGATCCTTCTTTGGACTACCTGGCCCATGTGGGGCTCACATAGAGAGGTCGACCTCCCCATTTGAATGGCCTATAAGGATGTGAATCCCTCCAAAATGCTCATTGGCTATTCCAAGAAGAATCTAGGAGGTGTTACCTAAATATGATTTAAGCCAAGGAAGGTCTTACCTAGGGCTAAAGAGGTGCTTACTCATAATAGGATCAATCTACGCCGGTGTTTTCTAATATAGGCTTAGTCTCAAGTAGGTGTTAACTCAATTTGAATTTATGCTTAGTAGGTTTGATCTAGAATTAGGATTGCATTTATATTTTAACTTTGTAATATGTGAAGGCTTTAGGAGCCTCTTATGGGCCTATATATAGGCTTGTACCCCTTTGAAATCAGATATCTAATTTTTGAATAAAAATTAAAG
Source organism: Nuphar pumila (assembly GCF_984573655.1). Lineage (NCBI taxonomy): Eukaryota > Viridiplantae > Streptophyta > Magnoliopsida > Nymphaeales > Nymphaeaceae > Nuphar > Nuphar pumila. The sequence goes on along the minus strand of NC_143260.1, from coordinate 24,727,365 downwards.
ACTTCTCTTCACTCTCTGTCTCTCTCTCAAACTCATCACTCTCTCTCTCTTTCTTGGCCCCTAGGCCCTTTGTCTCTTTTCTCAATATGGTGCTTGAGGTTCAAACTTGCAAGTTATGGAACTCAAGGACTAGGTTGCAGCCAAGTCCAAACAGTACACCAACTATCAACATGTGGGTAAACTCATTCTGGTGGCTATGTTGACTCCCTGGTGAACCTGATGCTCTGCAAACCCTCAATCCTTTCCCAAGCCACAAACATAGCCCAGACAACCAAGTAAGTCAGCCCAATACCCCCTTGTAAGCCTAGACCTTGCCTTGACCTATTACACGTCGTTGAACCTAGATCGAGCTTAGATTTTTCATATTGTAAACTGCAAAATTTGGCCCAACTTGTTTGGTCATATACCCCAAACAGGACCTGGTCTAGGCTTGACACTTTAACCCTAGGTCCATCCACGTATCCCTAGCCTACCCTTCAAAAATCGAATGTTTTTAACCCACTCTGTTAGGAGAATCAATTTTTCTATTATAACCTGTCTGAGTCAAAACCCTATCCAGGACCCATTAAACTCAAAATCTAGATGTTTGTTTTTGAGTTCATAAATCCCTAACCTTATTGAGTTAGGCCTTGAAACTTAGTCAAGGCCTTCCCCTACCTTTTCTAAACCTTTGCTTCAAATTTCAGATTTTTTTATTCAATCGTTTGAGAGAAATAAATTGTTTCTCAACCTCTTTCAGAAGAGACCATGTTCCTTACCCTTGACTTGACTTAGTCTAACATCGTGAGTCCAGGAATGCATCAACTGGTTTCATAGAAAACTTAAGAGAACCCATGCTACCTAAGTGAGGCCAAGACCTAACATCGAAGATGAATTCCAAATTCATCGAAGATGAATTCCAAATTCATCGACAAGTTCGATGGAAGGATTAACACTAAATTTGTTGGTGTTCATTTGGCTAATTTCAAAGTCGGCCTTCAACAAGCCATGAGCTTGTTACATCAACTTCAACTGGATGTACAAGTCATGACATATGTTACAATCCACTAATAGAGGTGGTGGATTGTTCAAGAAGTAATGTGATAAACAGAAGGGCGCACAAGAATCTATTTGTGAAGAATGGGCAGAAAGGGATCAGATTCTCATAGATGAGAATCTTGACACCTTCGTTGATCCTATTATTGAGAGCAAGGAACATGATGAATGGGAATTCGGTTGCCAACTGACTGCAGCAATTTGTGGATCATTGTTGAACAACCATATTTCGTTGAAGAAGAAGCACTACAACCATCTTAGGAGCGTTCTCATGCATTTTGTCAGCCATTCACTGCACATAATGGCATCATTGCCTGCAATGTGCAACTACAGTTGCACGTTGTTTCCCATACTCAACATTGTGTTTCCTTAGCAATGATGCATACAACCCCCAATAATAAACTGCTACAACAACCCTGCATTGGAGTATGTCATACATCAAGCGCATATTTTCGCAAAAAAGAGAATGCATGCCTAGTGTTCCCTAGGTTGTTTCCTCATTAAAGTGTTTGTGACCATGTAACATGTGTGTCACCTACTTGTGGGATCTCCTAAAGTCTCTTGGAAGCTCTGGTTTGGCAGACCGCTTGTGTGTAGTCCAACACATGGGTCACATATTTTGTAAGGGGATAGAAGAAGGATTGTTATTCAGTCCAACTAAAATGCCTCCAGCTGCCAAGTAGTGTGACTAGTATCAGAGGCCCGGCTGGCAAACTGATATGTAAACAAGATCAGTTGTTGCCTACTATTTTTTGCAGAACTGAGAATGTTTGCGAGTACAACATAATCAAACAACTCTTTATTAGAGATTGTCATACAATGGACACCTGTCATCTCCATCTGCAAGCCACAAACACAACATTGTTGGTAGACTTATGAACTCTACAACAAGGCTAAACTAGTTATGAAATGTGATATTCATAGTTGGTGTTTTGTAATAAAAATGTATGGGGTATGTGCCAATGTACTATTTGATCCGAGCGAAGTGGAGGTTGAACTGGTTGGTATAAAACCATCCTTCACTCCTTGCACGCTCCTGCTTCAAGCATGGATACAATTTTCTGCGGTTGGGAATTCTACTGGAGTAGAACTGAATTGTATACCAACTCCTAACATGCGAAAGGACCCCTTTGGGTTCGTGTTGATCTTAGAGGATTAAAGTGTATCAGGTCCCAGCAGACTAAGAAGACAATGGACAAGTGGTTGGACCCTCGTATCTCTCCTTTTCTCTTTCCCTATGTATGGTAGTGTAAGGCCCTTGCTATCTAGAATGAAGCCCATCCCAAACCCTTGCAAGCCCTTAGTAGCATACCTCAACTCATGTAGGGCTAACCTGAATTCTATAAAACCTAAAAACTCATCAGACTTGTAAAGATTGTTTAGCCCAAACCTTGAGAAATCTTGGTCTGAAATTTGGACCTTAGGTTCTTTATGGTGTCTGTGACCCACTCCCCAAATTTCAGAATTTATTGAGTTCTCAGTTTTGAGAACTCGATTTTACAATCTAGCTTTCTGGTATCAAAAGCTAGTATATTCCTGCATGGTACTGAATTTCTTTTAAACTTCCAAAAAATGTAACCCCCTATTCTCATGTCCTATGAACCTCAAATTTTGACCGAACCAATTTTGAGATGTCTAGAAGCATCTTCCAAAAAACTAGAATTTTTCACTGGATTGTTTGGGAGAACTCGATATTTTTCCAACCAGTCTAAAATCAAACCTTGTTTGAACTGTACCAGTTTAGAATTTTTCTACGACTTCAAAAAATCATGGTTCCCCAATCCAGTGACCTTTGAACCTAAAACTTTGACCCAACCTCCCTTAGGGTGTCTAGAATCATCTTCCTGAATTTCATGATTTTATGTTGTACCATTCGAGATAACCAATTTTTTTTGCCAAAGCTTACATGAACCCAACCTATCCTACATTACCTGAATCCATTGAACCTAGGTCCCTTACCTAAGTCAAACTATGTCCAGTCAATAAGGGAATGATGAAATTCTTGCACCAATATAAAAATGGCTTAGATTCGTGTGCAACATGTTCAGAGTAAAAGTTGGGGAAGGTATGAGTTATGTTATGCAAGTCTCATAAAAACTCTATTCAAGTTACTTGAATTGGGATGATAAGGAGACTATTGCTATTTTTAATGCCTTGGGGATTTTGTTTTTGTACTTTATGTAATACTCAAGAATTTTTAATAATAAATTTAGGATTTTTATGTAAGTTTGGATTTGGTAGTGACCCAAACCCATCGAGTTTGGGTTTGATGTGGGTTAGAACGAGTCAAACCTGATATCCGATCTGAACCAGAGATGGAGCGATGCAGACTCCATATAATCGATCCATGCGAGTTTTGGATCGATCAAAAATTCGGAAACCTCAATTGATCAAAATAGGTATGGAACAATTTGAGTTTGGATCAAGATCCAAATAACCCAAAACCCATAGGGGCATATACGAAAATTTTTTTTGGAGTGAGTAGCAAAAAGGAAAAATGGTTCATAAATTTAGGAAATTATAATAAAGAGTAGGAGCAGTTTGGGGTTTTCCCCGTGATGGGACTCCATGCCCAATGGGGGGCCACCACGTGGTGACCCCCTCCCTCTCTCTCCTTGATGGGTTGACACTCGACCCCCTCTTTTTCTTTCTCGAGCATTCCTCTCCCTCTCACTGACTCTCTTAACTCTGTCTCTCTCTCTCACCCATACACTCTCTCTCCTCTTATTTTATTTTCATGAAACCCCTCCTCACTCCTCACAGCCTATCCTCCCTTTCTTGTTTGCTGACATTGCGCGACATCATCGTCGCCCTCTCACTGGTGCCACCTTCCGCTAGTCACTAGCTCGCATCGTCGTATGTTGCTGCCTGAGCCACTGTCAGCCTGCTCATCCAGCATCACCACTGCCACTGTCAACCCCCTTGTTGCTCACCTTTCCCTGTCTTAACCGAGCTCTCTTGGTTCTCCCTCTTTCTTGTTTGCCGACCGCATTGTCGGTCACCTCCCTCTCTCCTACGGGTTTGTTTCCCTTTCACTAGCTACCCACCTCTCTCCCTTGTTTTGTCTCTCCTATTTCCCCCCTTTTCAATTGTTTGTCATGAGGAAGAGAGGAAAAAAGGAAGAGGAGAAGAAGAAAAAGAAAAAGAAAAAGAAAAGAAAAGGGTCATTCACATGTCATCATCATCTCCATTGTGCCAAGTGAGTCTTGCTGACGCTGACAGCGACCCGTTATCGATGCCGCCATATCACTACTATTATCACAACCACCTTGAAATCTGCACCACTAACCACCTTAAAATCTATATCCCATATTACCTCATAAATTATGCACTACCTCAGAATTCATGCATGCTACCTTAGAAATCATGTTGTCGCCCTACGCTTATGTTCTGCATCATGGTCTATATTGTCGTTGTCACCTCGTTTGCCATGTTGAACGAGGAACTCATTTCGTTAGAGGTATAGTTCTCAAATCCTTATCGGAGTTTGGGGTACAATACCTCAGCGTTACTGGGTTCCTAATTACTCAAGGTGTGTATAAATAGTTACCTATAGATACTTCAGAACCTAAAAATGATCTTTTTAAGTTCGTAAATTAGTTAGAATCATATATTTAACTAACTGGAGTTGGGTTTTAGCAGACAAGATGCATAATTATAGAATCGGGTTATCTGAAACATTTTAAAATATTTTGTTTTGTAGGTTGAACTCTAAAACATAAAAAAGATAAAATTGATATATTTTGTTAATTGGCTGTAGGTAACAGTGGATCCTAAGTGTATGTTGTGTGAGCATACGCCAACGTGGCATACCCATTCAATGCTTTTGATGTGATGATACGTATGCAAACACAACATATGTATGTGATTGCTTGGTTGTACTCGTTTGCCTAGGGTGTATATCCTCATTGCATTCCATTTCCAAGGTCAAACTCTTGTTACAACTCATTCTCATCATGAATTATGCCCTAGTGAGCCATTACACCTTCGCGCTTGCGCTTAGGTGGGCTCCTAGTGCTTAGTTTGGTTGGTGTGTTGCCTTGGATAATAAGAATTGTATCATCGAAAAAATTTGAGTGGATGGAGATATTCACGAGATACATGTATTTTGGGTGGTTTGCTACTGCTAAATATCATTGTGATACGATACATACATATGCAGTTAAGACATACATACAAGAGTTATTCTATTAAGATTCGTACGTGTGCATTTGAGGTATACGTATGAATGTTGTTGTATTGTGATTTGTACGTGTGTAGTTGAGGCATAGTATGAATGTTATTGTGTTGTGATTATGCGTATGCAATTGAGGTATACATACAAATACTTATATAAATTGAGATATATGTATGCAACCATCATACATAGAAATGAATGTGATATATGTTTATTATTATATGCGAATTGTGGGATAACATATGAAGTATGATGGAATATATAGATGCATGCATTAAAAATCAACTGCATAGGATTGTTTGCACATATTAGAAGATATATGTTTAGGGTTTATCAAATATTTATGGGTGGATGACATATCTGTAATGGTTGGATGTTTATACGTAACAGACATCGGTCCTTACGATGTTTCAAATATGAAACCTTTTACGAATGTGGCAAATGGTGGGTTATAAAGGCAATGCATATTTGACAGACATGTTTTGCATTTGATATTAATCCCAATATGTATTTCATATATTGAAACTGTGTTTACACATTAAATCTTGTAAGTGTGGCAAACTCGATTTATGCACAAGGTGTGTGATTGAATAGTATGAATTTACGGGTGTTACCCAAGTTATTTCTTTATGTGTTAAATTTCAACTATTCATGATTTAATCTGCTTTTTCGTATTTGTGAGGCATGATATATATGATTGAATAGCATAAAAAATTATAAGTATTAACCCAAGTACAACGGTTGATGGATTATTACTTAATATGTTCATTTACTTGTAAAATGATATGCGTTGAGAAAAAAATCTCAAAAATTAAGAAAGTTATACATATGTGTATCACTCTGAAAGATTGTGTGACATTGGCTCATACTATTGAGATCAAGCAAGTTGGTCAAATGTGAATCTGTGTCTGCACCAACCTTTTGAGAATTGTGGTCCCATAGGACATGGACTATTGCAGTCTCATCGGTTCAAATGTGAACCCTTCTCCTACCGTAGTGGTTTAAGAGGACTTTGCACTTCGATAGACGTGGTAGAGTCTGAGGTACACACACACACACACACACACATATATATATATATATATATATATATATATATATATATATATATATATATATATATATATATATATATATATATGTCTATAGTAGTGTGCCTACGATGTTTTAGTCTAAGTGATAACATGACGACGTATCCCAAACTCTATTGTTAGTCTCTTATTCTCTTAGGGATTAAAATGTGAAAAATACAAATTACGTGAGTGAACAACCCCAAAGAGACTTCAGTACCCATAGTTGGCCGGGTATGGTGCCCTAGGGTAACTGAAATAAATTTAAGTTTAATGTTTGCAAGATTGCATGAATTGCAAAATAAAGAAAAACTATTCATGCATGAGGTAAGTCATGGCATGACTGCATAGTTATATGCATTTAAACTATTTATGAGCGTACTTATATTTTTAAATTGATATATGCATAATTATATGCATGGAATACATGTGAGCATGATTTCATGCTTAAATAAAATAAATGCTTAACTATTTGCATGAATTGGTATAAATTTATGTTTGAAAGACCTGTATACATAACTGTATGCTCGAATACATGTACATATGCTTATATGTTTGAATTGTATGTGTACTTACGCAAAAAAGATGTGTAAGTTGTATGTTTTGTTTATGCATCGATGTTTATGTAAGATTGTATGCTTTAAGCATGTATAAATGCATATGTGTATTATATGCTTAATATACGCACGTGAGTATGTGTGAATGATTTTTTTGTTGAGACCTAGTAAGGGTCTACAAAATTATGTTGAGATAAATTGTATCTCATGCTTTGTTTTTTTTCTCTTTTCATCTCTACGGAAATAGGTGGACGGATATTGAGGGACACAGGGACTATTTTATTGGATTGGATTGTATTCTTCTGTCTCATTTTTGTGTTTTGTGTACGAACTCTAAACTTTCATTTATAATATAAATGAAATCATTTTGTGACATTTGAATTGTAATGGTTTGATTCTAACTCTATTATGAGCCTGAGTTTGGGAATGATTTTGAATTTATGTGAAAAAAACTTTTGCTATATTTTTAAAAAATAAAAAAGAATTCCCTAATCGAGGCAAGGCATTACTTTAGGTGTTTGACTTAGCAAGGAATGACATCAGTGGATGTTATTGTTGCATTAGCTACATGTATTGCTGAAATGCAGTCCCTAATAGAGTTGAGCTTGTTTGATCATCTGATAAAGGATGTGACCTACATGGTGACTTGCAAGGTATTCAAAGAATGAGTGTTGCAAGTGGTGAATCATCAGAGTGGCACAACAAAAGCATGATGGGTGCCTTACTGGGTTGGAGCAAAGAATTTCGTATTTTTGCCTAGTGGACTAGGCAAATTTCAAGAAGGAGGGGATGATAGAGATCATTTTTTTACCCTATCCGAAATACTTAAGACCCAATTGAACCTATATCCATATTTCTCAAGATCTATATTTGGATCAGCTGGCCCATGTAGGGCCCACCTAGAGAGGTCGACCTCCTTAGTTGAATGGCCTAAAAGGATGTGGAGCCCTCCTAAATGCTCATTGGCTATTTCAAGAAGGATCTAAGAGGTGTTACCTAAATATGGTTTAAGCCAAGCAAGGTCTTACCTATGGCTAAAGAGGTGTTTACTTAGAATATGATTAAGCCATGTAGATGTTTTCTAATTTAGGCTTAGTCTCAAGTAGGTGTTAATTAAAATTGGATTTATGCTTACTAGGTTTTATTTAGAATTAGCTAGGATTGTATTTATATTTTGACTTTATAATATGTGAAGGCTTTAAGAGCCTCTTTTGGGCCTATATATAGGCTTGTACCCCTTGGAAATGATATATGCAATTTTTGAATAAAAATTAAAGACTTCTCTTCACTCTCTCTCTCTCTAAGTCATCCCTCGCTCCCTCTAAAAGACATATCTCTTTCTCTCTTGGCCCCTAGTTCCTCGATCTCTTTTTTCAATTTGGTGCTTGAGGTTAAGACCACACGGGTCATGAAACTTAAGGACTAGGTTGCAACCAAGTTCAAACGTACCACCAACTATCAATATGTGGGTGAACTTGTTGGCTAAGCTAACTCTATGGATAACCAGGGCTGAAATTTTAACCATAAGTTCATCCACATTTTCCTAGCCTATCCACTAAAAATTAATTTTTTTAACCTAGCTTGTTAGGAGAATCGAATTTTCTACTAGAACTTGTTCGAGTCAAAACCCAGTTCAGACCCAATCAAATTTGAAATCCAGACATCTGTTTCTGAGTTTATAAATCTCTGACCCCGTTTAGTTTAGGCCCTGAAAATTGGTCAAGACCTTCCCTTGTCCTAAACCTCTGATCCAATTTTCAAAATTTTTTGTTTAGCAAGTTGAGAAAAATAAATTTTCTCCCAACCTCCTTGAGGCTCTTGACCTAGTTCAACCCCGTAGGCCCAAGAGCGCATCAATATTTTTTATGTATTTTTTATAAAATTTAAATATATTAATATTTTGCTGAGATTTTCTTTTAAAATAAACTTTTAAATTTGTGGTGAGATTCTCTAAGAAGAAAATGCCAGATTTGTGACTAAAACGCCCTTATTGTTGAGTGGTACAGTAAAAGACCGACGATATATGATGAGTTCTGCACGGAAAAAAGACAAATATATCATTTTAAACGCCAGTCTGATGTTTAAACTGCATTTGAAATTTTAAATGAAGCATGTGGTTGATGTGATCACCTAAACATCGACGGGCTACTCGTAATTAGCTAATAATTATTTTATTATCTAGATAACCAACCATTTAGTGCATGAATGAGTCGGGTTTGCGTTGGATATCTAACTCAACCGGAACCCAAATACCTGGATCTGAGCATGAAAACTTCACACCCAAATATTATTAGGTCCACCCAAACCCAACCCGAGCAACACCTGATCGGGTTTTGAATGCAATTTTGACTGGATATCTAGTTCAACCCTGCTGGCTCGAGTATTTTATATGTAAATATATATATTAACACTCATCAAATTATATGTCTGGTAGCCGAACCCAACTGGTTCTTATTTGGGCGGGTTTGGGCAAACCCTGATCCGACAGTAACCCAACCGGTTACCCTGCAACCAATGTGGTCGCACCAACTTGACCCGAAACAACCGGACCAAGTTAACTTGAGCCCGACCAACTATGACCCTTAACACCACTCGGTTCTCTCGAACCTTCTTTTGCCTTAAAACCCTACCCGACTCGTCTTAAAACCCTGCTCTCTCTCTCTCTCTCTCTCTCTCTCTCTCCTTCACACACACAGAACACAGAGCTATAACATGTATCGACGAACAATTGCTTCTCTCTCATCGGCGATCAGGTAAGATTTGTACCACAGATTCACATGGAACATGACAGCCATGTTCTATTCTTTTCTTTTTTGCTTTTTTCTGCACATTTTGATTCAAATTTTGTTGTTTTTCTCCTCTGTCGTAGTCCTGGTTGCAGAAAACAGGTACCCATTTTCTCTTTTGGCGTCTTTTATTGGAATTTTCTCGTACTTTTGATTCTGCCTTGTTGTTGCCTTTGAGTTTGGGGTGTTGTTTGTTTTTGTGTTTTGATTCCATTTGGGTTGCATTTGGTTCATCTGGAAGGTGAGCAATTCCATTTTGTGGAGAAGAAACTATGGTGCAAAAGACATCAATTTTGGAGACGAAGCGAGGGCTGCAATGCTTCAAGGAGTCCAAGAGGTTGCCGAAGTCGTAAGAGTGACGATGGGTCCTAAGGTTTAGTTACTCTTCCTTGCAGTTTTGGATGGTGGGAAATTTTGGGTGCCTGTTAATTTGCTGGTTTTGACGCTTTCGGAGTCGGTTTTTTCTGTGGGTTGTACTTTCTCAGGGCAGAAATGTGATCATTGAGAAGAAAAAGGGTGGTCCAAAGGTGACGAAGGACGGCGTGACGGTCGCTAAGAACATCGAGTTTGAGGACAAAGCCAAGAATCTCGGTGCCAATCTTGTTAAGAAGGTCGCGAAAGCCACGAATTCTGCTGCTGGAGATGGTATTCTTACTTCCAAGCTACAATTCTCTATGATTTTGGATTAGAATGCATCATGAGTTTATTAGTCTGAAGACTTGATACGGTTCTCTATGTTTTAGGATTATGAGCATCATGAATTTATTAGTTTGAAGTGTCTCCGTTTTTTTTTTTAAATCAAGAAAATATTATGACTGCTTATTACGGACTTGAAGACGTTGTACTGTAGTCAATTTTCATAGCTGCATTTATAAAATTCCTTTTGAGATCCTAATTAAGTGGCAAATTGTTGCGGTCTCTCAGGTTAAGAATCATGCTGCATAACGTACCACACATTTGTCTAGCTTTAGCCATACCAGTGCATAGCTCAGAAGATGTGCAGCTGTGGTTGGTTGGGAGTTGAAAAATCTATATAGTTGTCTCTACTGTTAATGGTAGTGAAAATTCTTGCACTAAATGCTTACTTCTAGAAACAAGTAAAATGGTTCTTTGGTTGGTTACAACAGAATGTGCCTTGAATCTTTAACCATCTTAGGTTTCTTATTGAACTTCAAATTTCAATTAAAGATTGAAAGGGAGATTTAAATCTTACCATGTTAAACTCGGATCCGTCCAGCTGGCACATTCAGATCGACCAGCATGTCCAGCACATCCAGCTCCTATCCTAAATCATTTGGGTCGTCCAGTTGATCAGGAAAACAGAAGTCATGCTCATCTACAACTCCTGTCTAATGTAGAAGACAATCTGGATAAGGAAAGAGTCTCATGCAGACTCCCTGTTAGTGAAGCCACCAGAAAATGTGTCTCACCTCTAAGGAGGATCAATCCACCCAATGTGGGTCCTACACAAATGGTCGACCTGCCTGATGAAGACTCTAGAACAAATCCAACGGCCGACATTAAATCAGCTGTAGATTGTATGAAGATGATGTTAGACATTCATCCATCTCAACATGATCCCAATTATAAAAAGGAATGGTTAGGGCCTTGTAACATACGCTAGAAATAATATCGTATTGACCCGGTTCCGTGGACGCACATCAGGCCGAACCGTTTATATCGTGTTCCTTCTTTCTCTCTCTTGCATCAACCTACTCTAGAGCAACAGCTTCCATTTAAACTGTTCTTTGGTTTTACTAGCCATTGCTTTTGTTAAGCTCCCTTTGGTGTATGGGAGTCATGTACTGCCTAATTATCAACAAATTCTATGCATTCTCTATTTTTTTATAGCTTGCTGGCTTGCTGCATTCTACTTCATTGATTACCTTGCAAAGTGTGGAACATGGTCATTATTTACGATCAAAATCATTCTGACAAACACATTTTAGATGATGCTATCTCTGAAGGTGTTAAACCACTTTGAATTTCTTCAATTCCAATGTTCATGGAGTTACAAGCAGCTCTGTTTTCTAGCTATTTGGATTCCATAAAAAAGTCAAGTATTTCCTTGCTTCATTGGTTCATGATTGAAGCAAACAGGACTTTCTGAGAAATCAAAATGGTTCCTTTTATTGTTTAGAGCAACATAGAAGTAAATCTTTCTGAATTAGTAAGAGGAGATATAGTAGTATAAAAAAGAAAAGGCAAAGTTGATGCATCACTGAAAAGTAAAAGGTGTTGTAGATCAGCTATTAGGTATTATCGTGATAATATCATTAAAGGTAATTTCTCGGTGAGGGTATTTCTCAGAAAGATTTTCAAAAGTTGATAAATCTCAGGAAAATATCGGGAGTTTAAAAAATTGAAAAAATATAAATAACAACAGAAAAGCTAAGAAAATAATAAGTTTTGCATTATTTTTCTTCCAAAAATATAAAGAAACATGTTTTAAAGGTTTTAAAATATAAAAGAAACAAAAAAATAGGAAATACACACTTAAATAAAGATAGAGTTTTTCCCAAAAATATCGTGATATTTTGTCTTCTAGTGATATTTTGAAAATATCGTGAGATATTCCCTTTAATATTGGCTACCTTAAAATATTGGTATTTCTCGGGATATTTTCAAAATATCGCCGATATTGGTGACAGTGGTATATATCAAGCAAGAATGTCTGGGCTAAAAGGGCTACACTCAATCCATTGTCTGCATTTATAAACTTAAGAGTGCATATTATGATTAAAAAAAGTTAGTAATTTATTTGAAAGTGCTTAGACATATCATGTAGAACAGGATTTTCTAACAAGGTTATGGTACTTTTATTATCATAGAAGATTGTTGATTTGTGGAGCTTATTGCAGATCATTCCTATCATTTGTTTAAGACCATCTCTCTGATATAAATGTATGTCTTCTTTGCAGGCACCACTTGTGCGACCATTCTCACACATGCAATACTAGCGGAGGGTTGCAAGGCTGTGGCAGCTGGTGTCAATGTCATGGATTTGCGTCATGGTATTAACATGGCTGTTGATGCTGTCATTTCCCACCTAAAAGGCAGTGCTTTAATGATTAGTACACCTGAGGAAATTACTCAGGTAAACTTTAACAGTAGAAAATTGTGTAATAATTTACTAAAAAGAAATATGAGGCATTGATCTTATGTTTGTGTTACTGTGATGTATTCCATAGAAGAACATGTAACTTTTGAGTGCTTTCATTTGTTCAAAACACTATTAATTGGCAAACCCAGCTAGAAACTCGGGCAACATCTGAAGTGACCCACTTCGAACCCCAAATGGATCTGTTATCCCACCTGAGCCTGTTTGAATCAGTGGAAATCAGCTTGAAATTGGTTGACTTGTGGACCCAGCGAACAATCATAGGATTGACCAGGTAAGAACCATTCAATTGCTGTCCTGACTTGGTGAGTCTATCATGAATCTAATGCTTGATTAGGAGGGTTTCAACTTTGATCTTGATTATCTCCATTTGTGGTGTACATTATTTTAGCATTCAAATCGATTATTCATGCCTATATGTTTTTCAATGTTAGTTTTTTAATTTTACAATTCTTTGAACTTAATTAGGAGTGTGATGGCTTATTTTTTAAATTGTGTAAATTAAATATAATTTCATATTGTAATTTTTTGGTGCTTCTGATTATCTTGTAAACTTATATAAATAGAAAACACATCTGGGTCCCCCAAAGTCAACCCACTGATCCATGAGTTGAGGACTGGGAATCTGATTCCAAGTCATGAGTTCACCAACTATGAAAAACATATTTATCTTTCTCCTTCATTTCAAATTGTTAAGCTTTCCATGATCGACTTGCTCACCTTTTTTTTTTTGCTAATTTCATGTTTTCTCATACTAGCTTTTGTGTTTTTATGAAACAGGTGGCAACAATATCAGCAAATAGTGAAAGAGAGATTGGAGAGTTAATAGCAAGAGCTATGGAGAAAGTTGGAAAAGAAGGAGTCATCACTGTCTCTGTAAGGACTAAAGCTCTGAATAATATATTGATGCTGGGTATATTTTACAATTTAAATGTGTAATTATGGCATTTCAATAATTTTGCAGGATGGTAATACATTATTTAATGAGTTGGAAGTGGTAGAAGGGATGAAACTAAGCAGGGGTTATTTATCACCATATTTTATTAACGATCAGAAGACCCAGAAATGTGTAAGTATGAACTAGTATGTGATTATTGCTAGCCAAGTTGTGGGTAGTGCTTTAATGAGTAATCACGTTCTCTAGTTGATAACCCTGAATAGAGAATGAAAATATTCATTTTTAGAATTTGAGGATCTGAGACTTCAGCTAGGTAAGATGGTCATGCCTTATTGTGATTATGATAGACTGTCTAAATGATGCCTCTCTTGACTCTTTCAACCCTATATGCTTGGGAAATATTTTTTTCCTGTGCTTAACTGCCCAAGTGCTTCCTTTTTCAAGCCAAAGAACATGAACGAAATATAAACTAAATTATATCATGATGTACTATGCGTACATAGCTGGCTTCCCTTTTTTATGCAGCTTCTGCTGATACATATACTGTAATCTAAATGCCAAACCTCATCTCTTTTTGTTTCATTTAGGTTGCTCACTTTTCATGAGCTTAAGAGTTCATGTAACAGCAACCCACATGTTCTAGCTACATAATTTTACTGGGTATTGCTCTTGAACAGGAACTAGATAATCCCCTCATCCTTATTCATGACAAGAAAATAAAGGACATGGACATCATGGTGAGGGTATTGGAGTTAGCGTTAAAGGTAATTTTCTCTTTGTGATACATTAAATTATTCATCTACTTGTAGAAATTGTTGCTATGGTTGATACATTTTGTTTGTTCTTTGCACAGAATCAAAGACCTTTTTTAGTTGTGGCTGAGGATTTGGAAGCTGATGTCCTAGCTATGCTTGTCCTCAACAAGCATCGTGCTGGTGTAAAGGTTATTAATCTGCATCCTGGACATTTATGTTGAAGTGAATTCTTGCCAGTTTGTTTATGTTTCAGCTTCTTCTAAGTTATCCATGTTGTTGACAATGTTCAGTGCTAAATGTAGGTTTGTGCTGTCAAATCTCCTGGTTTTGGTGATAACAGGAGGGCGAACTTGCAAGACCTGGCCATCTTTACTGGTGGGGAGGTGTGTACATGTTTGAGAACTAGTTCAGTGGGAACATACCAAAATGTCCTTTTGCGTTTCTGTTGTCTCACTTTGTAAATGCTCTAAACTCCCATCTTTTTAGGATATGGATGTGGAGCTAAGTAGATCAAAGGCCCTTTTGGCTACAAGACCTAGTTAATCGGAAAACCTGCAAAAGACTCCTTCACTTTCTCGTTTTCTCCAAAATTCACTTAACTTCTAAAGTGCCCTAAATCTTCCCCTTTTGTGGCATGAAGGCTTTAAAAATAAATAGGTCAAAGATGCTTCTTTGTAACCAAATTTGTTAAGGACAAACACGTTACTTTCTGTTTGCAGGTTGTTTCCGAAGAGCTTGGGATGAACCTTGAGAAGGTTAGGGTTGAAATGTTGGGTGCTGCAAAAAAGGTTAGAAGTACTACTATTTCTCTTCAATTAGATGCGCTTTACTAGTGTACTGATGTTTGTGTAAGACAGGTTACTGTCTCTCTAGATGATACTGTTATCCTTCATGGTGGTGGTGACAAGAAGCTAATCGAAGAAAGATGTGAGCAGGTGTCTAACTGTAATGTGTTTTTTTCATTGTCATTTATTTGATGTTTCCATTGAAGAGATTCTAATATGGCAAATACATTTCAATTTAATAGCTGAGAACTGAAATTGAAAAAAGTACAGCAGCGTTTGACAAAGAGAAAGCACAGGAGAGACTATCCAGGCTATCTGGAGGTGTTGCTGTTATTAAGGTAGGTGACAGTTGTTTGTCTTGTTATTGTTTTTTCTTTTTTTATTGCCAAGGTGTGGGTAGCATATATGATGACCGATGACACGACCTGTTTAGCGTATCGTGATTTTTCTTTGTAGGTTGGTGGAGCCAGTGAGGCCGAAGTTGGAGAAAGAAAAGACAGGGTTACAGATGCTCTGAATGCTACGAGGGCAGCTGTGGAAGAAGGTATTCTTCCAGGTAAGCTTCTTTTCAATTTCATTGCTCGAGATAGCAGATGTTTCTTAGTATTCAATTGAGAGATTATGGTTTGTATCTTACAGGTGGTGGTGTTGCTCTCTTATATGCTTCGAGGGAGTTGGATAAACTCCATACTTCAAACACTGATCAGATGGCAGGAGTTCAAATAATCAAGAATGCTTTGAAGGTTCCTAAAAATAATATTTCTTGCTGCTGTCTTTGTGGTTAACTTATTAAAGTTCACATACACACAATGTTTGTTCGAGGTTAGATTAATATGGAAAATAATTTCATGCAGATACCTACCTTCACGATTGCCAAAAATGCTGGCGTGGATGGTTTGGTCATTGTTGGTAAATTATTGGAACAAGATAACCTAAATATGGGTTATGATGCAGCTAAAGGTATGATAATTTCAATGTCCTTCCTGCTTACTTTTATTGTCTGATTTTCATTAGTTTCCAAAGCTGATGAGAAAAAGGAGGCTAATAAAATTCTTAAATTTAGTCTTCCATTTAAGCATCCTGGATTGCCGTGGTGTCCTCCAGCATCATTGGTGCTGGGTAGGAGTCTCTGTTATCATCATTTGCAAGTTATTATCAAAATGCCTCTGTATAGTGTTTGATAATTGATGGAAAGATCACTGGCTTGTTAAGACAAAACTGCAAATCCCTCTTCCGAAACTTTGTTTTCATGAATTCATGATATATGCTATGCCCATTTTTAGGTGAGTATGTTGACATGGTCAAGGCTGGAATTATTGATCCTCTTAAGGTTGTCAGAACTGCTTTAGTTGACGCTGCTAGGTAAATCTTTATTCTATTCCTGTTGAATCTCCATTTTGCTGCCAAACTCTGTGGCAACCAGGCTTATGGATTTTAATTGCAGTGTTTCTTTATTGTTGACGACAACTGAAGCGACAGTTGTTGAATTCCCTGATGCAAAATCCTTCAATCCTCGAGCAGGCATGCCAACACCAGATGATTACGACCTTTAATGGCTTTCTTATAAGCTATTTTTAGTGGAGAGAATTTGGATTTGGATGCAAACACAGAAATTGAAGTTTTCCCACTTTGATTAGTGTCATCTACTTTTGCTTGTCATTTGAGGATATACTTTCTTCCCATTCATCCTTCTAAAACAGCAGATGATATTTTCTCATAGTTATGCAGATTTTTTGTTGTTTAGAAAGAAATGAGTAAAGTAGCCTATTTTTCCAAAGTAGGGCAGTGCACCTAGGGTCCTGTCTGTTTAGCCCAACAGACTGATTGGTGAGCAAAGTTCAAGAATCCTTAATGGCCGGCCTCCCTGTGAAATTCTTGGGAGAGATATGGACAAAGATTGGTCGATAATTTGTTTATTACTCAATGGGTATGCAATTAGGACTATTCCTCTCTTTTTTCTGTTCCTTGTAATCATAATCATCGGTTGAAAGACAGCAGTGTTTTTCTTTACCATCTTCATTTGATTTAACAAGGATTGTTCATTCTTAACTATGATATAGTTTGAGATTTGAAGAAGGGGTGTTTGGTTGCAAATTTTGGGTGAACTGTACTTTGGAATTTGGAGAGAATGCCTTTCTGGATAAAATTAGAAAGTATCTGATATTCTGGTTTCATCATTTTAGCCACGAACTTCAACTCACTTGTGTGAGCTGGGGAAAAACTACCAAACATATTTTAATTAGGGTTCCGAAAGGGTCAGATTTAAGGAGCCCCGGATCCTAACCGAGCTAACTTTCCAATGTATTTTGGGTCCGAGGTCTGATCCATTTTCAACCCTAGTTTTAACTTTTAACTTGTAAAACCTGTTTAGTTGTACAACTATTTTACTTGAAATGCATTTTGGGGGTCTAACCTAGCGAGTTCCCCTTTTTTTATGAGATCAAAAGGCTGGTTGCCTATCCAAACAAAAACAAAAAAATCCATAAATATTTGCATTTAATGCTATATCAATACAACAAAACTCGAAATGTCTCAATCTGGTTTTATCTGGAAAATATTCGTATATTGGAAAAAACAGATGGCGTGCAACTGTTGTTAAGGATATTTATGTTCAGACACCTAACTTATAAAAAAATTACGTTTAACCGCCTATGTTTCAAAAGTTGTTGGATGGGCGCTAATGTTGTCAATTGATTGCCTATGTCACTTTTTCTTACAAAAATTACTTATTTAATCTTAACTTTATTACGACTCACATTCAAGAAATGCTTAAAGTACTATTTTAAAGAGTTTGTTGGATATGCTAAAGATACTTATTTAGCCTTATCTCTAGTATAACTACGAAAAAAAGTAACATTCAGTTTTTTCGAAACAAAAAAAAGATTTAAATGTCAGCACGGGTTAAATGATAAAAAAAAAAAGTAATCTAAGGTGGTCATATGAACTCTGTTGAAAAAATAGGTGCCTATCCAAAAACTTTTAAAATATAGGTGGTTAAATGTAACTTTTCCATAAGTTAGCTGCACAAATGTAAATTTTCTTAAATATTACAAAAAGTTGCTTTTAACATGTTAAAAATTATCATTAAAACGTCGTACATTGGAATAAGCACGTTTTTTGGAAATATCTGTTTTAATTGCAAAATAGTGGCACTTGAGAATGTCACGTTAAATTCACGATATATGCCAAATATTGGCTATATTCGTCGTTAAGGTTTTGATAACCAGCTTTCTCAGAAGGGGAGCTCGGTATTGTGCCCATTAGGAGAGGGCATTGTTGAGTAATAACCAGAAATGCTCTCTTTATTTATTTTTTTTTTTTTTGAAAGGCAAGCTGGGTTTAGGCAGAACCCTACCAGTTATACAATTATACCATTGGGTTTTGAACCTTCAACGTCCCAGCACATGGTGACGTGCACTAGCTGCTCCTACCAGACAAGCCGAGCCCCGTTGGTATATGCTATTGATCTCTACTCAGTCTGATATTAGACGTCGTTAAGGTTTTGACAACCAGAAATGCTCTCTTTATTTGCCACAGAAAGATGGAATCCCTACTTCATGTACTTGCAAGTGGCCTGTTTGGTTTAAGGAATTGTTTAGGACACTTCTTTCAATGATGAGAGCCGATCCGATGAAAAACAGACAATTGCGAAGAGAGAGAGTCCTCAAGTTCCAAAGAATACCAACTTCCTCATTGTTTTGGAATAAGGAATCTGTATCTCATGCAATCTTTAGAGTACGTTTGCGTGCTAAAGAAAGGGGCTCTGTGCGTGGAGCCTCTCTCCATGGAAACAAAGTCCGACCTATTATAGGATCCGGTATTAATTACCGGATCCAGATGTGGTTGGCATGATCACGATAGAGATACACCTGTCCACATTTGCCGTGAACAATTAGAGACCGGTCGATCTCTCATAGATGTCAACAACCACATTTGGCCTCTCACAAATGTCGATAGCTCAAGAGATAATTTAGGAGAAAAAGATTTTTCTGATAATGTGGAAGAAGTTGGAAAAGATAAGAAGTTTATCTTATCTCCTAAGCAAGCACATCCAGTTACTAATGCAATGTATATAACAACGTGTAAACACGCTGAAAAAACTCAAGGAAGAAGACTTGATTGGCCTGTGGCCGTATTGTTTTTACTATTCAAAGTTTGGTTTTCAAATTCGTTTATGGTATCAGAGCTAGAACCGTGAGCTTATACAGTTTGATTTTATGGCTGCCTCTTCTTCCTCAACTAAGTTTTCATGTCCCACAACTTTGAATGTTGTTAATTTCGTGTTATTAAAATTGACACATACCAATTATTTACTATGAAGGACACAACTATTGAGGTTGATAGAAAGTCAAGACCTCCAGGGATTCATTGGTTATGAATCCCACGTTTCAGAGCAATTTTTAGTTGATGACAATGGAGTTCGTGTCGAAAATCCAGATTTCGTCACATGCAGGAAATCAGATTGGCTTTTGCGTGGGTGGATAACTGGAACCTTATCCTAGGATATTCTCGGAT
This sequence comes from Nuphar pumila, assembly GCF_984573655.1. Classification (NCBI taxonomy): domain Eukaryota; kingdom Viridiplantae; phylum Streptophyta; class Magnoliopsida; order Nymphaeales; family Nymphaeaceae; genus Nuphar; species Nuphar pumila. The sequence continues at coordinate 24,707,666 of NC_143260.1, read as the reverse complement.
TCATTGTTGGACTCGATACGACTGTACAAGTATGGTCGGCTCTTGAAGAAGTATTTGCTCTTGACTCACAAGAGCGCGAATGCTATTTACTATAGAAACTTCAGACATTTCAGAAAGGTAGCCTTTCTTTATCTGAATACATTGCCTCTTTTAAAAATACCTTTGATGAGCTTGTCGCCATCGATAAACCTGTCCATGATAGGAACAAAGTTTTCTCACTGTTAAACGATCTTGGACATGAGTATGAAGCATTTGTCGTATCCACAATGAAGTCATCAATTCTTACATACATAAAGTTAATTTCTTTGCTTCAGTCTCATGAGACTTTTAAAACCCTTCAGACGCCTGATCAAGATTCTTATCCTAATCAAAATATGGCTTTTGTTAGCCAATGACAAGATAAAAACCAAAGCAATAAGAGATGAGGTTTTTAAAACCGTTTTTCATCCTGAGGTCATGGTTTTTCTCAAATGTAAAATCAATCTTCGTGCCAAATGAATCAACAATTTTAGAATAATCAAAATCACCAAAATAAACAAGGAAATCGACAGAAGGATAAGCATGTAGTATGCCAAATTTGTTCAAAACTGAATCACACTACGTTGAAGTGGTATCACAAGTTTAATCAAATGCACCAAGTCAACGATATTCTCCAAGCATTAGCGGCTATGACAGTTTCAGATAATCAAGATCATGCTTGGTTTCCTGACATGGGTGCAAGTTCTCATGTCACCGCCGACCCAGGTATGCTTCATATGCTTAATCCCTACTTCGGTCATGAGAAAATAATAGTGCGAAATGGAGAAAAACTCCTGATAACCCATGTTGGTTCAGTTGATCTTAAACTTGGTCAGAAAAAACCTAGACTCGATAATGCACTAGTTGTTCTTGATATAATTTTTTTTTATTTCTATTAGCCAATTAACACATGATTAGTCTTTATTTTTTGAGTTCTATAATGATCGGTTTCTTATAAAGGGCAAGGTGACCAAGAGACAGATAGCTTCGGGACCTAGAAGCGACAACCTCTATATCCTAGAACCGACCACTAAAGAGGCATTTTTCTCGAATAGACAGTGCAATCTGAGCAAAGATGAATGTCATCGTCGGTTGGGACACCCAAGTATGGAGATAGTTAATTTTTTACAAAATAAAAGGTTAATTTCTTTTCCTGCAAATAAAAATCAAGCCATATCTCAGAGTTGCATCATGGCCAAGTCCAGTAGACTTTCATTTACTAAATCTGAGGAATCTTCTAATAAACCTTTTGAGAAGATACATTATGATATTTGGAGGCCTGCACCTGAGGTTTCTCACCAAGGTTTCAAGTATTATGTCATTATGGTCAATGACTTCTCTAGATATGTTTGGCTATACCCGTTGAAATTAAAATCTGATTTTATTAATAGATTTTATGAGTTTCATAAATTGATTTCAAACAGATTTGATGCCACCGTTAAAATTTTTCAATCTAATGGTGGCAGAGAGTTCATGGGACATAAATTTCAACAATACTTAAGAGAACATGGAATTCACCATAATGTTTCCTATCCTCACATGCTCGAACAAAATGGACGAGAGCAAAAAGAAAACATCATAGTATTGTTGAACTAAGCCTTGCCATGATGTTTGATGCTTCTTTGCCTACAAGGTTCTGGGTTGAAGCTTTTCTCATAGCCGTTTGGTTAATCAATCATTTATCTAGCTCCGCATTAAAAATTGTGTCCCTATATGAGAAGCTATTTCGCAAATGGCATGAGTATGGATATCTTCGTGTTTTGGGGACAATGTTTTTCATATTTGCGTGATTATGCCAAGAACAAATTTTCTCCGCAGTCTCTTCCATGTGTTTTTTTTTAACTATAGTGATAACTACAAGGGATATCACTGCCTACATGTTGACACTGGTCAAATTTACATCAATCGTCATGTTATTTTTTACGAAGGTTGTTTCCCTTTCTAAGGCACCTTGTCTCATGATGATGATATTTCTCTCTGGAAGCAAGTAAACCAACGTCCAGCCATTCCTATGGACGACCGACATCGAAGCACTCTTCTCGATTATCCAGATCTTGCTGCCCCACCACCGCCCCCCATAGTGTCTTCAAACCCTGTTCCCATGGAAACCTCGACCTCACCTGTCTCTTATCTTCTGACCTCTTCCCTTGTTTCCTCTTCTACCTCCCTCCCTACTAATGCCCATCCCATGTTGACTCGTGCCAAAGTCGATGTTGTCTTGCCCAATCCCAAATATTTTTTAGCAACTCTTGATATTCCTCTTGAACCCAAAACTGTCAAAGCGGCCCTCTCTCACCCCGGGTGGCATCAGGCTATGCATGATGAAATAACTGCTCTTTCCCATACGCAAACTTGGGAACTTGTTCCTCAGACTCTAGACATGAATATTGTCGGTTGTAAATGTGTTTTTAAGACCAAATAATTCATGCTGACGGTTCTCTAGATCATCTCAAAGCTCTCTTGGTCGCCAAAGGTTTTACCCAACTTTTCAGAATCAATTTTCTTAAGACTTTTTCCTCTGTTATCAAACCCACCACCATTCACATTGTCCTCTCCATCGCCTTAATGTCCTCTTGGCTATTCGTCAGCTTGATATAAAAAATGCCTTCCTTCACGACTCTCTTGATAAACCTATTTTCATGGACCAACCCTTGGGTTTTCGTGATCCCTCCAAACTCACCCATATATGTAAACTTTGTCATGCTTTATATGGGCTCCGCCAATCCTCTCGCATGTGGTTTGATCGTTTCAGCTCCCTTTTGTTGGGTATGGGCTTCTTTTGCAATGTGGTTGATTCCTCCCTTTTTATATGCTGCCATGCCCGCAGATGTGTTTTCTTATTATTATATGTTGATGATATCATTATCACTGAAAGCAATCTTACCTTTTTGACTGATGTTATTAAGCAGTTGAGCATTGAATTTATCATGACCAACCTTGACGATCTTCACCACTTTTTGGGAGTTCAGGTCGAGCGGTTTGATGCATGACTTTTTCTTAATTAGACTCATTATGCTTATAAAATTCTCGATGGGGCTCAAATGAAGGATTATCAACCTATTTCCACTCTTATGGTCAGCCGACCATCCCCACCTGCTTCTTCACCTTCCTATGACGACGTTCGCTATTATTAGAGTTTAGTCGAGAGCCTCCAGTATCTCACTTTCACTCGGCCAGATATTTCTTAGTGTTAATTATGTTTGTCAATATATGCACACCCCTACTGCATTTCATTTTTAGCTCATCAAGTGTATTCTTCGGTACATCAAAGGCACCATCCATTTTGACATCTGCCACCTTGTTCACAATCCTCTCATTATCTATGGGTTTTTAGATGCTGACTGGGCCAGATGTCCCACCACCCATCACTCTACCTCTAGATATTGTGCCTATCTTGGTGGTAATTGCATCTCTTGGATCACAAAAAGGCAACCAACAGTCGCCCACTCGAGCACTGAAGCTAAATATCGCTCTTTAGCCTCTGCCACTACTGACACGTTTATACTTTGTGATCTTGGCCTCTACATTTTGCAAGCTCCCATGATTTTCTGTGATAATCTCTCTGCCTTGCATATGATAGTGAACCCCATGTTTCATAATTGCTCTAAGCATATTAAGATCGATTACCACTTTGTGTGTGAAAAAGTCGCCCAAAGCCAGCTTGTTACTGCCTTCATTCCATCTTATCTCCAGGTTGCCTGATATATTCACCAAGCCATTGACCAAGGCCGCCTTCCATTCTTTCTTACCCAAACTCGGCTTGTGGACTGCACCACCGCCCAGTTTGAAGGGGTGTATTATCGGATCCAATATTATCAGATCCGGATCTGGTTGGCATGATCACAATAGAGATACACCTGTCCACATTTTTTGTAAACAATTAGAAACTGATCGGTCTCTCAAAGATGTCGACAACCACAATTGGCCTCTCACAAATGTCGATAGCTCAAGAGATAATTTAGGAGAAAAAGATTTTTCTGATAACGTGGAGGAAGTTGGAAAAGATAAGAAGTTTATCTTATTTCCTAGGCAAGCACATCCAGCTACTAATGCAATGTATATAACAACGTGTAAACACGTTGAAAAAACTTAAGGAAGAATACTTGATTGGCCCATGGACGTAGGCTGAACCACGTATATCGTGTGACTCTCTCTCTCTTATCATTTTTTACTATTCACCATTTGGTTTTCAAATTTGTTTACGACCCCACCCTACCCCCCTCTTGTCTGACTTTGTTTCCGCTGAAAAGGGGGGCCTCCCATTGAAAAACTAAGCTCTTTCCTCGTGGAAAGAGACTCCCATGTTTCAATGGGAGTTTGTGGGGCCGCCTGCAGAAATGCATGGGGCACTGTGCATTTTTGGGGAAACCCCCAACTTTCTTCGTTCTTGCATTTACCAAGCATGCCCTTAGTAAAGTGCTCGATTCTTGATTCCATGGAATAGACTTCCAGTCCTGCTGAAAAGGGAATTCTTCGTTCCATAGAATTGTGATTTCAGTTGAAAGGTATAGAAGTTCTTGATTCCATCCATGCCTCTACTTTGCAAGGGGGTGTTTGTTACTCCTTAAGGAAAAGTGCGAACCCATTTTGACATGAAAGCCTTTTTTTTGCATTTATTATATGGATCTCACCACATATTTCTCCTTTTTTTTAGAGAGAGAAATTCATTCATCAAGGATAAAATAGAGCATTACAGCCGATCAACGTGGAGTCAGGTCATGGAAAGATCGACTTGAAGAGAGAAAAATAAAGTATAATTCTTGAAAATATGCTTAAGCCATTGACAATTATCAAAGCCCTATTTCCTACGGGCCATGAGATAAACATCCATGAGGATGTGACTAGAAATAGCTGCAGAACTATGAGCGTCATTGAAAGTTCGAGCATAACACTTTTCCCATATTGCCCACCAAGCTGAGCACAACCAACAATGCCAAATGAAACTCCACCAGCTTCCCTTGAAGCTTGACCTCCCCATTTACTAATAAATCTCGTGACCATGATTCTTTCCTCACTATTAGATCTGGCAGAGACCAAGATGTAGAAAAGATACATTGGAAGAATCGGCATTCTCAGGAAAAGTGGAAGCCATCTTCTTCAGAGGATGAACATAGGATACATCTACAAAGACAGAACCCAAGAAAAGATCTGGGAATGAGGTGTGGGTCCTGAACCCCATACGCAGTCCTCACACACATTATACCCCCCCCCCCACCACACACACACACACACACACACCTATTCTGACTATCCAAAAGCACTCTATCGACGAAAATTGTCCACACCAACCACCCCAAATGATCGAGGCTGGTCTTGTAGGCCTGGATATAAACCATTCATTTGGGGCCCTTGCAGGTTAAATTTTGATTTGAAAAAGATGACCCAGGTCTTCCCATGATTATCTTTGTTAAGGTCTCACCACCATTTGCAGACCAATGCAGCAATGCTCCTCAAATGCAGTTTGGGTATACCCAGGCCACCCCTAGAAGAAGGTAGGGTGACCGTGTCCCATACAACTAGGGAGATTTTCTTATTCAGAAGTGTACCAGACCATAAAGAATGCCTTATGGTTTTTTCAATTTGCCTCTCCACCTTCTTTGGGATGATGAAAACCAACATGAAATAGTTAGGTATTGATTTTTTTTAACGGGAAGCTGGGGTTAGGCTGACGCCTACCAGTTATACAACTATACCATTGGGTTTTGAACCTGCAACATCCCAACACAAGGTGACGTGCACTACCTGCTCCTACCAGACAAGCTAAGCCCCGTTAGTGAAATAGTTAGGTATTGTGCATTTGTTTGTAGGCTCGACACCAAAGCATAGCTCTTGAGTATCACTGCCACCTTGGTCATTTGAGATATTGAACCTTCACCGAAGATTAGCAAATCATCAGCAAATTGCAAGATAGTGAAACTTTGGCCATGAAAGGTGACCGGGGTGATGAACCCATTTGTAGTTGCCTTCTTGAAAATAGCTGCCAAACCTTTTGCTGCAATGTAAAATACCAGAAGTGTGTTGTACCCTCCAAAGTGGACGGGTCTGAGATAGGATCGGTTGGGAGATCAGGGTTTGCAATGGATGGGTATTTCAATTGGAGTCCAATGGAGTTGAGCAGATCGAACCTGTGGGTTTTAGGTCATGGGGCATGTGGGTTACATGTCTAGGGCTCAACACCCTTTTTGACACAGTGGGAAAATGGTTGTAGGTTTCTTGTTGTTGCAAACGAAGAGGAACAATGGGTTTAAAACAATTGACTAGTTGCGATTTAGGCTCGATAAGCGGTTTGGCAAGGGTTTTAGGTCTAAAACTGGTTGGACCTAGTCTAAGGGTTCACGAGTTGTTTTGAGATGTGTGTAAGGGTCTGATATATCTTTCAGATGCCAGGGTTATAAGGCTGAGCTGTGAAAAAGGCTGGTAAGGTCGGACGGTCAAAAATATGTATTTTTCATGGCCAAAGTTTGGTTATAAATAAGATCGGATCAAGTTCCTACCCACAACTAAGATCAAATGGTGTAAATAGATCGGATCAAGTTCCTACCCACAACTAAGATCCATATAGTTTGGTTATAAATAAGAAGAGGCCCCTCATCCTTTTAGAAAAAATGTCCAGCCCTCGCTCTCTCTCATCTCTCTCTTCTCTCTCTTGGTTCTAGCCTAGGTTAAGCCTAGTTGACTTAGACCAAGCCCACTTGAGGTGAGCTTGAGTCAGCCTAGCCTAAACTGAGCCCACTTGGGTCAAGTCCACTTGACCTATCAGGTTAGCCTTTCTCTCTCTTCCTTTGTTTTTAGTCTTAGCCTAGGTTAAGCCCACTTAGTCTACACTGAGCCCACTTGAGGTAGGTTTGAACCCAGTTGGACCTAAACTAGGTTCAATCCATTTTTGGCCTATACCTCATCATTTTGCTCAGCCAATAAGTTCTGCACGAGACGCCTTCAAAATTTTTGGTTGATCTGACTAGCTCTAAGGACTTCTCGAAGATTGATTTAAAGAGTGGCTACCATCAAGTTCGCGTTTGTGAAATAGATGAGCGAAAACAACTTTTAAAACTCGAGATGACCTATATGAGTGGCTAGTGATGCCTTTTGGTTTGTCGAATGCACCTAGTACTTTCATGAATATTATGACTCCAGTGCTTTGACCATTTTAAGCAAGTTTGTAGTTATTTATTTTGATAACATCTTAGTTTACAGTCCTAGTGAGTTTGTTCATGTTTCTCATCTTAGGCAGGTCTTAGAGGTTTGCGTATAGAGAAGTTGTTTATAAATGACAAGTGTTCCTTCTTGACATTCAGTCTTGTGTTTTTAGGATTCGTTGTGTCGTCTCAAGGTGACAAGGCCGATCCTTCGAAAGTCTAAGTAATACTTGACTGGCCAATTTTGCAAAATCTAGGCAAGGTGCACAATTTTTATGGATTAGCCACTTTTTATCATAGATTCATAGTATCATTATGGCGTCCATCACGAAGTGTCTTAACAATGCTAAATTCCAGTAGACCCAAGCGGCTAAGAAGGCATTCGATCTAATTAAGGACAAAATGGGTCATGTCCCTATGCTAGCACTCTTTGATTTCTCTTTAGTCTTTGAGGTAGTGTGTTGCTTCAAATGTTGGTATTGGTGGTGTATTAAGTCAGATTCGACATCTTGTAGCCTTCTTTATTGAAAAGCTATCAGATTATAAATGTCAATGCTTTACCTATGATCTTGAGTTTTATGTGGTAGTACAAACCTTTTGATATTAACATCATTATCTTATCTATAAGTAGTTTGTACTGCACAATGATCATGAGGTGCTCAAGTACCTCAACAGTCAAAAGAAGTTAAGTGTTAGATATACTAAGTGGGCTAACTACCTATAGGAGTATACATTCACTATCAAACATCAATATGGTACTCTTAATAAAGTAGCAGATACACTTAGCCGAAAGAACAGTCTTTTGTTGTCCATGTCTATCTATGTCATAGAATTTATGGTGTGTCGGAACTTGTATCCCTAATATTCTGATTTTAAGGACATCTGAGATTTACTAACATGTGCCCATCAGACTTTCCTTTTCAAATGCATGATGAGTACCTGTTTAGAGAAAATTGTATGTGCATTCCAAATTATTTCCTCAAATTGTTTTTAATATCAGAGTTTGATGAAGGCGGTCTTGTAGGTCACCTAGGATAGGATAAGACGTATGCTCTTGTGAGTGAACATTATTTCTGACCTAGAATGAGATGTGATGTTGATAGGTTTGTCCAAGAATGTAGAGCTTGTCACATTTTGAAGGGGGAATAAACAACATATTGGTCTCTATACTCCTATTCTCATTCCTGACGACCGTCCCTAGAGACAAGTCTCAATGGTTTCGTGTAAGGGTTGCCTTGTATATGCCATGGTTTTGATTATATTCTAGTCATCATCGACTGGTTCTTTAACATGGCTATTTTTATCTTGTGCGAATGCACTACTGATGCCTCGCTTATAGCCTCATATTATTTTAAGGATGTAGTGCATTATCATGGGCTTTCTCGTTCTATCACTTTCGACCTAGATACTCATTTTCTTGATCATATTTTGAGGTCTCTTTGGTCAATGTTGAAAACCAAACTCCAATTTAGTAGTACGTACCACCTCCAGATAAATGGTCAAACAGAGGTAGTTAACTGCATATTGGGTAATTTATTACAGAGTTTGGTTGGCGACAATATCAAAACATGGGATTTGGTTTTGCCCCAAGCTAAGATTGCTTATAACAACACAATGAAGGTCCCCATTCTAGATCATTTACGGATGGTCTCCCATTCATGTGGTTGATTTGGCACTGATTTCTCATGTTGAATAGCCCTTGCCAGTAGCTCATGATATTGTGGAGTATATGCAAGAAGTCCATTCTCATGTAAAAAAAGCCCTCATAAGAGAATTATGCCGTTTATAAGTATAAGGTGGACAAGAGTCGTTGTGATGTTAGCTTTGTAGAGGGTGACTTGGTCATGGTCTACTTGCTTTTTGAGTGTTTTCCTATTGGTATTTATGGCAAGTCGAGTTTACTAAAATTTGATCATTTTTGTGTGTTGAAGCATTTAGAGAACAATGCTTATGCCATTGATCTGCCCGAAGATTGGCAAAACTTGCCTATCTTCAATGTTGCTTATCTATATTCCTATAATAAACAATCAAATTCGTGGAAGTTGAATTCTTTTCACCTAAGGAAGAATAATGCAGGTGCAGAGAAGGTTCAGCTGGATCACCCAGGAAACCCTGATCTAAGCATGCTTGATTCAACTCTATTGGAGGAAGTTAGGTCCAATTCCAGGTGAACCAAGTTACGGATCAAGAACCCGATCGAAGTGAGGGCACTCTACAGAGGTCAGTGCGGAGCACAAAGGAACGACAGAGGCTCGCCTATAGCCCGTCACTCTAGCCTACGTTTCTTGGAGCCAAGATAGTGGTCCAATCAGATTATATTCGTAAGCTCACATAAAAATTTACTTCAGATCCAAATTCAAATCCATTATATTTGAGTCTTTCTTTATAAATAGATGGTTTGAGTGAGAGGGTCAGTTGTTGATGAAACCTATATGTGATTTCTTTTCTTTTTATTTTTTTTGGTATTTCTCTTGAATTATTTGTATTATTGAATTTTCAGTTGCTTTTCTATTCTTTTATTTGCAAGTAGCTCAGTTTATTCGTAGTTACGTAGTTTCTCATAAATCGAACCCTCTTAGTTTACATCACCTATTCAGCTTGTTCTAAAAAAAATAGAATTGTAGGGTGAGCAGGATTGGTAAAAACAATGGTGTCCATGGTTGTTGGGAAATCATGCTTGAAATAGTCCTGGATTTAAGATACTTGTGATTCCCCTCAGACCATTGAAGCTTATAGAAAATTTCTTTGCATGAATTCTAGACGATGACCACCTCTCAAGGACTTGTCTTCATGTAGGATTTCCTTCGTAATTCTACATATTTGCCAAGATTTTATGTGAAATGAGTTCTCTCTCACTATGAAATGACCATTGAATTCTCTATCACTATTCAACGTGAGACATGGTTCTCTATTTATAGAGTTTATGTACCAATAGAGAGAAACTTATTTCCTTCATGAGAAGGACCTTGATTAACAAGTTTACATGAGTCTCTCTTTACAAATTTGTTTTTAGTAGGAGTTATAATCTTGAAACTCCTTGCAGGACTTGCCATCTTTAGAGGTTTCATTCTTGGGCGAGCCACCATGATAAGAGCCCTTGCTCTCTTGGGACGTTGGATTGTTGGAGTTAGACATATATAGTGAGCTTTATCCAGTTTCAGTTGGGTTGGACCCAGTTTACTTTGTCAAAAAAACTCCACTAGACCACCAAAAAACTCCAAGCAAACCAGATCTCTCACTCACATACAGCCTCACTGAAGCATGAGAAGAGAGAGAGAAATGAAAGAAAATAAGGGAGAGATGAGAGTGAGAACAAGAGAGCTAGAGGGTGTGGAGGACGGTGAGAGGGGGCATCACGGGCATAAGAGGAGAGAGAGAGAGAGAATAAGGAAAAATAAAGAGAAAAAAAAATGATGTAAGGGGGTTGAGCCGTCATAGGGGGAGGGCTTGTGGGGGGCACTCGGCAACCACAAGTGTCCCTAATTCATGAAAATAACCATAATGCCCTTGTAGCCAAAACTTATATCAATAGCATTTTTTATGCCTAAAATGCTCTTAGCTGCACCAAAAATACCTCGACTACCATTCCAATCAAACCAATATCTTTTTAGCAAATTACGAGCATGCCTCATACCAAAAACGTCCAATACCTTCTTCAAAAATTATGGGTACATCCCTTGCCCAAAACGCCCTATACCTTTTTCAATAATGGCCAATACACCTTTTGGATTGGATCCAAATCCAAATCCAATAAAACATCATATCTGGTCTATCTTATAGGACCAAAACTAATGGGTTTTGGATTGGCCTTAGATCCAATGAACTCATATATGACAAACCCCACGTAAATGCTTGTAATTATGAAATAAAATGCGGGTAAAACAAGGTTAGAGAATCGAGGATATTACAGGGCATAAAAGAGCTAAAGACATTCTACAGTAGAATTCAGGTGACTCCTCCACTAGATCTACTTGGGAGATCCATAGAAAGAAGGGTACTTTGTTCGATTTGCATAAATACATATGGCATGGTGACCACAATATACCGTGTGCAACACAAATCCTTAAATTTGCAGTCAACTAGAAGCAAGCTTCTGACACTTAGTAGACTTGAAAGATTAGGGATATCGATGGCCAATCGGTGTGCCTTATGTGAGTATCAAGAGGAGTCTACCAATCATCTATTCCTCACTTGTCTGATGGCAAAGAGTTAGTCTAGAGAAAAACTTTAAACCATTTAAGATCACCACTACTATGTGAACTAGACACAACCAAGGCTGATTTGATCAGGAACCCAGTTTGGGCACATAAACGATAACACATGCAAATATGATATTAAATTAATCTAGAGATGTAGAAAATTCAGATATATTAGAGACATGCAAGCCCGTTGAGGCGTTTCATCGAATACTTGGTGAGTGCTCCCAAAACACAATTTTAACAACATTGTTTTTCTATTTCTTTCAACACAAAAATTCCCAAAACTTGTAAACAAACCTGTCCTAGCAATACCTTCTAAATCAACAAGTCTACTAATTCACGCTATCGGACATTCACAAACATAATAACACAATTTCTAAAAGAGAACACACAAAATAGTCCACAATGTAACCTTGTCCTAAATAATATCTTCTACAACTTCAAATCAGATTTCATTTACAGAAATGTAAATAAGATTTAATAACAAGAAGTGACAAATAGAACGCAAGGGAAAACAGTCCACACAAGCAAAACAACAAAATAAACAAATGAGGTCGGCCAAGGTTAAGGGGCATCCCTAGCTCCGATGGAAGATCGCTAGCCCAGAATCCGTACGTCGTCTTCTTAGCCTCAAGCGCACCCAGATGGAGCTAGATCAACGTCCGGCCATTCTTCCTGTATAGCAGCTCCTACGTGGTAGGCTGCAAGCACAAGAGGTGGAATCAGTGGGAAAAGAGGGCAGCCTCTTCTTGTCATAATTTCTCAAAATGGTTTCAAGGGAAGCGACAAAAGGCGAGGTCCTCTTCCTTACGTTTTTCTTTTTTAAACAAGGGAAGGAGAGACAACTTGGCATAATTCTCACGCAAAAAAGAAATTTTAGGATTTTCACAAACATTTCAAGAATTTTGCAACCACCAATGCAAAACTCTTAATAAAATTCGCACTAAGGTAAATTTGCACATTAAAACAGAATCTTGCATCTCTTGAAGTCGACAGCATGCAAAACTTTATGAATTTTGCATCAAAAATTAGACTTTCGCAACCATCAACATGAAACTCTTGATGAAATTCGCAAGTAGTGTCACAATTTTCGTATTATAGATGCAAAAATCATAAGGCTTTAGCAAAAGTAATCATTTTTGCATCGTATATTGTGCAAAATTCATGATTTTTAAGTTAGTGTTTGAAGAATTATAAAATGAGGCATAAGCAAAATGTAGATATTGTGTTGAATAAGATTCGGGTGAATGTGCTTTGTATGGGTTAAGGTAGGTCAGGTCCTAATATATGTTGGTCGATGGACACCACTCAATCAAGGTTGGATTAAATTAAATCTGTACTACTTGGTGAGTGGGTTTCATCAAAGAGATCATGAAGATCAAAATATTTATTTTTGATAGAAGAAACAGTGGGGCCAGCACGTAGATGGGGAAACATACCTCCACTCTAATTGCCTTTTGAGAAGAGTTGTTGCAAGAAGAACGGATTGCTGTTTGCATCCTTCCCTCGTGATCGATTGAGAGTGACTTTCACAGTAATGTTGTAAACCCACACTTTTAACTGATCGGCTCTCAATTGCATACTCTAACAACTCTGGTCAAATAGCATATTGTCAGAGTAGGCCCTGCGGATTGTCACGATGGACGGTAATGATGATGGTCATGGATGGTGGGAATGCCATATCGCTGACCAAAGGGGATATGTCGTATCACCATGATCAGACCTCGTCAAAAACCAGATGTCGACTTTGCGTTCGTATCCAAGAAAACAATTCTCTTTCAAAATGTGATGTATTTGTATCTTCGTGCTTCAAGCCAAACACGTTTGATTGTGAATCTGTGAAGAAATATATAAAATTTGCTACAGGATGCACTAAAACTGATAGGTAGTAATGACTAGAGCAGATAAAGTGATCTGCCAAATCACTTTTATAAAAGTGACCGTCCACAATGTAAAACGGACCATGACGTGTTTGTGGGACGAAGCAATGGACGGTGAAGATGTCAAATGACAGCACCTGATCTGCTCTCACTAATGACGTTGCATGCCCACCGACCAGTCTTACCCCAACCAACATGTTGAACCCTGTCAATCTTGGGCGTAAGCAAGTCAAATATGGGTTGGATCATGCTAGATCCAAGAGTGAATCCAAAATGCATTCGACCAATCAAGAGTCCAAATCCTGATTATACCTAATTAGGTTGAGTTGAATCTGAATCCGAAATATGTAATGCTATCAACAAAATGTTTTTTTACTTTTAAAAGTTACAACAATTGGACTTGATCTCAATACATAGATATATCGAACCGAAAATGGTCGTACTATATGGATAATTTGATGTAATTTCTTAAAAATTCTATAATTTTTTATATTCTCCTGATGTCCAAAATCACAAATATTCGACATCGTTATAATACTTTTACCCTTCGCAACTATGAATTTATACATTTTTTGCGATAAAATTGTACGTCTCGTCAAATATGTCGAATCACAAGTTTTTTTTATGCGAATTTAGACCTTAGGAACTCACATAAATTTATTTGCGAAATCTCGATGAAACTAAAATCACCAAAATCTAAAATATCATACTCTTTTGCATATATTTCATGAAATTAAAAAAATATGTGTGAAACTCCACTTACCATTGAATTCACAATTATTATACATTTTCGCATATACTTCCCAAAATTACATAAATTTATGTGCAAAACTGCACTTACTACTTACCACCAAATGCGTAAATACCATAAATTTATGTGTCAAACTGCACTTACAACTTACCACCATATATGATGCAATATCACATAAATTTATAACATTGTTCCATTTTGCAAAACTCCACTAAATTCACAAATATCTTATTCTCATATACTACATGTTCTCGCATAACATAATTTGTGAATCACTTAATATCGCAAATATCATACTTAACTATTTGTGAAAACGTGACACATATGTGATATTTATTATTTGTTGCAAAATATTTTCTTGATTCATATATAAAACCGTTGTAGTCCCTAACGTGATTATTTTTGCATAATCTAAGGTTTTTTTTGTCTTTTGCCCTGAATCAGTAGTCCCCAACTGGCTTTCCTTTAGGCAACTATTTTTGTCAAATATTTTCGGTAACTATTTTGACAACTATTCATCAAAAGCATTTCATCGATGGCGTATTTTTTCGGTAAGCACATTGTGCCTTTTTATTTAATGACTGAATCAAATATTGTTTCATTTTGTTTAACAGCTAAATCAAACAATGTTTCATTTTGTTTAACGGCTGAATTAAACATCATTTTATTTTGTTTCATTTTGTTTAACGGCTGAATGAAATAGTGTTCACTTTTATTTTCTTTTTAAATGCTTTTTGAAATGCAAATATGTTGTTTGTTTTTTGCAATGCTTGTTCAATATTTCATGTATTGTTATTGTAGAAAAATTTGAATCTATTTATTAATACAATATAGCCAATAAGAAGAAGGGACCACACCCACATCATCTAAAATTTTTCAAGTACAACAACAAAAGCCAACGAAGAACTATGAATTGGGTCATTCAGGTAATTTGAAAGCATAACTTAGTATGCATAAGCAAGTAGGAAGGGAGCCACATTCATTGCAAAAAACATGGGTATCAGATGTTTTTCATAAAAAATGCACCATTGATAATCATATACAATTGCATTTAAGTAGTGAGTTGGGAAAAAAACTGAATTGTCGTAATGTGAATAGCTATAAATTTCAAAGTGGCACATATCTAAGGCAGAATGCGCAAAAAAAGTTAAGCAGTTTGTAGGCATAATCTTGTCTCTCATCCTGAAAGCATCTAAAGAGGGGGAGGGTAATGGTGTGAGTTTCATGAAAATGATTTTTAAAATAATATTTTTAATGAAAATCAAGTAAAAGCCAGACACCAAAAATATAAAAACTGGCTCGCACGAGTGGTGGAGTCTGGGTCGATCTCAGGGAACAAGAAATACTTTGTATTCAAACACACAATTTAAACTACGCTTTATTGCCTTGAAAAATAAAAGATTAATTAACTAAATAAACAAGAGAGTGTTGCCCCTGCAGAGGGCTTAAACAAAAAAATAAAGTGTCTTATTACAAACCCAATTGAATTAAATAAATGAAATAAATAAAATCATAATCTAAAATAAAAGAAAAGCTTCAGTGCTTGAGTCTTTAGTCCCTTCTTGAATTGATTTGCTTCCATTTATCCTTCCCTCTATGTCTATGTGTAGGCCATGTTTTCTTTTTGCTCTTTGAGGGCTTCCTGAGGGCACGAAAAAGGGCTCACCGCACGTCCAAATGCCTCCCTGCAAAAATCAAAAAATACAAAATAAAGCAGTATGAATAGAACTAAACAAGAATTGATTAGCTAATGACAAAAATAAATCAGCAAAAATAAAAATTAAACTAACTACCTACATGAATTAACTATGAACAAACTAATACAACCTAACACTAGAAGACAAAATAGCAAAACAATCTAACTAACTAATCAATCAAAAAGCTAATGTAACAAACTAAGCTTAACTAATTCAAGAAATCAAGAAACTAACTAATCAATTAAACTAAATAAACAAGAACACAATCAGCTGAACCTAACAAACTAATTAATTACTTTACTCTAATATTAACAAGTTGATAAAAAAATAATTAACAAGAACTTAAGAAGAAAAAAAATCGGCTAACAAGAAACTAATTTAATCGGCTAATCCAAATCAACAACTAAATCTAATTCTAACTTGCAGATGGAAAATAAAAAAAAAACTAAACTAGCTTAACATGAATCACACAAAACCTGCTGGACCTAATACCCACTAAACTATATAACTATGCAATAAAATAATCTAACCTATGCATGATAAATAAGACTTATAACTCTAAAATCAACTAACATGAATCCAACGTAATCTAACTAACTAAAGTAATTAAAACTATCCTAAGCTACAGCCACACACAATGTATAAAATAACAAGAAACAAAAACACTATCAACTATTAAGCAAAATCGATAATTATAGAAATAAGAGAAATCAGCTAAATGAAATTTTAACAAACTAATTAACTAATCTTAACTAATAGTAACTATAGAATTATTCCTACTCTAATTGATGGAAAAACAAATTTTAATGTGAATTAAAACAAAAAAATGCACTATTCAAAATTGGCTAAACTAAAATCAACAACTAAATCTAATTCTAACTTGCAGATGGAAAAAAAAAAACTAAACTAGCTTAACGTGAATCACACAAAACCTGCTGGACCTAATACCCACTAAACTATATAACTATGCAATAAAATAATCTAACCTATTCATGATAAATAAGACTTATAACTCTAAAATCAACTAACATGAATCCAACGTAATCTAACTAACTAAAGTAATTAAAACTATCCTAAGCTACAACCACACGCAATGTATAAAATAACAAGAAACAAAAACACTATCAACTATTAAGCAAAATCGATAATTATAGAAATAAGAGAAATCGGCTAAATGAAATTTTAACAAACTAATTAACTAATCTTAACTAACAGTAACTATAGAATTACTCCTACTCTAATTGATGGAAAAATAAATTTTGATGTGAATTAAAACAAAAAAATGCACTATTCAAAATTGGCTAAACTAAAACCAACAACTAAACAAACAATAATCAATTAATAACAATTATTTCTAATCTAATTACTGAAAAGACAAATTCTGAAATTAAAAGAAACTACTAACTATGGAACTGACACAAGAAACAACTACCTTAATCTAAACTAAACTAGGCAAAAAAGGATAATTCAATAAAAGAAAGCATATCGACTAAATAATAAAGAAAATGCTATTTAATGGACCTAAAAAAACCAAAATAAAAAAAATGTTAAACAATCTATTCTAAACTAGATCTAACCTAAACTAATCTAAAACTAATCAAGAAACAAGAAAATATACGAAAACTCTATGTTAGACTTATCGATTTACCTAAATCACAATTATCTAATTAATGTTTAAATCAAGAAACGACTAAACTATCAAAACATAATCTATGTTTTTATTTTTATTTTTTTTAGATGCAAAACATGAACTAAACTATATTAACATGCAGATGATGCAATGATCTAACAAAACTATATGTGATGCTATGCTTTATGCGATGCAAAACTAGATCTACGGTGAAACGGGAGAGAAAGAAGCAAATCGTCGTGGATCACCTCCGACAGATTGGATAAGAAGAGAAGGTGGCTAATCTCAGCTGCAAGCAAGTACCTCCCGGACGAAAATATTGTATTGTTGATGAAGAGAAGGGCTAGAAGCAAGAAGAATAAGAAGAGGCGGAGAAATCAGCAAGGAGAGAAAGGAAGGGAGTAAGAAGAAGAGAAGAGAAGGGGCAAGAGAGAGGAGGGCTTGAGGCTGCTGGAAAAAATGTGTTTCCAGTCCTCAATAAATCTATTTACACTAAAATATTAGGGCTACACATTTTTCTCAGAAAAGCTTTTTTTAATTTTCAGAAATTCCAAATAGTTCTTCTGAGAAAAATGTGTTTTACAAAAAAGGGTTTTTCTAAACTAATTACAAATTAATTTAGTAAGTCCTAATCTAACTGAGCTACAATTAAGAAAAACTCTAATTAATAAAAATACTGAAAAATGCAGGGGTAGGCTCTGGTAATGCAATTTTTTTCAAAAAAATCAATTTAAACTAAATTCTCAAAAACAACAATAAAGATGGGTTTTAATGCGATTTTATCATGGATCATGCATAAATAAAGATGAATAAAATGTGAATATTATGCATGATCGGGTAACACATTGACTAACTATAAGGTTGTTGCTAACCTTAATGCTCAGATAAATGAAGTTGAAGATGTGACTATATGTAGTAGCTGTGGTGAGAGGGCAGAGGAAGTATCTAACCAAGGGGTTGGGATTAATATAGACCCTCCTCAAAAAGTCGATGTAAGTGAGGGTTATGTGGTTGGGTCAAATGCGAACACCACTCAAGAGTTTAATGTTGCTCTCCATGCGCAGGAGAAAGTGCATGATTCGACAAAGAGGTTGTCTTGCAGAAGAAGGTCTAGTGCTCGTGGATAGGTAAACATTTATTACAATTGACTGATTTTATTGATTAAATTAAGATATATATTGCTATTATACATTAATGTAATTGATTAGTTTGTCACGTATGTGTGCAAAATATAAAAAATCATTTTAATTTATTGATTTTATTGATTAAATTAATATATATATATATATATATTAATATATATATATTAATATATATATATATATATTAATATATTAATATATTAATATATATATATATATATATTGCTACTATACATGAATTCATTGAAATTGACTAATTTGAGTAAAATTAGTTTGGATTGCATGATTCTCAACCAATTGATTCAGAAGAGCCAACATCATGCATGCACCGGTTCTACTGGAATCAAGAATACTAATGATTTTTAATACTAACAGAGGAAGTGAAAGAGTTGTTGGATGAAATGCATTTTCACAAATTCTTGAAGATCACACCATGGAACATCAGTCACCTCTCTCTTAGAGGTCATTACAGAGTTTTGAAATCTGGCAACCAACATATTGCAGTTGAGAGATCTTGAGATGACCATCATTTTGAAAGATATGACACAAATAACCAGATTGAAGTATCATGCAGAATCAGTTAATGAAGAAATTTTAGGCAGTTGTGTGATATTTATTTGCAAGCAGATGATGATGTGTTCGAAGCTAATAAGATCAAATTTTCATGGCTTAGGAGCAATTATAACGCCAATAAGGCGAGGTGGATGAAGGTAAAACTATCGTGTATTGGAAGGAAGGAAGGTAGTAGGGTAGACAAGATGATTAGAGCATTCTTGCTATACTTCTTTGGCTCATGCTTATTCATCAACGTTGGTAAAAAACCGGTCCATACATCATACATCAAACTATTGAAAGACCGAGATTGCGTCGATCAATATGCATGAGAGCAGCCACACTTGCACACCTATATGCAAGTTTGAGTAGTATGAGGATCAGAAGAAAAAACCTTGTCAGGATGTTGGTATTGATGAAGGAATTTATTTCTTCATTGTACCTAAACTTTTGATTTATACTTATTCATATGCATACTATGTTTTGATACATATTACGTATTAATCCTTGTTAATCATTTTTATGCAGGTTTGGATATGGGAGCACATATCCATTGAAAGACTCCATATGCTTGTTGCCCATAAATTTTTATGTGCCGCAATGTAGAATTTGTTATGCAATGAAGAGGACTATAATCGAAGATTGGTGGGTCCTTGCATGTCACGTGCTGACTGTGTTGGATCGTTTTGCAGGCTGACCAGGGCAAATGTAAGTATTGTTGTTAATATTTTATATATTTTTTTAATAAATGCATATTTGTAGGCTTAACTATAAAGAAAATGTAAGTAAAATTGGTGCCTCTATGAAGGCATTTTTGAGAAGCAGAAGAATGTCGATGTAGTTGTGGGGCAAAGGATACTGCCAAGAAGGATATTTGGATGCATAAAATAAATGAAGTTTAGTATCAAATGACTAGCTGAGTCGTTCAATAGTTTGGGTTTGTTCAACAACCAACTAATCGCCCTCGCATAGTTAGCAAATTTTTGTTGCATGCTATGAAAGATTACCCTACGATATTTCTCTTTGAACTTCAAGACTAACGCGAGAAAAGAGAATACATCGGCTTGTCATCCATAGAACATGCCACCAATGATGATTTTGTAGCCGCCCAACAGGTTGCATATTCTTTAACGACAAAAAAGTCATTTCAAGTGAAGAAAAAAGTTAGAAAGAAGCACAAAAATATCGTAAGTGAATCAGAGGAAGAGTTGGCTCTTGCATTTGAAGAAATCTACAAGTTGAAGAATATAGTACGTACTCAAGAGGATATGATATATACTCAAGCTGACCTTTTGAAAAATGCAAATAAGGTCATCGAAGACCTACGATCGCGATAATCACAACATTCTCAATCATAGAAATTTATTTGATTATTTTTTTTTATATATTTGAAGATCAACATTGTAACTCATTGATTTGTATATAATGTCAATTGAATGTTTCTATGAATGGATTTTTATATAAAGTCGTTTGGTTGTCATGCATTTGTATATAATGTTATTGATTGAATATAAAACTGAAACCATTGTTGAATGTTTAAACTGAAATCACTGCTTTTGCACTTTAAATGATTTGAATATTCAAATTAAAAGCATTGTTGAATGATTTGAATGTTCAAATTAAAAGCATTGTTGAATGATATTTGTATATAACATCATTGTTTATATCTTTATATGTTTTCAAATCATTTGAATATTTAAATGATTTCAATGTCTATTTGCTTATGTTATTTGGCTTGTTATATATATGAAAATCCACAACGATTTTATATATGATTCAAAAAATCTACAAAAAATAAAAAAAATCATATATTTGTCATAATTTTACAAATATTTAAGTGCACGATATAATAATTTTCTAAGCACCCCCACGTGAAAACCCTATCTTCTAGTTGGGTGCATTCCTCCAATAGAGCAAACACATTAATTGCATGGACCAGGACAAGGGTACCCTTCATCTATTACCGTCAGCGGTTTTGGGGTGGCATTCATCTAAGCAATAAAAGGCATTTGATCAACATGGTTGTTTTAGATATATTCAGCAGTCCATTCTGATGCCATTCATCTAAAGCATGAACAACTCAAAAAAAAATTTGTGACTCATCTTGAACATAAGCAACCCATTCGTGGCAGGTGAATAACATTAATTGCATGAATGAATGGGATGAGGGACCTAAAGGTAGGGCTGATCAACAACCAGACGAACAGAGGTTGTTCTTGACTCGTTTCTTGTATGAGTCAAGCCAAGCTTGAGCTCATGAAAATCCTGAGCTAAATGAGTTGAGCACGACCAAGCTCATTTAAAAATATATATATTTTAAAAGTTAAAAATAATAAAATTTGAACCCTAATCCTACCAAGCCAAGCTCAAACTAGCTCATTTACAAAATAAATAATTGTTTCCAAACTTATAAGCAATGAGATTTAAACTCCAAACTTGTTGCTTGCAGGCCAAACACTTTAACCATCTTCATCCTATAACATAAAATATATTTATGTAAAATATATTTATTATTAATAAATTGGTTGTTCACGCTCAAACTTCTGGAGCCTATTGGGGGAGTTCGAACAAGCAGTTGGTCTCATTTCCCTACCCTACCGAAGTAATACCTTGTGGGGTACCCCTGACCTGATCTGCACTCAATTGTATCCGCTCATTGTACCTCTGACCCAAAAATGGAAGACTTTGTATTTTTTGGGACAGGTAGACAAATTACTAGTGACCACACATTTCCACTTCAAAAGAAACGACTGCAGAAAAAGATGAACACCCACCAAAAATATCCAAGTATAGTTTATTGCATAAATGCCAAAATGATGCTCAATGATTGATGTGATCAATAAAAAAGATAGTATACTAAATGACCCACTGTAGTTCTTATCACAAACATAGCAGATTCTGAAAATCTAAGCATCCTCCCCTTTTCTCCTTCAGGCCATCACCTCTCTCTCTCTCAAATGGCTGCAATTTCAGACCCTTCACGGAGGGAGTTACATGGGAGCAACAACTGGGCAGGCCTTCTTGACCCACTGCACCCTCGGCTCCGCTCCCTGATCTGTAGCTATGGTGACTTTTGCCAAGCCACCTATGACACCTTCAACAATGACCAACATTCCAAGTACTGTGGTAGCAGCCGCTATGGCAGGGAATCCTTCTTTGAAAAGCTCGCCATGGTCCGGCCCGGCTCAGAACCGGACTACACGGTCCACAGCTTTCTCTACGCCACAGCCAAGGTCGATGTGGCTGAATCGGTCTTCTTGAAGTCCAAGTCGCGGGAGTCGTGGAGTCGCGAGTCCAATTGGATAGGCTACATCGCCGTGTCGTCGGACTCGGCTGCCAAAGCCCAGGGCTGGCGCAACATACTCGTGGCTTGGCGCGGCACGACTAGGGACCTTGAGTGGATGGATGTCTTCAAGCCTACCCAAGAATCCATCTCTAGCCTACTCCACACACAAGATCCACACCATTTCTATGATGGTTTCTTGGGCAAGGGCACCCCAAAGGTCATGGATGGTTGGCTCACAATTTACACTAGCGATGACCAAAGGTCCCCTTTCACGAAAACAAGTGTCAGGGTACAACTCTTCACATTCATAAAGCAATTGGTAGAGAAATACCAAGATGAAGAAATGGGCATCACATTTGTGGGGCATAGCCTGGGTGCCTCCCTAGCAATATTCAGTGCCTTTGACATTGTGGAGAATGGGTTAACAAAGGTGGGAAACAATGACCCAATACCTGTTGCAGCCTTTGTGTTTGGAAGCCCAATGGTTGGAAACAAAGACTTTTGTGAAAGATTTAATAGGCTTCCCAATCTCAAGGTTTTGCATGTCAAGAATTGCATTGATTTGATTCCTCTTTACCCTGGGAAAGCTCTGGGGTATGAGTGGGCAGGTGTGGAACTTGTGATTGATACAAGGAAATCAACATACTTGAAGGACTCTAAGAACCCAAGTGATTGGCATAACCTGCAGGCCATGCTGCATGTGGTAGCAGGATGGCAAGGGAAGGACAAGGAATTCAAGCTGCAGCTAAAGAGGAGCATTGCTTTGGTGAACAAATCATGTGATTTCTTGAAGGAGGAGTGCTTGGTTCCTGCCTCATGGTGGGTGGAGAGAAACAAGGGGATGGTGCAGGATGATGATGGTGAATGGCACTTGACTCCAGCAGATGATGATATCCCTACTCCTGAATATTAGTCTGTGAATTGTGAGTCTCTTTGTTGAATTTCAGTCGCCGTTTATTTTCATCATTGTTGCTTCATTAATGATATATATATGATTGTTAATTTATCTCGACTCTTGATCCTCATCTGCTGAAAGCATTCTTCAAAGACACTAAATATGGTTTTGCTTGACACCAAAAGTAGGTTTACATTGATAGGTATATGATATCAATATAAGTGTTCCATTAAGCGAATTAATGCGTAGAATTCATCTAGAGATGTATTTTAGTCCTATTGTAAGGGGGGGAATGGATGGAAAGGGGAGCTGAGGGGAGGAATAGGGAAAGATGAGCAATTCCCCTCTTCTGCTTTTGGGAAATGGGGGAGGGGGAATAATTTCTTGGTGAGTTGCTGGAAATTGCTCTCATTTAGTGGTTGTAAGTCGGTGGTGAAGTACCAAGGGTGCTCCGCGTGGTTGGTGGGAGCTGTCAGTGCAAGTCTCCCTGTGGTGGGACATCGCAGGTTCAAAACCCCACTATTACGATTGAATAATAACTGGTGGGGTCTGCCTAACCCCAGCTTACCTTTTAAAAAACAAAATGTCGGTGGTAAAGTGTGACCCCAAGGGGTTGCCCTTATGGTCTCAGGCTTGTCGATAGGAAGGTATCACCCTACCTCAATTTCAATTCCCCATGTGGACACTTCCTTCCAGAATTAAGATGAACAATGATGTTTTTCTGGGGTCAAGGACTGCGCCACAATTTTATGTCACCAGAAAAGCGACTGACTACGATCTGCATAGTCCAGTGATCAGGTATCTGACTCCGGGGATGGTTTCTTCATTCCTCCTGGGAAAGAAAAGTTGGTGGTTAAGTTCACCAAAGGAATTTTCACTCGTTTGACAGGAAATTAAACATGGGAAAGTGGGAAGATAGAGGGTTGGGCAAAATCCATTTTGGGTGCCTATTACCCCCGAGTCCAAATGCAGCCTGAATTCATGATTGAGTCCACTTTTCTTTCATCACTTGTTTTTAGATAATAATGCATATGGATCCCATCTGCAGCCTTTCACTGGTCAATACTCTTTATCTCTCTACATGGTGGTGGGTTACTAGGGGTGTCAACAGGTCGGGTTTGGTTCAAACCCAGGCAGAACCAGACTTGAATAATATTTTTGGGTATGGCATTCACTTCGGACCCGGATCTAATCGGGTCTACAATAAGAAAAACTATACCCAGATATGATAAAAAAAACTACATGAACCAAACCCGAACCATACCTGGTAAAACCATAATTTTTATCATTTTTACATTGAAAAACTGCGGGTCTTATTCAAAACTTGGGTAGGGTCCCAGTCTGGTATAAAATTTCACAAACTATACCCAGGTTCATGTATTAATCGAACCTTTGAGTCCTGATTCGGGTCTTAATCGAGTCTTCTTAATTATCACCATACCCGAACCCTATAGAGTATGGTTAGGTTAGGTTCGATTCGGGTCGTGTCCTGGTTAACCAGGCCCATTGACACCCCTAGTGGTTACACATGTGGTCAGCAGGGTCTTGTGTCAAGCTGAAGGCACAACATCAAATTCTGCTGGAGCATGAATGCTGCGGTTACTTTATCACGGTTAGGGCAGGGGTAAGGCTGGGTGATCCAATCCTCAACCCAACCTGGAGATTTACCTTTTTGGAGAACCATGCCCATTAAGTGACCTGGTTTTCATTTGGCATTAATCTCTCTTTCAAAAGAAAGCGGGTCATGTTCGAATCCCTCTGACACATGGGGCTTAAGAAATATCTGGTAGGGGTCTGCCTAACCCCAGCTTGCCTTTAAAAAAGAAGAAGCAATAATCGCCTATTACCTACGTGGTCAACCAGAGTTTATTGTGTCGGCACGGTTTTGAGTGTTAGTCAGGACACCCATATATTTGGCGTGTTTTTGTGACCATGGTGACAAATATTGCTGGGGTTTTCAAAAAAATGCTAATAAACACGAAAAATTTCTGTCACACAGTAAATATTTATAAATATATTGGACAGAAAATTTTCTTTTATTTAAAGGTTTTTTTTGGTGAAGACTAGTTTTTCTATTTTTGAATTACTTTTTCAAAATGTGAGAAAATTAAAGATTTTCAATTTCTCACCAGGAAAAGGAAGTCAGACTCGGGTTGGATGCAACTGTACACAACTTAATGGTAAATAGAACCTCCACCAAATCCGATTAGGACATACATCCTAATCTATACATTTACATATAATTGGGCCAGATTAGGGATGTAAATGATTAGGATTTGAGTAGGATGTGGCAAATATCAGATCCTAATAATTGGATGATGGCTAAATAGATTCTGGTTCAGAGGGTGAAAAGCTCAAACCAAATCTGAATATTACATTTAGTCAGATTCCGATATCTGTCAGATCCTAAAAAAAGAATAAACTGACCTTGCAATGCTAAAATCTTTAAAGATGTTAATTTCGATTTCTAAGAGAGCGATCTCGTCGTGATGCCATTATGTGGATCCCCAAATTTTTTAAAACCAAAAGTAGGGTTATTTGAAAAAGATTTGGATTTGAAAAAATAGATCTAAATTTGGGATGCAAGAGATATGAGGTTTGCTCTTTAAGTTATGTGCATTTTCTCTTTCATCGAGCATGGATCAGCCACACTAGGAGTTCAAAATTTTCAACATTAGGCTTTTTGCTTAAAGAGCGGTGGTACCTTATATGTGGGTCCTATAAAAAAAGCAAGCTTGATAATGTGAGCCACTACCAAGGCTCGAGAAAAACACGAAATACAAACAAGTATACAAAAGTTTAAAAAACATGCACTTAAAAATAACAAATTAAATGAAATGAACATATAAAAGAGATTAAATCTCACATCAAGCTTAGGTAGCTCTTTTTTTACAGTGGTGGAACTTAGATAATACTTCAGCTAGGCACGAGCTTGAGAAGTTGGTGAGATAAGGGATATGGTTCTTAGGCTATGTTAGATAGGCTGGCCTACTTAAAAAAAGTTAGGGTTCTAGGTACTAGGAGGCTAGGGCAAGTAAGGATTTATGTTGTGTAAGGGTGCTTCTAGATGCCAAATTTCAGATCTTGAATTGAGGATACTAGACCCCTGGGTAACCGGAATATGTAAACCAATAGAATATATAAACTGGTATGAACTGAGATTTTCATATTTTTTCTTTATTTTTTACTAAAATTTCACTGAACAAATGCGATCTAGATGCTTGGTTTTATAGAAATTGACTTTTGGATCATCTAATTATGATGTATATAAGAAGGATCTTTTAAGGCTTGAAAATCAATGGCTCAGAATTTTCGTGAATATTCAAGCATAAAAAAATCACATTTCTTGATCTGATTACGATGAACTATGCAGTAGTCGATTCCAAGCAAATAGACCACATCAAATGCATCTACAGGGTTAGATTTGCAAAAAAAAATTATAAAAATCTCAGTTCATATCAGTTTACATATTTTGCTAGTTTACATATTTTAGTTTCCCACTAGACCCCTATTTATAGTTTTTTGAATGAATACCTGCATTATTCTTATATATCCAAAATTTGAAGATCTAGATCTGTACATAAATGATATAGCAAGATTTGTTTGGTTGAGGTCTATATAGTCTCTTTTTTATTACTTGAAGGTTTTCTATCCTAGGGATTAAGGAAAAGATAATCAAATATTTATTAAGATTCTAGGAATTAGGTTGAGCTCAATCCTATTTCACGAGTTAGAGAGATGATAATAAAGATTACAAGGGGTTTATCTTCATATGATGCACATTTTTAGACCAAATAAGCCATTATCGGCACATGTTGCTAAAAACATATGGTTCTAACAACACATAATGCTAACGACAATCACCACCTCCTAACGACAATTCATGTGTCATTGCGGGAATACTAACGACACATCATGGTTTATGCTATTGTTGATGACAATCAATGTTCTTAGTAAAATATTGATGACACGTGCTAATTTAGGCAAACCGTCAATGACACTTCAAGGTCTGCTAATGATAATTCATGTCGTTAAAAGTTGTTGACTTGTTTTAGCAGTAACTTTTAATTTTGATGTTGGATTGATCTGATTTTTGGTTTGTTTGAAAGCTAAGATACTTAAAGATGTAAAGGTTAAAAATGAACTTGAAGCTCAAAATGAGCAAAAAATATTAGATTTTTGCATGGTCTTTGTCATAAAATGACTCACTCAAAATTTGGGTGTCTACAGATATGTGATTAAGTATGACCTGATCCATATTTGACCTTCTCATCTCTATCCTTATCTCTATGTTGAGCGAGGATGGAGAATGGGACTGATGTAGATCTAGATCCGGATCCAAACTTTTTAAAGTGCACAAATCCATAATCCGAATTAAAAAAGGGAAAATAGTTCAGTATGCAGAACAATAAATAGGTTCTTATTTAAGGTCATGAGTTGGATAGGATCCATAGAATATGTTATGAATCACCTAGGCTTTCACTTTCGGGTCCATAACATACATTTCCACATGAGTTTGATTCTTGGACCAAACCATGAAATAGAGGTTACCAAGCTCAAGAGATGTCACGAGTTTGAAACTCATGAGAAAGCGTCCCTTGCCGCATGGCCTGAACTAGGTGTACTATCAGATGGGCAGAGGAGACCTCAAGAGATTTACTAACCGAAGGTCTGCCATTGCTAGTTTGATAACGAGAGGGTTTTCTCTTGGCCTAACTGAAAACATAAAAGGTAATGGGTCCTTCAAAACCCATCCCACGAACTCATTGAACCCATTTAAGAAGGTCCAACTCCATAATATATGGGAACGAATTTCATGCCCCATGCTGCGAGAATGCCAGCCTGCAACTGTGTCAACAACCCTTGAGTGATTTACAAATAACATGCTAGCTTTTTACCATATTACATCTCAAAGACTAATCTTTTGAAATACTACATATAACCATCGAAGCTTTGGATGTATATAGGATGGAGGGATTAATTGATTAAAAGTCATTGAAGCTTTGCATGCACTCATTTCAGTCTATTCTTGCTGAATTAACCATATTTTAAAGGGAAATCTCATTTCGCGGCACCCTTTGGCCTTAAATTCAAAACGGGCCTCATTTTTTTAAAAATTTTTAGATATGCGTCAGATGCTTCTTGAAAACTACCAAATAGAGACCTTCCAATAGCAACTTGGGAAACATGATACTTTTAAGTTTTTTGGACTCACTTCAGCCCATTCATGCTGAATTAACCACAATTTAAAGGAAAATTTCATTTTGTTGCACATTTTAACCTTAAAGAGTAGGCTTCTGTAATACCTATGAATTTTGTTTATTTTTAACTTTTAAATTTGAGTTAAATTTAGGTTAAAATTGAGTTAAATTTAAGCAAAATTCAAAAGTTTAAATTGAATAAGGATTCTAGTAAGATCCGTTATGAGCCATAGATCTCGTAGGAGATCCGATTTGGCGATTTTGGATTTGGGTTAGTTCAGAAAATATATTTTTCAAAATAAACTGACATCCATTTAAGGTTTTAAAACTTAGATTGGATCCATAAATATTTTTTTTAAAAAAATTGATCGAACCATAATATAAACCCAACCTAGAGCCCTTGTAAGATGCCATAAGTGGCTTATGGGCCCAGAGGGTCACCCCCATCCCAGTGGGGCACCACATGTCCACGTGAGGGCCCACAAAGGGTGTAGAGCTAGCTAGGGGTATATTAGTCTTTTTACCCTCTTTATGCCAAGTGGTGATTCTAGAATATGTAAAGATTCTATAGGTGGGTTTCATGACACTTAAAAATATGGATAATTATTTACATGAAAATAATTTAAAAATTAAGACAATTGGAGAAGTTTTTAGAAAACCTTGAGAGTTTTGTAACTCTCTCCTTTTCTAAGTTGGTAAGTTTTTGAAGATTAGTTAGTAATTAAAAAATTAGAAATAATATCAAATGAATTAATTTGTTAGAGGTATCTGGAAGATGATAGGTCATCCCCTAATAGACCCCACCTTGTTGGTTGAGTAAGTTTTCAAATCACCTAGAAAATAGGCTTAAGTTTGGTAGTTTCCAAAACATGTAAACTAAGTGAGTCATCCTCCCTAGTGGGGCCCACATTAGAGAGAGACGGTTTGGGAAACCACCTCTCCACAAGTAAGAGGATCTTCCTCTTTTTCAAATCTCTCTCTTCTCTCTCCTATTCTAATACCCCTATCTCCCTTTCTCCCTACCTTCATATTTCATTCTTCCTTCCTCCTTCCTCAAACTTGGAGAGATTTTCTGGTAGTCATTAACATTGTTTCAAGGTGTTTCAATGAGTGACAAAGGCAAGAACAAGACTGAAAAAGCGATCATGGTAGGGTACACCTTACTTATGGTCATAAATCGAGTGCAAGAGCATAGATCATGCGCTTTACTGACTCTACGGGTTGGTTTATGGTGGATCAGATATGGAGCGAGTTAGAAAAGTATTTTAAAAAGGTTTTAAATCAATATCATGCTTTAAAAAGGGTTGAAAATTACATTTTTGGCAAAACTATACCCGAAAGCCCAAATCGGGTACCATAAAATGCATAGTTTCATGTTTCTACACAATATTAGATTGGTATTTGTACAATCATCAGTCTATTCAGCATGTATTATATTCTTGAAATTTATCTTTTGTGATTTATTGTATTCTTGCATGATTAAAAGAGAAAAATAAATATTTTTCATGAAAACTGCACATTCATGCCTAGTTTATGCTACATCTTTATGTAGGATGCAAGATTTCATTGTGTTTCAGCATGATCAAATGAATATCTATAGTATTTAATGTGTTTCCAGTATGTACCATGGATATGCAAAACTATGTTATGTGTTTTATGGTGATTTATCATGATAACATCTTAAACTATGTATTTTGTGCATAAATCATGATATATAGATAGTTTAGGATTTGATGCATATTTTCTGATCATGTGATATTTGTAATGAGCTTACGTAGTATGTAGGTACTGTGTGTATAGTTGATCTATGATTGTAAATTGGTTTTACACATTAAATCATAAAGTTTCTTTATGTAGAGCATGATTTTATTTATGTTACACATGTTGTCTTGATTTTCTTAACTGACTGATCTTGGTAGAAAAATCATAATTTATAAACTAGTAAACTTCTGGCCAAATTCTTTTATGAGAACCTTCTAGACATCTGGAAGGTGTCTCAGAAAAAAAATGGAACTTAGTTGTAGTACGATAACGTCTTCAACACAAGACATAAATTATATCTTGTGTGCAGAGTAAAATCCGATAGTCGATTGTATAGAAAATCTAATAAATCAGGGATTTGATATTTTAAGCTGATTTTTGGATATGTTATGGTTGTCATATGGATAAATCCAAAAATACTAATAAAAAATCTGTAAATCCTAGAATCTTACACAATTATAATGCAGTTTAAGGTTTCGTAGAAAATCTGGATCTAGAATTGTCTCAGATATGGTTCGGTCTAGAAAATCTAAAAATTCATATGATGATTTTTTTCAGTGAAATTAGATTCATTTGAAAGCTAACAAGAGCTATAAAAAATTGATAGGTTGAGATTCCTCCCAGATTTAGGCTGGTGACTACTTCTTTGTGAAGCACAATTCTTTCATGTTTTGACATAACCGAAAAACAGTTTCTAGTCTAGGATTTTCTGCAGACAAATGAAAATAGTTTTCTTAGAGCTATCACTTGGATTTGAAAGATAACACCATCAGATATGACTGAACTTTTGGAAGCCTCTGATGTGTTATGTATTATTATCTAACAAACCCACAAACAACACCAAAATTTTGCTATGTATAGTCCCTAGTTTGAAATATGTCATGTCTTGTGAACTTGCCTTGTTTTGAATCTTATGCTTGCTAATGATATGAAATGATTATAATGTATTTTCTAACATATGATATTACATGATTATGTTGTATAAAAGTATGTTTAAGATTTATGCATGATGACATATGAGATTGCATGTTAGCTTATTCATTTGAGCATGATAGATGAACCATGTGGTGTGCATTAACATACATGTGTTATTTTATATTATTTATGGTTCATGCTATATTGGCATGAGTCTCATGCAACATGTAGTGTAATATGTGACATGTAATATGTTGTATGTCATGTAGGGCATGCATACACTGGGCTTGTTGTGGCTAGGTTCAGTTAAACCATAGGTGCTAGGGTGCATTTTTAACATGCTTATACACACTTAAGCACCAAGGAGACATTATTGGCTTAAGGGTACCTATATGGGATATGATCGTGAGCTCGGTCTTAAATGACTACAAATGACCTATGTTGTGTTATAGGTTTTAGAGAGAAACTAGGTCAATAATCCTTAGTGTTGAGAGTACTTAAATGACTTTAAATAAAAAATACCTAGTAGCCTATTTGAACCATAACTACCTTAAAGATGGTAGTTAGTACATACGGCCAAGAAAAGTGTTGTAAATGCTTTCAAAGAAAAAGGCATCTCCATGAGTCTTCTATCCTCAGACGTAAGGACCTAGGGCTACCACAGAGGCCTAAGTAGGTAGTTCATTACTTTACATAATAGGAATTAGTTTTTTGCACGGTTCACTATGAGTTCTCACAGTCACAGACCACTCTAATGAAAGTTGTTCACACACTCTTCAAATTTTTGAAGAAATTAAATCACATAGAATAATAAAAACCATATATGATTGTTGAGTAGGAGTTAAGTCCTGAGAGTGTATTCCCAGGTAAAGAAAGTGGAACAATGTAACAATATATTAAAAATGTTCACAAGTACTTCAGTGTCATGTGTGTTTATGCATTCCATGCATGTTTTTGTGATTACATACATAGGTTGTAAATAATGGCATACTTGTGATGTATTTGTTCATGATGTGAATTTTTAATGTGTGGTTGCAAGTGCTCCTATTTATGGGTAAGATTAGTTAATTATGAATGCATGTGTACCTAATGTTTAATATAAAATCTTGATCCAAGATGTATATGCTCGTAGGCCCTAGAATTATCATGTTATAAATGTTTTGGGCCATGAAAATATACACAAAATATGTGTTGTATTCTTTCTATGCCTATGTTGTGAGATGTTTCAACGGGGGGCTCGGGTTGACCCATTTTATAAATTTTCAGGTAGCGAATGATGTTGGCTGGTGATGATCGAGGGGAGGCTTGGGGTGGTGTTAGGAGGGTCACATATTTTTTCTAGGGTTATTTTTTGGGATACTAGCTCATGACAATTATGATTTACTCATTTATTAGTTAAACATTTTATTTAGTTGTAAACTCTAAAATTTGAGACTAGTTGATAGTTTGTTTTGAATTAATTATGTTAAATGCACAATTGTTTTATGTACTTCTAGTCTTGCGTGTGTGTTTATGAACTATTGTTGCCCAAGGTTTATCAGTTTCCAAATATATCTTCCATTGTATATTTTGAAAAATAACGTATTTAAGGGTTTAAAAAAAATTCTCTTAAAATTCCTGGTTTAGAAATTGTGGCATTAAAGCTTCACCCTTCTTTTTTCTTGACACCCATATCAATACATTTATATATGAGGTTTTTTTTAGAATTAGGAAAAAAATTTCCTTAAATTTTCATAAAATCAATTCCAATTTTGGTTTAGCTCAGGACAATTATGATTTAGTCATTTATTAGTTAAATATTTTATTTAGTTGTAAACTCTAAATTTTGAGACTGGCTGATAGTTTTTTTCAATTAAATGCATGGTTGTTTTACATAATTATAGTCTTGCATGTGTGTTTATGAACTGTTGTCACCCAAGGTTTAAATCGGTTTTCAAATATGTCTCGCACTGTATCTTTTGAAAAATAACATATTTAAGGGTTTAAAACAAAAATCCCTTCAAATTCCTTGTTTAAAAATTGGGGCGTTAAAGCTTCACCCCTTTTTTTTTGACACCCATATCAATAAATTTATATGTGAGGCCTTTTTAGAATTAGGGAAAAGGTTAGCCACTAATTAGATTTCGCCCTAGTTCTATAGATTCTATACTTAGTCAACTTGATAACATATCATTATTACCCAGTGGAGTCTTCATTGTGAAAAAATTGAACCCAACCCATCGCTTCCTCCTTGTTACCTACCAAATGACTGTCTTTTCTCCCATTAGTCATATAAACGGGTTGAGCTCAGTTCAGATTTAGGCATTTACGTGTCCAACTTAATTGAACATAGCATAATAGCATCCAAATTCAGATTCAGATTCAGATATGGAGATCACTTAAACTGAATCCCAATGCAACTTGGTTAAAATCCGATATTCACATGTTGGGATTTTAGTTGGATTCAGATTTTTCTCTGATTTAGTTGCAAAACTTGATACTATGTCTGCATTTGATTATTATTCTCGGATCCCATTTTGACTACCGAATCTAACTAAATGGATTCGGACTCTGTGAGCCTCATTCCTTACCTTCTACATCCCTATCTTCCATACACCAGCCAAAGAAAGCTCCCTAACTGCTTTGTAAAAACTAATTGTTTCTTTCTTTTTTAATTTTTGATGTGAAAATTTGATGTGTAATATCTTGTTTCTGAAAAGAAGGTTTTTCTTTTGTTTGTTTTTATGTCTCCCCAAAAGAACCTAGGGGTGGCAATCGGGTCGGGTTGGCGTGTCAGCATACCTCAACCCGAACCCGACCCGTTTATTAAACGGGTCAGCTGTGGCAAACACGAACCCGACCCGTTTAATAAACGGGTAACTCGACACGACCCGCCAACCCATTTAATAAATGGGTTGGGTCGGGTAAACGGGTTTTCAGGTTCGCGGGTCAGGTTGGCTGGTCGGGTTGGCGGGTTGAC
Source organism: Nuphar pumila (assembly GCF_984573655.1). NCBI lineage: Eukaryota > Viridiplantae > Streptophyta > Magnoliopsida > Nymphaeales > Nymphaeaceae > Nuphar > Nuphar pumila. Next base: position 24,673,644 of record NC_143260.1, on the reverse strand, counting down.
GGATCGGGTTGGCAGGTAGTCAGGTTGACGGGTCGGGTTGGCGGGTTGACCCACCCGCCTAACCCGTTTATTAAACGGGTCAGCCGGGTTGGCCGGTTGGCATACCCCCAACCCGAACCCGACCTGTTTAATAAACGGGTTACGCGGGTCGACCCGTTTATTAAACGGGTTGGCTTAAGCCCAACCCGAACCCGCCTAAGAGGCGGGTCGGGTTGACGGGTCGTGTCAGAAATTGCCACCCCTAAAAGAACCACATATTTGATGTGTAAAATGCTTATCTGCAATGAACAGAAGAATGCGACTATAGTGACACAACAAGGTTCGCATAATTGAGACTGCTATGTCACAGGGACACGGCTAAAAAATACAGGACACGACACAGGGTATGTTGTTGAAGTAGCCATGTGATAGTAGAGGGCTGGTATTACTTTTTCGTGGAGGGCAATGCTGTAATTTGACATCACATTTAACTATTTCTGTTGGCCTAATGATGAAAATGGCAGTTGAGATGGGATAACTAATCTGACGCGGTTACATGCAAATATTTGAAAGGTTAGTGTACTATTTATAATATCTCCAAACCTTTGGCAGCTATCCGTAAATTATTCTAACTCTGATGCCTAAAAGGAGCCACTGTGAAAAGGTTCAAACCCTACATTGCCCTTTTGCCAAATACCTCAAGGAGGTAAACCGGTATTGATGAAATACATGGACTATTTTGGAAAATTAGAAACAAAGTTGGCAAATGGCAGCAAAAGGAAAAGTACTTGTTTCAAAAATAATAATTTGGTTAATAAAAAGAATAATGAAGGTAAACTACCTTAAAAATTTGTGCCTAATTATATATGCATTGTAGTTTTCTATAAATGGCAGTATCAAATTCTTAAGAAAACTAGTCTCGATTACTTGCCGATTTTTCACTATCTCTAACGGAAAATATTTTTGTCGAAATCTATATAAAAGTAACAATGCTAATATTATAAAAAAATAATTTAAGTTTGAAAGTTTTTTTTTCAATATTTATACAGAGAAACCGCTCATAGAGTTGCCCCCAAAGGATGAGTTCCATGAGATTCGAAAGCAGGCCACCTGCCTAGCAGCCTAGGCCCCATCCCACCGTGCCAAACACCTTAGGGTCTGTTTGGAAGTCATTTAAAATTTTAAAACCGTGGCCAACAGATTAATTAAGAAAAAAAATTGTGAAAATCCATCGATTTACAAAAGCCCACTTAAAATATCAATCATTTACTGTAAGCTGCCTGGTGCCATCGATTATTACATTCAACCACCTCTCTATTTATGGTGTTTCAAATACCAACTTCAGGTTTAAAGTGGCATTATTGTCCTTCTCCCTTGACTTTTGTCATACAAGACATTTTATAGGGACGTGAATGGTTCAGATTCAGGTCAGATACTGACGGATCAGAATCTATTTAGTCAGATTCGGTAGGATTTAACTAATCAGATCCAGACATGATATCAAGCATTTCATTTGAGTATGAATTCCAATCAGAGTAAATTCCGAATCCAACTAAAAGTCAAGCCTGAATACATGCAAACATAAGATTTTAAGTTAGTCAGATCCTGATTTGGTTTTAGTTACTCCATACTCGACCCTGAATTTGAATCTGGATCTGATTATACTAGATCCAATTAAGTTGAACCCAGTAATGTCTAGATTCAATCAGAGTCCAACCCATTTACATCCCTACATTTTTAATAACTTCATTTGACTAAACAAAAGTCAACCGAATGATTTTAGCACTAAGCGTATTTCTGAGCCGTTTATTGTAATTAATGAAATTCTAGGTGGATTTTGTAAATAGCTGATAAGTTAAGTGAATTTTATACAAATAAAAAAAAACAGCAAAACAAATGGCGCGGACTCCAGAGGCTTTATTATAACCACTTTAATCAGCCCTTTGGTCACACACCCAATCAAGGAAGTAACGAGAATACAAGAGAAGGATTTGCTCTCCGGTGGTGCAGCCGACGATGGGATCGGCGACGTCTCTCTCCTACGCCGTCTCGGCGCTGCTAATCTTCACCTTCCTCTTCTCGCCGGTCTTCGTCTGCGTCGTCGATGGCTTCTACCTCCCCGGCGTCGCCCCTCAAGATTTCCAGAAGGTTCCAGAAGAAAAAACGACGATATCCCCCATTTCTTGTTTCTTTTTTCTGCTTTCCGATCTCTCTCTCTTTCTTTTCTTTCTTCGATTCGTCCGCGAATTCATCGCTGGATCTGTTTGATTTGCGTCGCGATTCGATCCTCTTTTGCACTGATTGTGTTGATCTCTTGTTTTTCCAGTGTGGTTCTTGATTGAGTGTATAGTGTTTTTGCTTTTGTTTCTACGATCTATGGTTTTTCTTTTGTGGTTACTTGTATTTTGTGGTTTTCTTGGTGGGATCTGGGGGTTGATTGGGGTGGAAATGGTTGATCTGAATGTACATTTTGGGGGATCGTCAATAGCTAATGTTTTCCTGTGGATTTTTTGTTTTTCTTTTCTTTTTGATCTGTCGATTTATCGATGGTGTTGTTGTTTTGGTATTCAAGATTTAGGAATTGGGATTACATGCGACGGATCTGTAGTTATATTATGAATTTGGGCACCGAACTTTGAGAACTATTTAAGTGTGGATGTGGTTGGTTGGGGAGAAGCGTGCGAACAGTAGTAGGATTCGTTTGTATCTCTTTTGTTAAGGACGAAGGGAGCTTAGTTTTGGAGTTTGTTTTCGTTATTTAGGTCTTGTTTTGTCGTTTACTTAGATTAACTGGATAATGATATGTTTTACGTTCATGAGTAAGATAAATTGTCGATTCCTGAGCTGAATAGTGAAGCGTATGCATTCATTGATGAAGAGAAGTCATGGGATTTTCAAATGGCGCAGAATTAGTGCATTCGATGGTGTAATTGTTGAAAGATAGGTCTTTTTTCTCCCTCCTTTTGGTTGAATGAATTGTTTGTTTCGATGCCTGTTTGATGAACACATTAGTTCTAGCATGTGCATTACAATGTTTAATTCGTCTCCCAGTTGTCTTTTGCAGAATGAATTCGTTCTGAGCATTTCCTTTCCTTTATGCCCGCCATGCTGCTTGGTTATAATTCATTCTATGTCTGCTTTACACTTGATTGAATCTACCTGCATCGGTTTAGATTCCAAAAATGGGTTAGACTTAGACTTGAGCTAGGCCTACTTAAGTTTTAACCAGCTTGGTTGAAATGAGGGTGGGTTAAACCTAGGTTCACTTAGGGCATGTTTGCTTTGGTCACAGGTGAGGAAGAACATTCACAGCTGAGAAAGTAGAAACTACGATTGTTGATCACGAGGTCAATCTTGTGACCAACTTTCACGATATTCTAGGCAGAAATGATCACAGCTGGTAATCACAATCACAACTAGTACTTTTCTCATGTTTCACTAACCATGAAAAAGTATTGTGATTGTAATTTACAATCACAAGATCTTGAGAAGATCCAAGAATCACAGGGCATCACAAACATGCCCTTAGTTCCAGTAAATGGTAAGTTTCAAAGTTCCATTACTAGATCAAAAAGTATCTTCATATATTTCCTGAATTTTAGGATGTTTTGGAAACTAGCTTTCTAAATTATATGAGCATCATGCATTATCGCAGCAATTTAAACAGCTTGCCTGTCTTCAACCATAACTGTGATCATTTCAGGTCCAAGAAGAAATGTAGTTCTCTTATGTTGGCACAAAGTTGAAACAACCAGCTATACCGTGATGTAACTTATGGAGCTTAACAATATCTCATGCCATATTGGTCATCTTATGTCTATTCAAAACCAGTATGTCCATTATACTTAGTGACCTAAATTGAGCCTCTAGGGCCTTGAAATATATATCCAGGTATTTTAGTGTGAGTGCCTCATCCCAGCATGACCTTTGTCATATGTCATAACTGTTATATGACACGTGGTAGCGCCCCTTCATGTCAAATCTGATGCTCACTTGTGGAATGAAATAAAATAATTAGTGAAGGAGGTGCATTCTCTTTAGTTAGTAAATTTCTTTTTTGCGCTAGGAGAATGGATGGAGACGCATTAATATGATAATTCAATTGATTATGGTATGTTTCTTCGTGCCAGTAAACAAGTAAATACATGGTTGGGACAGAATCCTTTGGTTGGAGGTAATGATAGTATTAAAAGTTGGTTCGATCCAAACGTACTTGGTCATGTGTAGAGGTATTGTGATTTTAAGGACATCAGTGTGTAGATACCAGTTCATGGGCCATAATTCAGTTACTGTCACATAATTGGTGCTATTTCAACTGCATTCTACCTTTATTTCTTGCATTTGAATGCCTAAACTTTAGTGATCATCAATATTTTGGATCATATCAGTAATTTCATGTACTAACTAAATATCCAGTTGAAGTTTTGGAGTTTTGTAATTGTTTTTATTACTGCCTCTGATACCACTATGAATACTAAAGCTACCATATTTGTTTTGGAATTTGGATTGATTTAGCACTTTCAGTATTCCTTCTTGATAAAAATGAAGGGGAATATTCTTGATATGAATGACGGTTGTATCTGCTTGATATGCTCTGATGACTGGAAGCATGGAAGCGGTAATAGTAGAACCAACCAAAAATTACTGTAGGACTGCTAGGATGTAGATAAGCTATTGTGTAGGCAACAGCTCAAGGTATAGACCTTTCGTGCATTCCTTTTTCTTATTATGATAAGTTCTCTTGATTCCTTTTTTTTTTGCTTCAAGTTATGTACAGCAAGTTTTATTATATTGTGCAATTGCTTTCACCAAGCATACATATCTTGTAAGATTCTTATGTTGGAGAGCATTTTTCTTCTCAGGGTGATACCTTACAAGTGAAAGTGAATAAACTTTCATCTACAAAAACCCAACTTCCATATGACTACTATTTCCTGAAATATTGTAAGCCAAGTAAAGTGATGAACAGCGCAGAGAATCTGGGAGAGGTTCTTCGAGGTGACCGCATTGAGAATTCTGTTTACTCGGTAAGCTTTGGTATTTTGTGACCTTATCAAGCTCAGAAGAAAAAGTTTGGCATTCTGTTCTCTTACCCATTTATCCCAGGCTCCCAGCATATAACATGATATGAATCGTAATGACTCAGTTGAACATGAGAACGGATGAGTCATGCAAAGTTGCATGTTTGATGAAACTTGATGCTGAATCTGCAAAGAACTTTAAGGAGAAAATAGATGACGAGTACAGGGTGAATATGTAAGGAACCTTGTATTCTCATGGTTATTTTCCATTTTTTTTGTGCTTTATTCAAGTATTTGTTTGCAGTTCTTTTAGGGTTTATGGAGATCCATGTTGAAAGTTCATTATTTGATTTTTCTTTGCTTCTTTATAATAGGATTTTGGACAATCTTCCAGTTGCAGTCCTGAAGCAAAGGAGGGATGGAAGCAAGGCAACAACCTATGATCATGGGTTCCTTGTTGGGTTCAGAGCAAGTTATTCTGGGGTCAGATAAACCTGAGAAAATTGTTCCTTTCTTTTCATACATTGTCTATTTTTTTATAACAGCTGACTGATGCAATCTTGTTCAGAGCAAAGAAGAAAAGTACTTCATCAATAATCATCTGCACTTCAAAGTCATGTATCACAAGGATGTTGAGACTGATTCTGCTCGTATTGTTGGTTTTGAGGTTACCCCATACAGGTCAGACCTCTCTCTCTCTCTCTCTATATATATATATATAATATCCGTTGAATGCCAATGGATGTCAATCTGTTGAATGCCAACAGATGCGAGTTGTGCATCCATGGGGTGGAAAAGATAATGTTTTGGCAGAGAACATGTGTTCTGTGGCTTAAAGGCATCATTAGATACACCCTACTCACACAGACACACATGGTCGCATGCACAGAGTTATGCGGGAGCAGTGCATCGTGTTGGCCGACATATACAAGCTTTCAGTGATCGGGTGTATGAAATTTAAAGCCAGTGCCTTAACCTTATAGGATACTCTCTCTCTCTCTCATGTACCAAAAGGTTGTTTTTCCAAAATTGATAAAATTATAAAAATGTTGAAATAAATTGGAAAAGCACCACATTATTATATCTAATAATATCACAATATTGCCATAACCATGACAATTTTCTCAAGATTCTTGCTTTCTCAAATAAAGTTAATCTTAAAAAATTAGTACTTTCTGTTTATTTTGAAAAATAAGAGCCACTTCTTGTTAAAACTTTTGGCTATATCTTGAAGGCAATATTTGTGTGTATTCTGACAGATACAGGTGATAGATAGGTATGCGCACATATGTAGATACCACTTCTTTCTTTTTGTTTTATATGGTTTATTTTTCTGTTTTTAAGTGCTGAGATTTTCCATGATATTTGTTAGAAAGATTATAATTCACCAAGAAATTGCCTCTTGGATGAGATACCTTTCAGTGACCTCCAGGCTTGTCAATGGAGATACATAATCATCTCTTTCCTTGCATACTGGATGCCATTTCTTTTGATATATGTAGCTTCACTGGACTTTTTACACCTGTTAGTTTTGATTTTGAGTATGGTGATAGAGGCACCATTTTGAAACATGATCCCATGCAAGGTAGAGATACTTTGGAAGTTAGCAAGTTGTTTAAGGGGATTTTCAAGACTACCCAGTATCCACAGAAATAATCTGTCTGTCCAGATGCCTTTTATGCTACTAAATGATGAGTGAACATTTGCTTGTTTTCATGTTGCATAACTAATGATGGGGCTCCATCAAAAGGACTAAAGATGTGAAACTGTTAGATTCTCATGTGAGAATCAGGTTTCCTTTGTAAACCTACTTCCTATCAGTAACTATTCCTTTTCAGACTTCTAGGAATATTGAAGGGAGATGGGAAAGGTTCTCATGACCATTTCATTTTGAGCTTCATAGAGCAGAAGTACTTTCTTTTTATTGTTTGAAGGGGAATAGTAGCCTTTCATGAGGTTTCTCTCATCTGCTGATTTTGGGTTTTGTCTAGGCAATATCCTGGATAACTTCTGTTTTCTGTATTCTTTTGGTGTCCCCAAGCCATGCCCACTTCAACCCAGGGTTGAGAATTGACAGGCAGAAGTTTCTTTTTTAAATTTTATGAGATGTTGACTTCCATCTTTTTCCATCTATCACTAACAAATAGAAGTTATGGTAAATAGAGGTTGTCTGCCCTCACATGGTATCTGGGTTTTCCCTTTTAGTCCATGAACCATGAACAAAAGTATTTACTCGATCATTATCTGGTCTTCATAGATTAACTCAAATGGGGCATGCCTCTCATTCTTTGTGGGATGAGGTTCAGATTCTCTAATCTAACATAATTGGATGTTTTCTCTGAGAGAGATGTTGAGGAAGAACAATTCTAGGATTTTCCTGTTGGCATATATTTAGTTGGCCTCATGTTTATGGAATTGGTGGCAGCTTGATAGTCTTGTTTGGTGAAACTAACGTGAGTGCTATTCAACTGTCATGTTTGTAATGTTGGGTGACTGAAGGTTACTGTTGCTCTTAATGATACTAATAAGTAGTCTGGATCTTTATTATGTAATCAAAGCAGAAGACCTAAAACTGGTGTTGACTGCTTGGCATATGTTGGTAAAACATCAAGCTTGGGAAGGCTATCGACTAACAAGATAGACATTCAGTAATTGAACCCTAGCTGAAGTATCTGCTTGGCCTAGAATTGAACTACATTTTTCATGAAATTTAACTTTCAGGGTTGTTTGGCAATTGGCTTTCTAACTGGGAAACATTCATGGGTTACCATTCCTTGATTTCTATTATTCTTTTGATAGTTAAGCTGGGTTGAGGCTGATTCTACCACGAGCAGTTACACCAAATTACAACTCATTCATACTTGGAAACCACTTGACGGCGTTTATCTTTCCATATCTGATCATGGCCCTCTACACTTGATCTGGTTAGAGTTTCTAGCTATTTGAACCTTTATAATGTATGTATATTCCTGAAGAAACCTGGCTTAATCAGATGATGAGCTTCCCATTCCCCTACTGCACTATTAACCAATTTGTATCTCTAGTACACACCCACGGAGATGTATGTATACATATATGTATATGTATATTTATGTATGTATAGTGGAGTGATGAGAACATGCTAAATGAAACATGATAAATGGGTTTTCAGGCAGTTTTTTTGTTTTATTTAAAAATTTTGGCCATACAGATGTGTTCTGCCTGCTTGATTTTACCATGGGTAGGTTCTTATAAGGTTTGAAAAATCAACAGCCAAAATCTTCATAAATTTTCGATGCTCCAAATATCGTTGTTTTTTCCATTGAGAAACCATGATCCAGATATCAACTCTTAGTAAATTGACCATGCTGTACACATCTATGGGGTCAGAATTGTGAAAAAAAACATGGGAAAACCTTAAAACCCTATCATGTTTTCATCACTATATATATCTTTTTCTTTTCATTGAGAAACCATGATCCAGATATTGGTTCATAGTAAATTGACCATTCTGAACACATCTAAGGGGTTAGAATTGCGAAAAAAAGAGGAAAACCCAAAAAACCTATCATGCTTTCATCACTATATATATAGTAGGTGGTAGCTGCCTGCTACTTTTCTGTTCTACGTCCATCTTACTGAGTTTTTAAAGGAATTTTTCATGTTTTCTTTAAATCTGACTGTATAGGTGTGTTCTACATACTCGTTTTTATAGGAATTGACTATTGGATTGTTCGATTTCGATAAGCAGGTAGGTTGTTATAAGGTTTAAAAATCAACAGTCTAAGATTTTTATAAATATTCAAGGCTTAAAAAATCATGCTTTTTAAACACATCTGTAGTGTTAGATTTGCAAAAAACTACCCCAAACACCTGTTTCAACGTGGTAGGCTGGTGGTAGACAGCTAAGATTTGGTGCTATTGAAGGTTTGGAACTATTGAAACATAAATAAGAGGTTCAAGCTTTGTCAACTCAATCTGAACAAGTAGATGCGTTCAACATGGTTGGTTTGCTAGGGATCAAAGCGTGGATCGTGTTATTGAAATCTAAAAATATTCGTCATAAAATTTTAGTGCATTGTGGGCTGTAGGCTTTTGAATCTCTTAGAAAACCTGGTTACATGTCATAATCATATGATTCAAGATCAAAACCCATTTTCTACTAAAGAAGCCTTGTAGATCACATCCTTAAGGTCTAATCCATGGTTGTCAGTCAAGGAAGCGGGAGCGGGAAGCGATACGGGAAGCAAAAGTGGGAAGCGAGGGACTTTCAAAATTTTAGGAAGCGAAAGCGTGGGATGACTTGAATGTGAATCAGGAATCGTCTCGGAATCGACCTAGGAAGCGAAAAAAGAGAAAATAAAAAATAAAAATAAAAATAAAAATAAAAAAAGGGAGGAAGAGTGGGAGAAGCGAGGGGGAAGCACGTTTCCCAGTGCATTTCGGAAGTGCAACGTTTCACGCTTCCGAAATGCGCTTCGGGAAAGTGCGCTTCCGGTAACTATGGTCTGATCTACCAAAAAAAAGAAACTAAAAAAATATGAAAACAAGGTGATTTATATTCAATAGTTTTGTGCCTTCAATATCACCAAATATTAACACACACACACACACACAAAATAAAAAAGTAAATATATATATAGTAGCCTTTTCTCTATTAACACGATTTGCTTTTGTTTGTATTAAGGGCATTTGGAGCTATTTGTGGAATGTAGAGAGAGAGAGAGAGAGAGAGTCCAACCTTTTTTCTCAAAACTATCACGAAAATAAATAGGTGAAACTGCTAGCCTAACTCTCACTTTTCAGTTTTCACAAAATTGCATCCTAACACAGCCATTTTGTCCTTTAAAATCTCCTGATTCTGGAGCCTCATAACTCCAGTGCCATGTCAAATTAGCTTTACTGTGTATGCCTGTGAATTCCATTGAACCCAGTACTTACATGCATAATACTTAAAGTCATGAATTTTTCCTCTAATTTGGACCTTTTTTTAGGCTGCTTTGGCATGTGTGCATCTTGTGTATGTGGTTTCACTTGTGGTCTTGAATTGTGCATTTCTTATGTCTCATTGTCTTCTGAGATGTTCAGATAACTATTGTAATTTTCCATGTTCATTCACGATTTTGCATGCTTTTTGCTCTTCTGATCTTACCGTTTTTTCTGGATCAGTGTACTTCATGAGTACAAGCAGCCATGGGACGAGAAGAATCCGCGGCTGATCACTTGTGACAACACGAAAAATATAATTCAAGGGAGCAATGTTCCCCAGGAAGTAGAGGCAGATAAACAGGTCATATTCACTTATGATGTTACCTTTCAGGTACAGACTTTCTGGCCTATTTTCCTTCTTGCTTTAGTTATCCTTTATTTGTTAACCCTTTTTTCCCCCCTACAGTTGAGTGATATTAAATGGGCTTCTCGCTGGGACACGTACCTTCTCATGAGTGATGATCAAATTCATTGGTTCTCCATTATCAACTCCTTGATGATTGTCTTATTCCTTTCTGGTATGGTGGCCATGATCATGATGCGAACTCTATACAGAGATATCACCAACTATAACCAGCTGGAAACACAAGATGAAGCACAGGAAGAAACCGGTTGGAAACTTGTTCATGGAGATGTGTTCAGGCCTCCAATTAATTCTGGTTTGCTCTGTGTTTATGTTGGAACTGGAGTTCAGTTCTTTGGAATGACACTTGTCACCATGATATTCGCATTGCTAGGTTTCCTGTCACCTTCAAATCGTGGTGGATTAACGACTGCCATGGTTCTCCTGTGGGTCTTCATGGGGTTATTTGCAGGATATTCATCGGCGAGGTTGTACAAAATGTTCAAGGGAACAGAATGGAAAAAGAACACACTGAAGACTGCTTTCATGTTCCCTGCCATTCTCTTCTCCATCTTCTTTGTATTGAATGCACTCATCTGGGGAGAGAAATCATCAGGTGCAGTTCCATTTGGGACTATGTTTGCACTTGTCTGTCTGTGGTTTGGAATATCAGTGCCTCTGGTTTTTGTTGGAAGTTATCTTGGATACAAGAAGCCAGCAATTGAGGATCCCGTGAAGACGAATAAGATCCCCAGACAGATCCCTGAGCAGGCGTGGTACATGCAGCCTGTCTTCTCCATTCTAATCGGAGGCATATTGCCTTTCGGTGCTGTTTTCATTGAGCTCTTCTTCATCTTGACATCCATATGGCTAAACCAGTTCTATTACATCTTCGGCTTCCTCTTCATCGTCTTTATTATTTTACTGATAACATGTGCGGAGATATCGATCGTGCTGTGCTACTTCCAGCTATGCAGCGAGGATTACCACTGGTGGTGGAGGGCTTACCTGACTGCAGGCTCCTCAGCTCTGTATCTCTTCCTATATGCAGTCTTCTACTTCTTTACAAAGCTTGAGATAACAAAGCTAGTGTCAGGCATTCTCTACTTCGGCTACATGTTGATTATATCATATGCTTTCTTCGTGTTGACTGGAACAATAGGTTTCTATGCTTGCTTCTGGTTTGTTCGGAAGATCTATTCTTCTGTGAAGATCGACTGATGCAGGAACTAGACAGAGAGGTCGCCAATGCAAACACAAATAAGCAAGGGGTTTGAGAAGGGGGGAACAGCTACAGGTGTAGGGAACCGAAAAGAAGACCTCAAGCGGTGTTATGTTCCATAATGTTACATTGTGCCATGAAAAATGGTGATTTTGTAGAAGACTAGTGTAGTTCTGTGCTTTGCTGTTTCAAGATTTGATATTTTTGCTTGTTTGAACATCTTGTATTTTCATATGATCTTATATATTAGAATCTTATAGTTTTTGAAGTGGGAGCATCATGACATGCTTGGATTGCATAGATAATTTAAAGTACCATTGTTAAAGTTTCTTAAAACCTTTGGAAGCCTGCTTCAGAAGATTGAAAATCACACTTTCTTTCATGCTTCTGAAACAATGAAAAGCTTTGTAATATGAAAATGAGATTCTTTTATATTGGCATAGGCCTTTCTCATGTTAAAAGAATTGTAGTTTTTTGGGAAATTATTACAAAATATGCATATATGTAATGTATATTGTTGATAAAAATATTTGAAATTCAGTTTGACTAAAAATCTGCAAGTTTTAAATGGATGGCCATATTGTATTGTATGACAAAAATTATATGTTTTTCAAAATGTTCGAATTTTGAAATCTGCCTGATGTTCAAATTTGCAAATTTCTACCTTTAAAAGGACAATTTTAACCTTCACATGAAGGAATTTTTTGAAGCTCATGTGATATATTGATATTGTCTTTGTATATTGCAAATTCTCACTAAAAATGCAGATTTACATATTTTTTTTTAGACCTGTTAAACTTAAACCTTAAAACTTTGCAAATACTATATATATAACATGAGCTTGTGCAAGATATAGTGTGAACTTACTTTAGTAATTGATTTTCAAGGATATTTGCAAATATGTGGGGATCTGTGCAATAACATGTGATTTTTTGTAAAGTTCGCCGCAAATTAGGTACTAACTTTGCAAATCGTGTGATTGTGAATAACTCTTTATATGCAAACTTTTTGAAACGGATGAATACAATTTAAATTTTCTTCTTGTTTGCAGATTTTCTTATGAGCATTAAATATGACCTTTTATTGTTTAAAAATATATCATCGTACCCCAAGGTTATTTTTGCATAAATTAGGTTTTTTGTGGTCCTCAACGTGCTTTCTTTCGGCAATAATTTTCAACGATTCATCGGTGATATTTCATACTCAAAAACCTATTTTGGAACAAAAATAATATTAAACATGCTAAAAAAATTTATGTAATCTCAAAACTAAGCTTAAAATAATGTTTTAACCCTATAGGCTTGGTTCAAGCCAGACTCAGTTTTCGACACTTCATCCAACTTGTGCAAACACGCTGCATTAGAGCTTTGTTTTTTGAAGAAACAAGAACCCTTTGGAGCATGGAGCCCTCTCCCTCTCTATTGAATTCTCACTATGGCGGTCAAGAAAGTGTGCTGCGCAAAGCTCACCTTGGCTGTGCGTCGACTCCTGTGGAAGGTCCATGTGAGCTCTAATGACACCCTTTTCTGCGTTGGTAAGCCCCTGTGCGGAGCTATCAGATTTGGCTTTCTCTCCTATTATTATTGTCTGTTAATTTTGGTTTTGGCCTTTAAAGATTGATCTGAACCTATTTTGGGTGAATACATTTTTTGTCATTGTTGTGATTTATTCAGGATTTGAGAGAGATTAATGTGTATTACATCAGGCCATGTAACGTCAAAACTGAACCCGCTTGGATTCAGTTGTGACGTCATCTTGTTGAGCCCCTTTCCTTGTTTGGTCTGATTTATGTGAGAAAAAAACCTTTTGCTGTAAGCAGATTTTTGAAGATAGATTAGACTAATTTTCTTATTGAATGATTATTGAAGGTTCTGAGACCGAATCATGCTTGTGGAGTTCTACTTTGTTTTTTTTTCAATCTGCAAAGACGTTTTCTAGACTGAAGTGTTATATATATATATATATCTTGCTTTTCCTGTTTGGTTTAAATCTGATGCAAACAGGGTACCTGTGTACCGATTCTAACTCTTGACGTCAAACTGAGATTCCGAGTTCTGTTTGAAGATTAACCGTTAACACATGTTCGTTCTGCTGTTGAATGGCTGAGGCTGTTATCGATTTATTACAAATTGCCTTTTGCATTGAGAATAGTTTTGAGTCTGAAGATAATCTGTGCATCTGTTTTCTGTAACAGTGTGTATTGAGAACCTATTTTATTTTTCGATTTTCCTGAATACGGTACTGAAGCAATTATTGTGAATCTGTTGTTCTTATAAGGTTCTGCTTATGACAGGGTTTTGTGTGATTTTAACTTCTAGACTGCGTGTTGAACTCTTGTCAAATGGGCTCAGTGATTTCTGTTGTTTGGTCACTGCTTTGCTTAACGATTGTCAACAGGTTTTTATTTTAAACGTGGAATAGAATTGTTCTGCTTTGCGTAACTATCTTGTGGAAAGGCAGCGTATTAGGAATTTAATCTTGTTCTTTGCCTTGAAGTTTTGTATTTCTCTCGAAATTGACTGCACTAAGAACTTCATGTCAGCATAAACTATAGGTTATGTCTTCATGCTTGGTGGCGTAAATTCAACAGAGTCGGTTTACATTTCAGTCTTGTAGCCATTAAGACTCTGATTTTACTGCTCCGCACAGACTGTATTAGCCTTTTCCTAATAGATAGGTTCCCATAAGTCACTTGAGTTCGACATTTGAGTTCAATTTTTTTTTGACATGGATTTTTTAATTTTTAATCTACAAAAAATTCTGTTTTAATTTTTAATATGCAAAAATTTCTTAAAAATTTTCAAACTATTACAAATATTAAGATAATGTCATACATGTCAAAGTCATCTTATTGTCATTTCATAACCAACTCATGTCATCCATGACATGCACTTTAAGGGTAGGGATGGCAGTGGACCGGGAGGAAACAGGGCCCTGCCCTACTTCGCCCGGTTTGGATCAGGGATGGAGGATATGAAATGGGGATGGAGGTTAAAATCAAAAACCCGTGCAGAAATGAAGGCGGGGATGGACTTACACTTTCTTCTGCCCTGCCCCATCTCCGTCCCGATCTCTGCCTTGCCCCGCCATGCCCGGTCCCATCCCCAACCCTTCTTTAGGGATGACAATGGATCGAGGGGAAACAGGCCCCGTCCTGCCTCACCCCGTTTGAACTAGGGATGGAGGACATGAAACGGGGATGAAAGTTAAATCCAAACCCGTGTGGGGATGGAGGCAGGGATGAAGGTCTGGATTTTGAGACAGGGCAGGGGTGAAGACCTTGTCCCCCGCCCCTGCCCCGGTCCACTGCCATCCCTATTTAAGGGGCGTTTGATTGTGTAAACAAAACTGTGCAGGACAGTGCTGTCCATACACTGCTGTCCGGGTGCTGAGGTATCTTGAACAAGTCGGGCTTTTATCTTTCAGGTATTCCACTCTTGTTTTATTTTTTTAATTTTCGTCCAAGTGTTCTAAACACCACTGTTCTATAAAAAGGGGTGGAACACCCACTGGACTCTGACCGCAGTGACCTGAGGATGCTGCTGTCCATGCATACAAAAGCCCTATAAATGACGTTGGTAAATTCTGATTGCCAAAAGTGGTTTAGCTCAGAGGTAAAACAAAGGTGTGGAATTGGTGCACAAGTGACAGATTAAGACCAAGGCTCTGTGGGGAATAATGCCAAGAGATGCAGTCTCTGTATCACCTCTACAAAGAAAAACACTGAAATTTCATTAGTGTTTGGTCTTTAATTATAATAGGTAGACTGAGTTGCATATAGTTAATAAAAGAAAATTGGAATTAAGTGGTATGATGGTTTTGGGGATTAGACAGAGGTAAAACTGCTGTTGGGATGCCAACAACGATACCATACATACGGCTAGGTGGGTCAGCTTAGGGCCTTCAAATTGAACGAAGTGGAGAGTTCAATATCGGTGGGTGGGCGCATCTTGTGACACATGGTTAAAGTCAAATGAAAAAACTTGGTGGCCGCAAGGGGGTTCGCTTAGTGGGGGTGGGGCCTTGGCTGCTAGACAGGCAGTCAAGGTTCGATTCTCATGGGCGTCACCCCCTCTGCACAAGCCAATGTGTAGCATAGGCCCTGGAGGCAGGCGTTCTAGCATTAGAGTTTTACACTGACGGCATGACAAGCGTAGGTATGATGGGCAGAGTCAGCGTAACCAGGTCTTCATGCCGGTTGAGGTTTCTTTGGGTTATAAATTCAAAAAAATAAAAATGAAAAACTTGGTGGTAATCACGACTTTTTGTGACTTCCAATAATCTATCTAGCTAGTAATGTGCATATTCGATGTTAGTGCGTGTGCACAAGTGGATATGACAATTGCAAATACTAAATAAATTGGCAGAATATAATGAGTTAGCATAGAATATGCACATTAGCGGTGGTCGTGACGGATGGACGTGACCGCCGTTAAAGTTTTTTTTTGTGCAAAAAAATGTGTGCATTGATTACACATGCGCTCATCCACTCACTTATTCAATAATATATATATATATATATATATATATATATATATATATATATATATATATATATATAGAGAGAGAGAGAGAGAGAGAGAGAGAGAGAGAGAGAGAGTGCATAACCTACAAGGGCTAAAAAAGGGTTGCAACCAAATGTTAACCTGAAAATCACACCATATATGCCACTCACCCTAAAAAGAGCTAGATACCATAAGTTGGTACCAAGATATTATTCACCGTATGAAGTTTTAGAGAGCTTCGACAAGGTAGTCTATAAGCTACAATTACCACTAGTAGTAAAGCAACAATTGGACTTCCAAGAATGACTACCTAAGCTCCACAAAGGAATCATTCCCACACAACCAATGGGCCTACCTGATTTGGGTAAAATTGCTCAACCAGGTTCAAACTCTAGCCAAGAGAAGAAGGTAGGCTTGTGCCCAAAGTATAGGTTGCATAGGTGCAAACAAGGACCATCTGAAGCCACTTTAGAAGAGAAGATTAGATCAAGGAGAGGTACTTAGGTACTTGCCTTGACAACAAGGTAACTCTTGAAGAGGGAAAGAGTTGATACCAACCTAGAATTGGGGTTGGACCTAGGCCTAGGCCGGCTACTAGGCTTGGGTGATGGGGGCACTGTGAGTATTTTGTAAAGCCTTCACGGGCATATTTTCAAGGAATCCAAAATAGTTAGATGAGTATTATGGTCTTTTTTACATCATTGCTGGAGCTAGGGATGGCAGTGGGGCGGGGCGGGGCGGGGGACAAGGTTTCCACCCCCGCCCCGCCTCAAAATTTTATCCTCCACCCCCGCCTCCATCCTCGTTTCATACCCTTCATCCCCGGTCCAAACGGGGATGAGGCGGGGCGGGGCGGGGATGGATTTTATCCTCCACCCCCGCCTCCATCCCGGTTTCATACCCTTCATCCCCGGTCCAAACGGGGCGAGGCGGGGCCCCGCTTTCCCCCGGTCCACTGCCATCCCTAGCTGGAGCTATAAAGATAGTTCTCTCGTACTTGTAATTCATTATATCATCTCAGTAGGCTTCTTTGTGAGATTTGGCTTGTGATTAGGCTACACTACAAGCTTTTGCTGGCAGAGAAATGGGCTGCGCCATAAAAAAGGTTTTCACTGGCGCTGTCCATAGAGAGCCAGTGAAGACACATTTTGCTGGCGCAACAAAAATCCATTTTAGATTGCGCCGGCGAAAAGAAATTTTTTTTTGTGTGAAAGATTTTCCCTCTATTTCCTTTTTATTCCCTCTTTCCCTTGCGCGAAAAGAAACTTCTTGATCGGCCTTTTTCTTGCAACCCTAATCTCTCTCTCTCTCTCTATCTATCTATCTATCTGTAAGGAGTTGGATGCTCTTGACTGATGTCGGTTGACACGCCGGAGCACGACCACCCCCTCTCATTCTCTCTGCTGAAGCTCTCAATTGAACCCACCACTTCCTGTTCTCTATCCATCAATCGAACCCACAACTTCTCACTGGAGATGCACACTATCCCCTTCTCATTCTCTCTCTGTTGGAGCCCTCATTGAACCCACTACCCCCACTCTTCTCTCCACCTCCTGTTCTCTCTCTGCTGCAACTCTCAACGAAGCCCCTACTCCACCCCTCCACTGGACCTGCAGCCTTAGTTGTCATAGGTGCTAGGCAGAGCCTAGGCAATGAGCCCCCTAAAAAGCCTAGGCAGTTTAAGCGGTATCCCAAATAAAAAAATATATACAAATACGTAAACAAACTACTAAAATTAATAACAAACATGTATACAATATAAAATCAATCAACAATAAGCAATCACAAAACAAAATATATAGTTGAATACTATAAGACAATTATATTAAATATCATGCTCAATACATTGTCCAACATAAAATATTTAACAACACAATACATTTAACTAAACATAGAGCTCAAAATCATGTTTATATATGAAAGTCATCTTTATTCTTCAGTAGCAAACTTTATTTCAACAAATTTTTTTGTTTAATGGCAGGTCATCTTCACCTCTGGCAATTTTTGTCCCATAAATGTTGCATGTACTTGTGCCTTTTTCTCATCATCTTCTCCAAGGCTAGTAAGAAACTCAACACGAATATCTGAAGGAATGCTGTGTACATAATTTCACAGTGGAGTTGATATGCAACATGTCATTTAAATCTATACAATCCTCCATGTATTATAAAATCACAAAAGTTACACTTTACTATTCCTTTAAGAGACATCTCTAAGTCAATTTGTGTACAATATTTCAATGCAGGATCTTTTGAGAGGCATTCTTCAAGACCTTCACCCTCCATTGACCTTCTAGAACATAAATTAATAAATCTAATCACTACAAAATGTAAAACAATGTAATTGATAACCATGTTAAAAAATAAAATAAAAAACAATTAAATAAACAAACCATGCAACTGATAACCTATACAAAAAATTAAAATATAACCAATTAATCACCAAATAAAAATATAGGCATGCAAATATTCAACAAATCTACATACATATAACATAACTAACTTTAAGTATATTCAAGTCTAAAATAGTTAAAGATCATCAAATGATGAACTTGAAAGTCCATCATCATCATTTGAATCATCTTCAACGATATATTGATCTTCTTCTTCAGTTTCATCTGTAGAGCTAGCTTCTTCTTCTTCTTCTTCCACGCTCATCACCATCTTTTCTTTGTCAAACTTTTTCTTTTTTAGGTCTTTATTAGCATGCATTCTTGCCCAGGCCCTATGCCTTGACGCTCTGAATGCCTTATCAATAAGATCCCATATAAGTGACATGTCATCTTTGAAGACTGCCTCATCTTCACTTGACTACAAATCGTTGTCATTGACTTCTCTTAAGACGATGGGGTTGAAATCTTCTTTGTTCATTCAGTCATCATATCTTCACTTCAATCTCTGATTATATTACACAAAAACCAAATCATTCAACTTCTTGTGCAAAATTCGGTTTTATTTCTTTATATGAATCTGCAAAAAAAAAAGTTTAAATATATACAAACTGACAAATATTATTTAGTCATTATTAATTAGTAATAAATAATATTTTACTACTTCAAAAGTACTTCATTTCATTCACAACTAGATGCACTACACGTGAGGCTTAAGATTTGAACAACAAAGGTTTGAAGCTGAAAACAACCAATGACAAAATAAATTCACCAATCCACTAAAATAATTAAATTAGATGTAAATAAAATATATAAGTAATAAAAATAATGTAAAGTGAGGTATATAAAATTTAATCATCCTACTTAGCGTTTGCACTTTTCTCTTCTTCTTTGCTAAGTTCATCTCAAAAGGCCAACTAGTAGTTCTATATTTTATCAGTTGCTCTACTAGTGTATCTTGATCCACTTCACTTCGAACAAGACGATTGATGCAACTATATAAGCCATTATTTATCTTTTCATTGGACTTGATATTTTTATACTCATAATATATGGTTGAATTCAAATATAAGTTTGCTGCATGCAATAGCTTGTGCAATTGATTGCTTAATCTTTTATCAATTATCTCCCAAACAAGGCTATATCTTTCTCTATCATTGTGCAAATTTGTCTATTAAGTAAAATAATTAAAAGTAATTATTATAAAAGCTAAGTTAAAATTTAAAAACAAAATTCACAATTAGTAGAATACAAAAAACAATAACTTATATCTTGATTTTTTTCTTTGCATTGTTCATTTTCTCGTAGATATAACCCATAACAAGATTTTCATCGCTATCAACCAATCAAAGCATGTCAATTAAAGAGGCCATTATTTTCAGAGCATGACTCACTCACTCCCAAAATTTTGAATTCAAAATCATGCTTTCACATCTTTTACCAATTAACATTTTTGAAAAACTACTTTTTTCTCAATTATCTCCAACAAACATGGACCTTAGGACTTTTTTGTAATTATATATGCTTTATAGAATAAAAAGTCTAATAGCAAATCTCATCACTATAGGCCTATATAAGTTCCTTTGTGTGTGTGCGCTCATCATACTCAAGAATTGAGTATGTTTGTATATGAATGCTACCAATTGTCATGCTTTTCCAAAAAATGTTCTTTAACTTTTTCAATTCTCGTATATCTTTCAACATTAAATCTATACAATGTGCAATATAAGGAGTATAAAATGATTTTCTTTTATCCATCAACAACTTACCCACTTTGACGTAGTTGGAGGCATTATCGGTAACAACTTGAACCACATTCTTCTCCCTAACTTCTTCAACAATATAAAAAGCAAATTTGCATCTTTTACTTCATTTAATGTATCAACCGATTTTAAAAACGTTATTCCCAAAGGACAATTAACCAAAAAATTAATAAGTGTACGCCCTTTTATATTAGTTCAACTATTTGACATTATGTTGTATTCATATTTGGACCAATGCACTTTGCATTGGTCAAAAAACTTCTTCATTTTCTCTATTTCTTTATTCAAAAGTGGTTCTTTCATCTCGTGATATGATGAAGGCTTCATCCCTAGTCCAAATTGGCCTATAGCTTCAATCATATTAAAAAATGAAGGCAATTTTGTTGTATTAAAATGTATTCCACCGTCATAAAACCACCAACTAATGTACTCACACACTGTTTTTCTTTCAGCTTTTTTGAAGTGATTCTTTAACATGGTTTGTTTGTTTGCTTTACTTCGTTTCTCTATTAGATTACTTCGGAAGTACAAATTCATATGTAAAACCTATACATTTTTGATATTTTATGAGAAATAACATTGAATTAAGGCTAAAATATTATTTGAAATTAAGATGAGAATTAATTTATAATTTAAACATTTATTAAGAGTTAGAATAAATTTCTAGTGGAGAATTTTTTCTGAATTAGGATTTTGATTTTTAATGAGGTTTGAATTTGAATTTGAATTTGAATTCAGATTTAATAAATATGTCTCAAATATTATAATTAGATTTGAGTTTGATTCAAATCTAAATTAAGACTTAATCAAATGTTAATTCAAATTTGAAAAATACAATAAATTATATTTTTGAATATACAATTTTAAATTTAGTTCATAAGTAATACATGCAATTCTTTAGGGCATTTTTAATAAATAAATAATAATTTTTACAAGAAAGAAGTGTAAAAATATAAATTAGCCAAAGAGAAATTATAAGAAATATCATATGAAAACTTAAAGTTGATTCAAGTTGATTTTTATAAAATTCGCATTCAGAATCAAATTTATGAAAAAGATTAGAATTTAATAAAATAACTGGTAAATTTCACCGAAATAAAGTTGATTATGATTTTAGAGGAATTTAGGATAACTCGATATATATGTAATGTGAATTCAATAAATTTGAATTTAATTTCATGTGTTTGAAATCTAATCTATAAAAAAATAAAAAATAAAAAATAAAAAATAAAAAATAAAAAATAAAAAATAAAATAAAATACTGAAAATGACATTGGGTCCTACCGACCCTGATAGAGATCACTTTCAAAGTTCATTTTCATCATTTTAAAAAAATTAATTAAACAATCTAGATAATGATAATTTATGTTGAGTATAGAATATGTAGGACTTAGACAAAATTTTCTAAGTATACAAAACACCCCTACATGCCCAAGGGCCTCATCGACCCTATTGAGGTTTAATTTTTCAGAAATTATTGTTGAAAATTTTGAATTAACCTTTTGAGTATTTAAAATAAATAATTTAAATACATAGAAATTCAAAATTTTATTGATGAAATCTATTTACATTTAAGCCTAATTCAGAGTCACTTAATGCCATTTCATATAATTTTATATTTAAATTTATAAATAATTGAATTTTAATTTAATTAGGCATGAAATTGGAATTTAATTATAAATAAAAAAATTTATATGGATTTGGACCTTAAATTAGGTAGTGGATTTAACTAATGATATTTGGATCAAACCCAATTAAGTTGAATATATTCATAACATTTAGATTAATTTAGGGATAGATTTGATTTGATATAATTTCAGATATTTTAAATCATATATCATTTGATTGGACCCATAGGGTCGGACGCTTCGAAAAATGTCATTATTGTTTCAAAAGAAATTTTGATTGATAAGTGGCTTATCTATTAAATCAAAGTGAACCTTACATTTCTCATTTTAGGGGCATCAAAATCAACTATTTACACACCCAAATTGGTGTTGATTTGAGCATTTTATGATCGACTGAGGTTCATACTTAATTGTAGGTAAAAAATTAATGTTCTTCAACGTCAAATAAATTTTTTTACTGATCTGTGTGCATATATTCAAATCTAATACCACAATTATTTACATTTCAAGGGCTATCAAATTGACTATTTAAATATTGAATTCTAATAAATCTTTGAGTCTGTAGGCATCCTTGAAGGTTACCATGTTACTAGAGCCCAACCAGGGTAAGAAGTCCCTTCTTTTCTTCTCTAGCTTAGTTAATTTAAAATTTTAATAAGTTAGAACTTATAATTTATTAGTTGTTTTATTAATAAAATATATTAATAGATATCAATCTCTTATATTGAAGATGTAACTCTTGTCTAAGCTCATCTATAAATAGAGACCCTCATAAGGAGGATTAACAAGATTAGTTCTCCATGTTTCTCCTATTCTTATTTTTCTTCTTCTTTTTTCTTTTTTCTTTTTTCTTTCTTCCTTCTTGGCGTTTTTCCAGCAGCCATTGAAGCTCCTTTAAGGTTTGAAGACGAAAGACGAAGGCCAATCTACGTTTGAGAACCAGATTAAGGTAGGGAGTTTTATACTCAGCACGTAATCCAAAATTCGTGGGTATGAATACCTTCGATTTTCCATAAGTACAGACCCAAAATCATTCCTCCCACATGTGGGTTTGGTTTAGAGCTGTTGAATCATATGGTTAAAGAAAACCCCTAAAAAATCAATTTCTATTAAACTGAGTTCTTTAGAAAATAAAATCAAAAAAATTATAAAAGATCCATGTTAGTAGATTATTTTTCCAAATATTTAGAGTTGGGTTAGTAGATTATAATAATATTAATGTTCTGTAAAAATTTGAGGGATTTCTATGATCGTTCTTATAAGAAATCATGTGTTTTATAATTGGAGTTTCTTAAAAAAAATTGGTATCGTATTTCTAGCCTGACATCCGACCGATAAATCGCTCGTATCTCCCTCATTCGGAGGAGTTTTAATGAGCAGTTTATTGTGTTGGAAAGCTAATAAAATTTCGTATCTACTAAATTTGGGCTCTATTCATGAACTAAGTATGGATCTGTAACAGTCAGAACAAAAAAGTATAATTTGCACAAAAATGTTTGTAACTCCATCATACAGATGAGTTTTTATGAACGATTTGCGGCATTGGAAAGCTGAAAAAATTTCTTACGATTTGAAAAAATTTCAAGTTTGTCTACCATACAGAAATTTTTTTATAGTCTCTGTAACAGTCAGAAAGTGTCAGGGTTTTCGCAAATCTGAGACATGTTCATGAACTAACCCTCGATGTAGGGTTTTGGATGTTCTTGTTAAAGAAAGATTATCTGAGCATATAAGTAGATTATTTTATATTTAGTATGATTGAATAGTATGTTATTACATAAATATTTCATGTTCCATGATTATTTAGGGTTTTGTATGAATTTTGCATAGATGTAAGCATGTATGATATGTTTCTTGATGAATTTATAATTTTGATTAATGTATGCCATTGTTTAAACAAATATTAGCATGAATCCATACAAGTATGCATTATATGATGATGCTATCATGTTTAGAGCATCAAAATTCATGAGTTTATGTATTGTTACCTTGAGTCATGTTCTTTCTTGATGAATCTTCCATGAGCTTGAATCTTGTTCTTTCCTGTCCTTGTTTTTTATCCTGACCTGTTTTAGAAAAAAATAATATCTTAGCAATAACGAAGCCTATAAATTTAAATAAAAATACTGCAATGTTTTACACATCTAGGGATTAAATTTAGAGTTTTATTTTACTTCATTTGGATCAGTATTGAGGCTAAAACATCCCTTGCATTAGAGCATAATTTTTTTGCCCTATCTGCAAGATTGTTCCGACCCACAGTCTTGATAGTTTTAAAGACCCAACCAAGATTGATTAAAATAAATCAAGAAAAATCTAGGTGAATGATAACATATATAAGACGATCCTATAAAAAGGGTTTTGTGAATAGATTTATCTGTAGGTCTGGAAAGATTCCTCAATTAGGAAAAACTTTTTGCAGACAATAGGGTCTGTCTTATATTTTTCCTGAATAGGGTTTGGTCCCAAAAATTTTCTTATTTTACTATAACGAATTTTTTAGTTTTGTTTCTTGGATTATTTTTCTGAAACATATATGTATTCACCATAAAATTGGAAAATTGTCATTCATTTTTTGTAATTTTCAGTGGATTTCCTAAAATCAGGTTAACAGAATTTCAAAACTGCATAATGTTATATGTATGATTTCTTTATTGTAATTGATGCCATGCATAAAAAAATATGAAAGCTTATCATTATGGTTATGTATATGCGCACATGTTTACTGAGTAAGAAATATGAATGAATGATTAAATGCCTATTCAAAACTTGCAATTAGTGGTCCCGAAGTGGCTGAATCAACTTTCATGAATTCTGTTATGATACTGCATGTAAGAAATAAATGCAAGTAAGTGAAACCATAATACTAAAGCATTGGCTTGCTAAGAGAGGGTAAGCGGTACTATCAACTTCGTGAAAATCTATTTTGAGCACAAACGATTGCTCCTTCCCCACCCACGAAGAGAGGAGAAAACCTCTGCATAGTCTGTAGTGTAGAGGATATGGAACTCATGAGGGAAATTTGATGCATTAGAATGTGTTGTCGGAAGTCTCTTTTGCTCTTGTCGTCTCACTCACGGACTTGTGAAAGTCCTGCACCGTGGTCCTTCACCCTTTTATGAAAACACTCCTGCGCTATGGTCCTTCACCAGGTAAATGCCTGTGTTCGTACCCACAAGGCTAATAAGTGAAACCTAAATGTATGTGCATTAGATAGGCATGAGATGCATTATATAAGAAAGACAAGGTAATCACAGATAATAATCGATTCATGCATAAGAAGGGCTTCTGCATTGGTAATTTCATATAATTTTTAACTGTTCATGCATCTTTACTTGAGTGGATGGTGAATAAATGCTAATTTTTGTAATTGCCTGCTTGAGATATTTGCTATAATTGTTGAACTTTGTTATATTTAAACTATAAATGCATGAAAATCTGAAGAAATTCATGCTTATGAATTCTAGATTACTTATTTAGTATAGCTCGACCTTACTCAGACATGTTTGTCTGACCTTATGAATTTATAATATTTTTCAAGTGATTGAGTTCACATACGATAGCAAGAGGTTGTGACGGGGGCCGAGTCACACTTTTTCAAACCTCCAAAGTTAATGAATAAGGGCATATCAATTGCTCAGAACTCTCTGATATATAAATTGATTAAATTCTTGATTTTTATTATTAATAATGGGCATGCAAAATCATTTATTTCAATTATGGATGTTTAAATTTTCAAGTTCAAATGCATGTTGAATATGATTGTAAATGAATTGTAACACGTCAAGTTTTATTCTCGTTTGCTTTTTTGCTGTAATTTCATAAAAGAATTTAAAAAAAATCACGATTTTCAAGACTTAAAATTTGGGGTGTTACACCATAGGCCATTTTGCCTGTGATAGTTTTAAGCCCAATGTACTGCTCGACTGCCCCTCCATATGCGAAACTGCAGTATGTCCTTTGCCAGAATCAGAAGTTGAGAACTGGTGTGAGTTTTATGAAAACCCTTTTTAAAACAATATTTTTAATGAAAATTCAGTGAAAGCCAGACACCAAAAATATAAAAACCGGCTCGCACAAGTGGTGGAGTCCGGGTCGATCTCAGGGAACGGAAAATACTTCGTATTCACACACACAATCTAAACTACTCTTTATTGCCAAAATAAAAAAATCAATTAAATAATTGACTACGGGAGTACGGCCCTACGCAGAGGGCTTAAACAAAATAAATAAATGGTTTTATTACAGACCCAATTAATAAAATAAAATAAAACCCTAATCTAAAAAGAAAAGAAAGGCTTGAGTGCTTCGAGTCTTCTTGTCCCTTCTTGAGGTAATGTATGTTTTCTTGAACTTTTGCTTTTCTGAGGGCTCTCTGAGGACCTTTCTGAGGGTCTAAGGGTCACTTGAGGGGACCTCAGAGGGCTCTTTAGAAGCTCGAGATCACTTCTCTCGCACGTCCAAACGCTTTCCTGCAAAACACAAAAACAAAAAAAAAAGCAGTACGAGGAAGACTAACTAGGAATTTCCTAACAAATGACAAAAAATTTAACACAAACAGGATTTGATTTAACTAAACTAAACTAAACATGAACTGAACTATGAACGAACATGTAACAACCTACACTAAAAGCCAGAGTAGCAAAACTACCTAACTAACTAAAAAAAATCAAGAAAACAATTGTAGTAGCTAAACTTAACTAATTCAAGAAGCAATAGATTAACTAAAGTGAATTAAAAAAAATCAAGAAGGTAATCAGCTGAACCTATTAACTAATATTGACAAGTAATGACATGAATGAGAACTAAAAATTGGCTGAAGGTAAACTACCCTAATTGGCTAATCCCGAATTGATTAAAACTACTTATTAACTATGTGCAAGATAACAAAAATTATTAACTAACTAATGAATGACAAAATAAACTAATTCAGTCTAAATTCTATGTTGTAAGGAAGATGAATATAAACTAATAAAATCTGGAAATAAAACACAAATATATGTTTGACCCAACTATGATAAAACATATGTCAATGCAATGATAACATAGCAAACAGCTACCCTGTTTTTGACTACATATGCATGCTCAATAACCTTACAACAAATCACGTGAGTTCAATGTAATATAAACTAACTAAATAAAACTACCCTAAGCTATCGCTACAGGCAATGCACTAGTTGACAAAACAAAACCCGTTAATAGGAAGCAACAAAAAGAAGGCTAAAACGTTACTTGAATCTGCCTAAAGTATGATTCACTAACCTATGTAAAAATCAAATAACCTTACCTACATAAAAATCTGTTAACTGCAATTGCTTAAAACGTTGGTTAAGGAATAAATGGCTGAAACATATAACTAATGAAATTAAAAGCTAAGGCACTTAAGCATGTATCGACTAAACTATGTTATTGACTTAAGAAAATGCTGATGTTAAACTGAATCATGCTGTAAAACAAAGATGCTGAACCTACAGAAACAAAAACGTTGAACAAGAATGAATAAAACAAACACAATGAAGCAAAATAAACTACCGGCCCAAAAAATATTGCTGAACCTAACACTATATGCACAGACTGAGCCGACCGTTGAGAAGGAATCAAAATAAAAGATCAAACACGTTGCTACCCTTTTTTTTCTCTTTTTTTAAATTTTGACAGACAAAAAACAAAGAAATTGTATACCATGTAGATCTAACTATACGATACACACCACACACATTAACCCTAAAGACAAAAGAAGGAAACAATTTACGCAAAATTTAGGATATGATTTTTTTTATTCTTTTCAGCAAAAAAAATAAGAAACTATTCTGAACACGTAAAAAAAAAGAGGGGAGAAGAAGTTACCGAGTGGATCGGCTGGACGGGTTGCGAAGAGAGTGGTCTCTCACTATGAGATCGACACGCTGCCCTGTTGTGCTGGAAGAAGGAGAAGTATCCACCGGCAAGAAGGAAGGGAGAAGAAGAAGAAGAAGAGGAAAGGAAAAGGGTGAACCAACTGGTAGAGAGAAGAGAGAGAGGGAGAGGAGACGTGAAATCCTATGTGGGAGAGCCCCCTTTTTTTCCTCAAACTTCCTATTTATAATATTTTAATTAGGTTTTGGAAACTTTTTTCAAAAAGAGCCTGTACATTTTTCAAATATTGCAAATAACTCTATTTTTTGAAAGTATTTTCCAAAAACTTAATTAATTTCTCAAAAAGGCTCAGAAAGGGTTCAACTTGCTCAATTTAAAATTTGATAAAAACTTTGAATACCTTCGCAAACAAGCATTTTTAAGCAATTATTGACATGATCATGCATGAAAAATATATGAATTTATGTGTAAAAATTATGCATGATCAAATACTCCCATGCTTATCGTTTGCTAGTCCTCGAGCAAACTGAAGCAAAAACAAAAATGATACTAATCAAAACAAAAACCCAACTCATCACTTTCGTAGGAATCACGGTTGCATTTAGCACATGCAACAAGCCCTTTCAACCCCTGGGTTACCCCAGTGGACGAGTAAGGTCTCGTGAGGGTTTGCAGTGATGCTACCCACAAACATCTGCGTCAAGTATGCATAAGAATTTTAAAACACAAAGCATTAGGCAGTTAAGGAGTTTGTTTTCACAAATATTTCATGTCATTGCATTATTAAAACATGATTAGAGTCTTCTACCTGCCACCACAGAATAAAACATTTTCTTTCACTTTTCTAAATAGCATAATTATTTATGTTTCATTCTCAGAAATTCAAGTACATACATGTTATTATTTACTTATCCTCACTCATATGTGTTCTGCACAAGCTTTCTCAATATTTGCTTCTAAGCAGTGAACTTTTCTCTCTTTTTTTTTCGCTCTTTTTTTTTTCTTGATTTTCAATTTTTCACACTTTTTTT
This sequence comes from Nuphar pumila, assembly GCF_984573655.1. NCBI lineage: Eukaryota > Viridiplantae > Streptophyta > Magnoliopsida > Nymphaeales > Nymphaeaceae > Nuphar > Nuphar pumila. The sequence goes on along the minus strand of NC_143260.1, from coordinate 24,644,939 downwards.
TTCTTTTCTTTATTGAGCACTATATCAAATTTACAGTTTTTGTGACCCATGTAACGAGCTTTGGGTCAGTGACTCCCAGGCCAGATGACCTTAGGGCACCAGATACAAAGTATCCCTCAGACTTAATTGCTCGAGTCACTAGACCTTTAATTTTTTATAGTTTACGTATAGTCTACTTCTCTGTCATGTGCAATGTCAATATCTATTAGGCTCTCTATAAAGTCCATGTAACGAGCTTTCGGGCCGATGGCTCCCAAACCAGATGGCTTTAGGGCACCAGGTGTAAACACCCCTCAGGCTCTACTTGCTCGAACAAAATAGGCCACAGATATCAACGTAGACAAAGAATTGACTTCCTTCGTTATCCTTTTCACCCTAGACTCAAACACTTCAACTTGTGTCTAAGCCCAACTACTAGGGAGTATGAAGGTATCAAACAACTAAACGTATGCTCGTTTCACTTTTTGAGCTCTTAAATGCAATATTGTTCATTTGCTTAGTTTTTCAAAAAATAAAACTGTGCATATCCATACTTGTGATTCAAAATAAACTCTAACATGCATCTATAATCATTTCTTTGAAATCCACATAAATAACCATGGTTTTCTAGATTCGTGTTAGAAAAAGTTTTCGTGGGGCTTAAAAATTCTCTAAAAATGTTAGATGTTGCAAAGCAGTCATATAAGTTCAAACTCATTCCCTAAAAGCCTAATTTTAATGAGTTGACATAAAAAATGTAAGTACAAAGACATGAAAAGTTTAGGTGTGCAAACTACACCCTCCCCCATGCTTGAATGACACTGTCCTCAGTGGCACTCCCCCATGCTTATATGAAACTAAGGGACTGCATATGAAAACAAGATAATCGGGAGAAAAGAGTAGAAGTCACCTGACATGTAAATGCATGTCCTACGAATGCACAAGAATGGATACCTGATCTAACAATATACTCATGAGATACAAGAAAGCAAAGCAAAATAACGAAAAACCATCTATGATATTTACTAGATCCTACTAAAAATACAACATACAAACCTGTGCTCCCCCTCATGCATCCATGAGGTTAATAGCCTCAATGTCTTGATGCACCACCATATCAGAAATGTAGGGCTTCAGTCGCTGCCCATTAACTTTGAAAATGCTACCCGTTCGAGGGTCCAAAAGATCTACCGCTCCATGTGGAAAAACTCTATGGACTATGAATGGTCCATCCCATCTGGACTTCAGCTTCCCAGGAAAAAGATGGAGACGTGAATGATAAAGCCACACCTTTTGACCAGGCTCGAACTGCTTCCTCACAATATGTTGATCATGGAAATGCTTGGTTTGAGCCTTGTATATTTTGGCACTCTCGTAGGCTTTGTTGCGCAACTCCTCAAGCTCACTCAACTGCAACTTCCTCTCAGCTCCAGCTTGGACCATATCAAAATTGAACTTCTTGATAGCCCAATATGCCCTATGCTCCAATTCAACAGGAAGGTGGCATGGTTTCCCAAAAACCAATCGGTATGGGGACATGCCAATCAGAGTCTTGAAAGCAGTCCTATAGGCCCAAAGGGCATCACCAAGGCGCTGAGACCAGTCCTTGCGGTCTAGCCGGACTGTTTTTTCAAGAATTCGCTTGATCTCCCTATTGGAGACCTCGACTTGGCCACTAGTCTGTGGGTGGTACAGTGTGGCAATCCGATGATGTACCGAGTATTTCCTAAGTAAAGAAGCTACTTGTACATTACGAAAGTGCGTACCACCATCACTAATGATCGCTCTAGGGACTCCGAACCGACTAAAAATGTTGTGCTTGATAAATCGGAGCACCTCCTTATGATCATTGGTTCGGGTGGCCACGGCCTCGACCCATTTGGAGACATAATCAACCGCCACTATAATATAAATAAATCCGAACGAAGGCGGGAAAGGACCCATAAAATCAATGCCCCACACATCAAAAATCTCAACAATCAAAATAGGAAGGAGGGGCATCATATCACGCTTGGCGATGCGTCCTGTCTACTGACAGCGCAAGCACCTCCTACAAAAATCATGGGCATCTCTATGCAGTGTCGGCCACCAAAATCCTGACTGGTGGACCTTCGCGGCGGTCTTTCGACTAGAAAAATGGCCTCCACAAGCCAAGGAATGACAAAATGATAGAATGGAGTCATACTCCTCCTCAGGAACACACCTCCGAATCATCTGATCTGGGCATAATCGAAACAACTCTGGTTCCTCCAAAAAATAGTGCTTTACCTGCGAGAAAAATCGATCTCTCTCGTTGCGGTTCCAGTGCGCAGGGTATTCTCCAGTCACCAAAAAGTTGATTATATGCGCAAACCAAGGCAAATGCTTGACATGAAAGAGCTGCTCATCCGGAAATGAATCATCAATCTGCCCCTGATCAGTGGATGTCTCCACTGTCAGTCTGGATAAATGATCTGCTACAAGATTCTCACATCCACTCTTATCTCGAATCTCGAGATCAAATTCTTATAACAGAAGGATCCATCGAATGAGCCGCGGTTTGGCATCCTTTTTACTCATCAAATATCGCAATGCTGCATGATCTGAGTAAATGATGACCTTGGAGCCTAACAAATATGAGCGAAACTTCTCAAGAGCAAAAACTACGGCTAGTAATTCCTTCTCTGTGGTGGTATAATGCATTTGCGCATCAGAGAGGGTCCTACTAGCATAATAAATCACATGAGATCGTCGCTCAATCTTCTGACCGAGAATTGCTCCAACCGCGTAATCTGATGCGTCACACATAATCTCAAATGGCACTGACCACTCAGGAGATCGAAGAATAGGAGAAGTAGTCAGAGCCTCCTTTAGGGACAAGAATGCCTTCAGACAGGCATCATCAAACATAAACGACTGATCTTTTGTTAGCAGGTTGCACAACGGTCGAGAAATCTGGCTAAAGTCCTTAATGAACCTTCTATAAAAACCTGCGTGCCCTAGAAATGATCGCACCTGCCGCACAGAGGTTGGTGGAGCTAATCTAGCAATGGTCTCCACTTTGGCCTTATCAACCTCAATCCCTTTCTCAGACACAATATGTCCAAGAACAATCCCTTGTCTCACCATGAAATGACTCTTTTCCCAACTAAGAACCAGATTTGTCTCCCTACAATGCTGAAGCACACGAGATAACTTTTGGAGACAATCGTCAAATGAAGAGCCATAGACCGAGAAATCATCCATGAAGATCTCAAGGACATCATCCATCATATGTGAGAAGATCGCCATCATGCACCACTGAAATGTTGTCGGGGCATTGCAGAGCCCTAACGACATTCTCCTATAAGCAAAAGTGACATATGGACAGGTGAACGTCGTCTTCTCCTGGTCCTCGGGATGAACGACCACCTGGTTGTATCCTGAATAACCATCCAGGAAACAAAAATACTGCTGACCCGCGAGTTTCTCCAAGATCTGGTCGATGAACGGTAGAGGGAAGTGATCCTTCCTAGTTGCACTGTTCAACTTTCTATAATCTATGCATACTCGCCATCCCGTGGTAGTCCTCATAGGGACATGTGAACACCCCAAATTTTTCAAAAGATTTTATAAAAATGACCCTTTTTGCCCCTAAACCCGTTTTCTGGGAAAATCAAGTCATTTCTTTAGATTTTCTAAATTAAAATTCGTATTGATATATTCAAAATCAACTCCGGATCCGAATCCAGTACTTTAAATCCATATTTTCTCAAAATCCGGATCAAAAACCCATTCTTCTGAAGAAATTTTCCCAAAATGGTCTGAAATTCTCAGAAAAATACTCTTGTATATATTTCTCAGAAAAATACAAAAAAATTAGTATTTAATCTTTGTTTTCGTGTAAAAAACTTAGATTCTGTTCCAAAAATACAAAAAAATGGAAAAATCATCAAAAGAAAAAATTTAGGAAAGACTGCGCGGTTTTCAAAGATTTTTGTCGAAAAACTCATCTTTAACCATCTTTTTACAAAAACTTGAAAAGAAGGCTTTCTTTTGGAAAAACTAACTTTTTAAGGTTTAAAGGTCGAGTTAGGGTTTTTGAAAAACCCTAACTCGCCTTCCTCTCTCGCCTACCATGGCCGACCCCCCCCCCCATGTGCATCCTACATCCTTCAGCCACCCGATCTCCAACAACTTCTTCCTCCTTCGTTCATCACGAACGAACTCGCTGGCCTTCCACCCCCTCTCGCCTGAGCTCCACGATCGCCCAACCCTCCGCCATCTCCATCTCCTCCTCCCTAAACCCTTCATCGCCAACGGAACCCCAGCCCCCATCTGTGACCATTGATCCATGGCAACCATCTTCACCTGCCCTTCATCTCTAACGGAAGCTCTTCTAGAGTTTTCCCCTTCTTCTTTAAAAGGAGGAATCCACCATCCATCGGGGGAGGATTTTTTTTCGTCCATTGTTCCCCTTTATTCCATCTTCCTTTTCTTCATTTCGGATTCGGAAGGCCACCCAAGAACGAGAAGAGATCCTTCCATCTTCCGGCCCTCCTCAGTGGAATCTCAGCAACGAAGAATCCCTGCGGCAAGAGACAAAAGGCATCTACAGTGGAAGGGAAGAATTTGGCTCCCTTATCCAGGTTCTCTGCTTAATCCAATAAGCCGATCCCTTTTTTTTTCCTTTTTTTGTTTTTCTTTCGAATCTCTCTTTCTTCCTATATCAAATCTCTATTCACGCACCTTGGATGGTATTGGATTGCTTATTGCAACTCCAATCTCGCGCAACAGCAAATGGAAGTCCCAATTCCAACATTTTTTTTTCTTTCTTTCTTTCTATTTTTCCTTTTGTTGTTCTGCTATTTCGCTTTTTTTTTTTTTTTGGTTTACGGTTGCCAAATTCAATAGACCCTCATGGTTTGTTGGGATCTCAATACGATCTTCTCACTAATTCCCGACTTTACTTTCAGATTAGTTTTCTTTTTTTGAGGATCCTGGGTATTCCGTTTAATTTTTCTCTTTCATATATAAGTTGTTTTGTTTTGATTCCTATTGGCATTATGATTTCAAGCATCGGGTCATTCGCTTTCGATTAAATCCTCATTATCATCTGGTTAAACCACAGGTCTGCAAGCCTCCTAGCTTCAGACCTGCACAAAAGCTATGTTCCCTGGTGTTTTTTCTCGTTTTCTTCATATAAATGGGACCCCTGTTTCATTACATTTTGCTGAGGAATCTACATCCAGGATCAATATAGTAGGCATGTTCCATGATGTATAATTGATTTTCGCGGCTCTAAATCCTAATTCCTTAAGCTTTGCATTTTATTCTGGATCGTTGGATGACAGGTTACGAGTTGATCTCCTGTTTATATTAGATTTTTCCTTTTACCTACTTTAATATGTATATTTGGTTGATCTTTTAATTCTATTCCTTTCCTGATTATTCTTTGCATTGTATTCATGATTATTTACCAATCTTTAGCATCTAAAGCCATGTCATCAATTGATTTTGTTGGATTTCCTTGTTATTATGTCATTTCAATCGGATGACCATTTTATTCCACCTTATTCCATTTCTCATTTATGTTGAATATAGTCGTTTGTTGATAATCTCTGCGTTCTGCCTCAGTGGTTCTGAATGATCTCGTTGCGGCTGGGATTTAGAATCATGTTCCGCATGTCCATCTATATGATCCAATCTGGCTTAGATCAACGTTGCATCAGATAAGCTGAAATCATTAACTTATTAACTGACGGTTGCAAGCTGGATCGCAGGGGTGTATGCTTTGTCTACTGATGATGATAACACTTGTCTTGAGCTAAAATCCCACATGTTTTGACATATGATTTATGATATACTGTCCACGGATCCCACCTTTCCTTGATTAAATCGCACCACCCTGGTTATTAAATTTCTGGGGCTGGCGCTGGTGTCGAGCTTGAACTAAAACACCTAGGTGTTGTGAGTAGTGGTCAGATGGATGACATCGATTACCTGTCTTCAAAGGGGTAATTAATCGCAGAGGCCTGATGAGATTAATCAAACTGGCTGGAAGATCTATTTGATAGTTGGGAGAGGAGCAAAATGTTTCCTCGCTGAGGTCGCATGTTATCATAATGAGGACTCAGCCACGACCCATCATAAAAAATCACCACAGTTCTTTTGATTGTTTGTTTTGTATTTCCTTTTTCTTTTTTTTGTTTCGTTTCTGATTCCTCTGGATGCAGGTACGAAGTAAGTGATTACATCTTCAAAAGTTGTAGCCGAGTCTGTTGGTTGCTAAAAAAAAAAGAAGAGAGGCTTATGGCACAACCTCTCCATAAGATTTGCATCACATCCACCTGAAATGTTCTAGTTCGGTGGGTCCAAGGAACACCTGGCACTACATTCGTTGTTCTGCAACAGATTCAAGTAAGTATTTGATGGGTTGTGTTAGTGTTAGGGGAGGTTTTAGTCTGACTATAAGTCAATGCCTTTTGCCGATAAATCTATCATCTGTTTAGACAATGGGTTTGTTATGATCAACTCCCAAAATATTGTGGCAATATGACAGCAATTTTTGTGAAGAATATTAGGTTGAGATGAACTGAAGTTATTGCTCTCTCTTGTGTGTCTGCGAAAGTTTACCAATAGATGATAACGTTGATTGAGTTTATTTTAGAAGTTGAATTAGTTCAATCTTTCACGTTTTTTTTTTTTTGTGTTTCTTCATATTTTACCCAAGTTTTGTTTTATCTCTGTCTTTAGGAATTAGTTTTATCAGAAAAATGAATGTTGGGTACTGTATAGTGGAGATTATCATTTTGGGCTTAGGTCTCAAACAACCAGTGGTTTTAAAGCATAAGTAGATGTATCTGTATGATTCACATGATCTTTCCTGCATAATCAGTATATAATGCCCTCTAGGTAGCATTTATAATCTCTGCTTATCCATGATCTCTGTGGAAAAGAAAGTGTGTCCGATAACTGTAACGTGTTGGGAGATGACTTCAAGACTTGCCAAGATACAGATCTGGAAAATCAATAAGGTTTAATAAATTTTGAGAGAGCTTGAATCTCGGTTTATGCATCTGTGCACATTGTTGCTTGATTATTTCACTTCCAGTATGTTATTATCTTTCACTGTTACTTGCTGCATCTACGACTCCCATTGGCTCATTGGTTGTTTATTTAACTAGGTTATCTAGCTCATTTATTATCCACCCAGCACATTCATTGCTTATCTAATTCACTGACTCATTTGCTATCTATCTGATTCTCGGCCATCTCCTATATCAAGCTGCACATATCCACCTCTACACACATGCCCCATACCCCTATCCATTATAACTCTGCTAGGCCTGCATAGGTCCAGCAGCATGTAAATTCACCATTCCGCGGCATGTCTTTTTGCGCCTTCAGCAGGTATAACACCTCCCACCACCGTTACACTTCATCTCTAGTATGTTGTCATTACAGCACTGTAGCAATAAAAAAAAAATCGTAATGTACACAGCAGTGCCTAGCACTGCTGTAAGCTGTTTGCAGGTATACAGCAGTGCCTAGCACTGCTGTAAGCTGTTTGCATGTACACAGCAGTGCCTAGCACTGCTGTAAGTTATTCGCATGTACACAGCAGTGCCTAGCACTGCTGTAAGCTGTTTGCATGTATACAACAGTGCCTGACACTGCTGTAAGTCTTTGCATATTGGCAGCAGTGCCTAACACTGTTGTAAGCCCTTTTTTTTTTTTTTCCAGTGTTCGGCACTGCTGTGATTGGCATATAACTATACCAGTGTCCACACACTGTCATGGTTCTCCCATCTTCCCTTATGTATCTCCCACAAATTCTCTCATTTTCACCATTTGTGCATTAAAAAAAAAAAAAAACATTTCGCTGTACAAATACCCATATACCTTTTTGCTACATTAAATCACTCTAACTCTCAAATCATTTGCATGTCATCATCATGTTATATTCTACTCTATATATGTGTTTTGTAGTAAATGGTGATTTGGTTCAATGTTACTTGTACAGTGACATGCCTTCAGCAGTGTCTTCACTTCATCACATTTTTTTTTCTAACATATCAGCTATCATAAGCATTCGTTTGGTTTGCTAGGTCACATTTTCCTCATGTCCAATGACTTCTCATTCATAACACATACCAGATGATTAGTCTGTGCATAACAATGATAGATTTCTCCCATTGCTGACATGTTAGACCTTATCATGATCTCGCATATATTCCATTCCCCTAAGCATATATACATATCCCATTGTATTTCCATCATATCATGCTAATCCATTTTCTTTGTAGGAAATTTATAAGAATTGCTATTCTCTTTGCTTAGAATCAATAACTCTTATAATCTTGAGTTAAACTCAAAACATTGTAATAATTAGATATCAATGAGAAATTTACATTCCTGCTTTAGATAGAATGAATGAGCATTGTAGATATCATGAATTACTTGTTCTTCATGCATTTTTCCTCTATTTCTCAAAATCTCACAATGATGAAACACGAATAGCACGTGCACCATTTCGTAAGAGGTAAATTAATCCTAAGTTGATGATCCATATCAATGGCCATAGTCAGGGTATGGACAAAACTTAGGATTTCTATCTTTTACGAAATAACACTGGACCCATACTGGATCCATTTTCAAAATTCATCATATTTACTCAAATATTTTCTTCTTTTATTAGAGTTTAACTTAGAGTTAATTCAATATATATACCAATGGCCATAGTCAGAATATATTGAGAGTTAATTTCATTTTAAACTCTATAAAAGCACCAAAATGTATTTTATTCTTCACCTGAATTTAAATATAGATTATTATATAATACATTCAATGACCATAGTCAAGGATGTATTATATCCTCAATCTTATTTTAATTCATCCAAAAAATGAAATAACTTTTCAAAATCCAATTTCAAAAATTTAAATTCATTCATCATTTAGGATAGAACTGCATCATGTCTTCAAAAATTTCTTTTTCAAAACTCCAAGTAATGTAAATATCTTCTTCAATCTATCTTCAATTCTTATAAAAAAAACCAATTCATCCTCTTCATTTTCAAATTCAATTTCGTTTTCAATCTCAAAAGTTCAAATTTAACTTTGAGATTTCAAAGTCCTTTTATTCAAATTCAAATCAGATTTCAAAGTTCAAATTAACTCTGAAATTCCAAATTCATTTTATCTTCAAAACTCCAATCAAAATCAAAGTTCAATTTAACTTTGAGATTCTTGATTCATCTTCTGAATTTAAGTCCAAATCCATTTTAGGATCCAGGATTCAACACTCATATTGGATCTCAGACTTCAGATCCAATTCCTCCTTAGGATCCAGACTCCAATTTCACTTTAGATCTTAGACTTCAGATCCAATTTCCTTATAGGATCCAGAATCCAATTTCACCTTGGATCTCAAAATTACAGATTCAATTCCATCTTAGGATTCAGAACCCAAGTCTACATCGGATCTCAGACTTCAGATCCACAATCTATCTTAGGGTCCAGAGTCCAGTTTCACTTTGGATCTCAGACTTCAGATCCAAATCCATCTTAGGATCCAAAACTCAACTTCCATCTTGGATCTCAGACTTCAGATCCAAAATCCGTTTTAGGATCCGGAATCCATTCTCCACTTTGGATCTCAGACTCCAGATCCAAACCCATTTTAGGATTCAGAATTCAAATCCGTCTTGGATCTCAGATCCAAAATCCATCTCAAATCTCGGATCCCATCCAGACTTTGGATTCAAATTCCATCTTGAAATCCATGTTTCAAATCAAGTTCTAATTTTCAAATTCAAAACCAATTATATTCCAGATCTCAAAGCTAGATCCATTTACAGATCATGTTTAGATTTTCTTAAATTCATTTCTATATCGTTGGTATTTCCCAGATTCATTCCAAATTTCAAATCTTAAAATCAATTCCATTTTCAAATCTTATCTTTTCTCCTAAATCCATGATTAAATTCAAAGTTCACTTCTGACTTTGAAACTTCATCTCCTTTCATTTTCAAAGCTTTAAATCATTCTTTCTCTAAAGTCAAAGATTTACTCTTTCAAATCTGATTTACTTCAAAGACTTAGAAATGCTCTGATCTATCTCAAGTTCTAAGTTAGATTCAATCATTTTCTTCACTCCCTTATCAAGTTCATCTCAGAATAACTTGGAGATTTTCAAAATATCTTTCAAAAAGAGCATACATTATTGCATTGCACAAGCATGATTCTTTGTGCATTTAGAGTGAGAATAAATTCTTAGATTATATTTAGGCAAAGCAAAAGGCATAGATTCGATCCTTGGTTCGATTACCCCTAGTAAAGGCGCCAGGAACGGTCGAACCTCGTACCGACGAGCGAATCCCGTCTCTCCATTTTTCCCGCAATATTTTCAAAATGGAGGCGAGTAATTTTCTAAATATTTTCAAATCAAGGTCAAGTGAGACCGCGCAAAACAGTTTCCCTTTTCTCTTTCTTTCTTTCTTTTCTCTTCTCTTTTCTTTCTTTTATTTTCTTCCCTTCAAAAAGGAGGAGAATAGAGGTTAGAAAAGGAAAAGAGAAGGAAGAGAGAGAAGTCACAAAGAGGAAAATTTTTTGCGATGATCACAGTTTTGGCGACCGAGATGGGACTCGTCTTCGTCCGGTCGAATTTGTGCCTTTGCTTTGCCTTTATATAATCTAAGTCTTTATTCTAACATATGTCAGCTACATTTTCATGCAAACCTTAAGAAACCTAGATTTTGTCCTAAGCTGACATCATTGCATATAGGATCTAAGTATGGTTTGGTAGGACTATATTGAGGAGATTATTCCATGCTCACATTAGACTTAGGTCTTAAATACAACTCTCCTCAATTCTAGGGATTGAATGCAAACAATGTATGCAAGTATATGCTTCTTTTCATTTAAAATCTATCTCTTTAGGACTTGCATTAGAGCCTTCTGATCTTATTGCATGTTGATCATATTTTTTGAAAACAACCTTACCTATATTGTCCCGGTCTTCACGTTGCTGGGCTGTCTCACTGAACCATAGTTTGGGAGAGAGCCTCACAACTGGACCACTTATTTGGGTTCGCGCCCCCCTACCACGTACCTAAGGGCCATAGTCCGAGGTATATCGGTAGGTGCTCAAGGATGTTGGGAAGCCCTTACCTTAGAATCGGAGAAATATCTTATATGCCACGTACTTCGAGCTTCGGCTTGAGTATATCGGCATACCTTGATTGGAATCAGATGATCTAAACCATAGAGTTAGGATTAAGGTCCCACAAGCTATTTCAAATATTGCATATAGAGTCAGACTTTAGGGACACGTACCTAAGGGCCATAGTCTGAGGTATATCGGTAGGTGCTCAAGGATGTTGGGAAGCCCTTACCTTAGAATCGGAGAAATATCTTATATGCCACGTACTTCGAGCTTCGGCTTGAGTATATCGGCATACCTTGATTGGAATCAGATGATCTGAACCATAGAGTTAGGATTAAGGTCCCACAAGCTATTTCAAATATTGCATATAGAGTCAAACTTTAGGGAGTGCTGTGTGCGCATCCTTGTTTGTGCAGCTATGAGTATGCGATGTTTTTCTTGTGTTCTCCTATATCGACCTCTTTTAAAACCCTGGGTGTACTATTTAAAACTTCCTCTATTTTCAAAAATCCCAGGTGCATATTTTTCCCCTTTGCCTATATTCTGTTCCTTTTTTGTTTTTATGTCAAAACATTTTCTTCAAAACCCTGGAAAGTCTTTTTCAAACCCTCTGTGCTTTTCAAAATTTCCAGGATTAATGTTTGTCCCCTTCTTTCATCGAAAAGTCTATCCGTAAGTCCTGCATTCCACCTGACTCTCTTCCTCTCTTTTGCCTCAGTATCACTCCGATGGCATCCGAATCTCCCGATGCTATCTTTCCTTGGGATCATGTCTTCTATCAAATAAGGGATGGAACCCCAGATCATCGGGTCATTCAGTCCCGTACCTTCTTCCCTCGGTGGTACTATTCTTGGTTCACCACCTTCTCGCGTATGTTCGCAGACCACTTGGACGATTGTGGATTGGAGATGGCATCGATAGTTGGCAAGCGAACCATCAACGGCAGTCTAATTCAAGCTATGGCAGAGAGATGGAATCCGCGTACCTGCACGTTTTGGTTTCCATGGGGAGAAATGACTATGCTAATGGACGAGTTCAATGATATCATGGGATTGCCAGAACCAGTTGGTCAGCCAGATGATCCAGTCGAGCAGCAATTCTTGATCAATATCAAAGGGGTAGATGTTCGAGAAGCATTGGCCAGAGCTACAGGGAGCAGATCCTGGCCTCTCACAGAGATCAGCGGAAATCAGTTCATTGATCTGTTCGAACTATACAACAAATATGGGGCCTACGAAGAAGTCGATACCTTATCTCGAGCAGCGAAGGAAAGAATCCAGCATGCCATGGTCCTATGCACAGTGGGGCTGGCATTCTTTCAGGATGGTCAGAATTTCATCGATATCAGAGTCGCCCAACTTTTTCGAAGATGGGGAAGCAAGCAGACCCGTCAGCTTTCAGTATCCATGGCAGCTCTAGCTTTTCTCTACAGAGGTTTAGCACGTTTCGCCCTCGGAGAGACCATTCTGGTGGAAGGATGCATGTATGCCTTGCAGTCATGGTTCCTGCGGCATGTACCAACAAAAGCCAGTTCTTTCAGATTCAGCAGCAAGCAGCCGAAGTCAGCCATTCAGTGCCGAGCTTTGATCGAGAAACTGCATCAGGAGGAAATCGTTTGGGACTTCTTCGACAGAAGAGAGACCATTCCTCGCTACACCTATGCTCGTGACAAACGTTACAAACTGCTCGGCCCGTTCTTCTGCGTAGACTATCAGCCAGAGAGGTGTCTCAGACAGTTTTCGCAGCGGCAGGTTCGTGCCAACACTCGCTTCCCGACGGGCCGCATGCCAGAGTTCGATCTACGGTCAGATCAGTGGTCTGGAGCATACCACGTCGCCAAATACACTTGGGACTCCTTTATTCCTTTGTCTATATTTCCTGGTCCTAATGCATCATCAGAGTATCGAGAATGGTGGCAAACTGTCTGCCCACCTTCTCTTTGTATTTAAATTTCGTTATCAATGAAAATGCAAACTTTTATTTTGTGGCCAAATCTTATTTTATTTCATATAGTTACGGATTCATCCCCAGTGATGAGACCCATTCTGTTTATTCTTCTATCCCTCGCCATAATAGACGACCTCGCCTAGGTCATAAGGCGCATTTTGTCACCATAAAAGGGTGATGCGATCATTGCAAAAATTTGTCAATTCCTTCCCTCATGCCTTTTCTAAAAGAAATCACATTTTCAAAAAATTTCCTCCGAGCCCTAATCATTCTTTTCACAATATTTCACAAAGAAATCACTGGCATTGGCAAAATGGTCGTAACAAGGGCAGGAAAAGAAACAGTTCCTCAACACAGCGACAGCGAGGCCGAAGGGATGGATTCTCCCAAATCGGTCAGAGGACAAAATCAGAATCAAACAGATGATATCGATCCAGCCATGTATAATCTGTTTAAAAGAATGATGACCAAAATGATGGCTGAGCAGGCCGAGGCCAGTCAAAAAGAAGTTGTTCCAAAGAGCAAGCCAAAGAAGAAGGCTGTAAAGAAGCCAGGCAGGATTGTTAGAAAGCAAGTACAGCACGACACCACTTCTGAAGAAACAGAATCAGTTGAGGAATCGGAAGAGGAAGAGCAGCTTGTCTATCAGAATCCTCCACCGCAGTTTGCAAAGACCGCTGCAGAGCCCGAATCAATCAACAAGCCCGTTCCAGTTAATGATCCGATGCAAGAGCAAATGAAAGAAATGAATCGGGCCATCAAGGATATTCAAGCTAAAAGCAAGGGCAAGCAGACCTACTCCGGTGAAGACTTCTATCATGGTCTGGACGGGGATGACAATTTGGAAAATCTCCCTCGCAAGTTCCTTAAATTCGACGGAACTAGCAACCCCAAGGCTCATTTGGCCACCTTTTATGCCGAATGCGACCGTTTCAGGAAAGACAATCGGGCGTTATTCATATGCTTTCCTCGCAGCTTAGAAGGAGTAGCGGCCAGGTGGTATGCAGACCACATTAATCCTATCGAACTAAGAGAGTTCGATAAAGTTGTGAACATGTTCATTAAGCGCTTCATGTTTAATGTTGAAGCCTCACCAACCCTCAATCATCTGTACAATTTAAAACGGATAGAAAATGAGAAAGCCAGTGAATTCATCCACAGGTGGAGAAGCACCTGTAACAGAATGAAGGTTCCCATCCCGGAGGAGCACGCCCTGCAGATTATTCTGAATAATTTTGCCCAACCTTTGAGGAACCTCATTTCCACTTCACCTGCCAAGTCATTCATTAAATTAATTGAGAGAGCCGAGTGGCTCGAGACCGACCTGGACAATGGTCTATACGAAGGATATCCTTTTGTCAGAGGAAATCCAGATCAAAAGAAAAAGGCGCACGTCGCCTATGCCGTAGGATTGGCAGATCAGGGCAGCAGTGGTTCTGACAAAAAGAAGAACAAGAAGGGCCGCAACAAGAACTCAGGACATCCCAGTGCCGAAAGGACAAACTCGGCAACCGAGAAGGGAAAATTTGTTAAACCCATCCAACCAGCGCCCCAGCCAGAAGCGAAGCATCCAGAAAAGCCGAAGCACGAAGGTTGGAGTTATGATCGGGAATTCTCAGCCTTAGAACAGTCCTGCGAAGACATCTTAGAATATATGATGTCGAAAGGAATGATTAAGCTCCCCAAGGTGGCGGATCCTCCTGTCGCTATGGGTAAATGGACTGACAAGTTCTGCAAGTTCCATCGGACTGTCGGACATGACACCGAGCATTGTTTTGTCCTCAAAAACATCATTCAGGATTGTATTGACAAGAACATGTTAATTGAGGACGAGGATGAGCAGCAGCCAGAAGTCTTGTCCAAACCATTCCCTAAACATTCAGCTTCGGTCATCTCAGAGCAAACATTCTCTCTGCAAGGCGGTATTCGACCATGTTCCAGGTAGGACATTCAGGATCAACATCAGGTCCTAGTCCTTCGCCAGGCACAGTCATCCGTCAAGAGGGCAGATGTCATCCCATCTTCCAGCAAACCAACAAAGGCAGCGACAGGAACTACCAAGCTAGTTCCCAGGATCCCGAAGCGCTTCATCAAGGTAGCTTCAAAAAGAGAAGAGGCTTCAGGGTCAGTTTAGAAGCCGATTACTGCATTATCCAATATCTCTATCTTAGACCTGACCCACGCTTCATCTGAGCACCAGCAAGTGCTAGAAGATCTCCTTAGAAAGATCAAAGTCAAGCCTAGCACGACTCCGCAAGATATGGCTCAGATTGTCAATCAGGCCATGACAAATGCACCAATCACCTTTTCTGATAAGGATTTGCCAAAGCCTCATTCGTTTCATAACAATGCCCTATACATAGTAGTGCGGACCAGGGGCATGACAGTCCCTCATGTGCTCGTCGATGGAGGTAGCAACCTCAATATCTGTCCAGAGATGACGGCCAAGGCATTGGGCCTAAAAGAAGAGGAATACACCCCAGATCCGATCACTATCTACGGTTTTGATAACCACGGGCAGACAGCCAAGGGGAAGATATTTCTCGAGATCTTCATCAACTATTCGGTGCATACTGTATTCTTCCATGTGGTCAATGTACCACCAACGTACAATCTACTACTCGGACGCACTTGGATCCACAATGCCAATGCAGTCCCATCAACCCTGCACCAGTGCATCAAATGGTCGAAGGGGGGCATGATCACCACGGTCCTAGGAGAGGATCCAGAAGAACGACTCCCGCAGCCGATGATTCCCCGTCCCACTTTCACTGCCGACATCCCGAGCATCCGAGAAGTCGACGAGATCAATCTGAGTGAAAGCCTGGATATGCTGAATCTGAAGAAAATCCAGCCAACAGAAAATGTCACTGCAGTTGTTCAGTGGCAGGGACCTCGCTTCTTCAAGCTAGGAGGACGCCTCGATTACACCTCGTTTAGAGATCACCCTCTGTTTCCTCGATTCTCCAAATCAAGGAAAGGATTTGACCTCCTAATGAAGCACGGGTATCAGCCTTTCAGGGGCCTAGGCAAAAATGAAGACGGCATTCTGGAGCCGATCATCCCTGTTCAGCATGTCACCGGCACAGGCTTGGGTTTCACCGGTCAGTCATCCAGCAAAAAGACCATCTTCGTCAAGGGAGCTCAGTAATGAAGACAATGCCAGTGTTTTCTGTTCTCTTTCCTTTTTGTCATCTTGTAAGGGCAAGATCCGCCCCAATTTCTTTCCTTGTCTCAAACCGTCGCTTGTAAATATCAAAGTTTTCTTAATCAATGAAAAGTTTGTTTGCTCTGTTCATCTTGGTGTACACAAATTCTCTGCTTATATCCTTATCTATGTTGTCATTTTTTTTATCTATGTACAAAAGGCTATTTTCAGATATTTTACCTTTTTCTCAAAAGCCTCCTTTTTACTTATAGGATTGCCGTGATCATGGCTCCTAAATCATTCAAAAAGCTCGTTATCAATGCCAACCTTTCTCAAAACAAACCAGCCAAAGCGTGCAAAGCGAAGGCAGGGGCAGAAGTCAGCAAAATGACAAAGCAGATTGAAAAGCTTGCAGAATTCGACTCGACAATTCAAGATTTGCCAGAATTTGCCAGCATTCAGAAGCAGGATGAACCATCGCCGTTAGTTCAAGATCCAACAGAGGATGTCAATATTGGTTCAGAAGATGATCCAAGAATCCTCAAAATTGGTTCCAGTCTAAGTTTAGATGAGAAGGAAAGGCTCATCTACTTCCTCAAACAGCATCAGAAAGTCTTCGCTTGGACTTATGAAGATATGCCAGGTCTAGACTCCAAGTTAGTCGAGCATCGCCTTATATTGAAGCCGGATTGCAAACCAATCAAGCAGAAACTAAGAAAAATGGATCCTCGAGTAGCACCACAAGTTAAAGAAGGACTTGAGGAGTTGTTAAAAGCAGGATTCATTCGGACCATTGAGTATCCAGACTGTTTGGCAAACATTGTGGCAGTCCCCAAAAAGAATGACAAAGTTCGGATTTGCATTGACTTCAGAGATCTGAACAAAGCCACCCCAAAAGATGATTATCCACTCCCCAACATCGACCTTCTGATCGATAGCACGGCAGACCATGCCATGTTCTCCTTCATGGATGGATACTCGGGTTACAATCAAATCAAATTGGCCGCTCGTGACCAATCCAAAACTTCTTTCACCACACCTTGGGGTACTTTTTGCTATACAGTTATGCCGTTTGGACTCAAGAACGCAGGGGCAACCTATCAGAGGGCTATGGCAGTAATCTTTCATGATCAGATGCACAAGAACATGGATGCCTACGTGGATGACATCCTGGTCAAATCTAAAGAAGGCGAGGATCATCTTGATGCTCTCAGCCAAGTCTTTGAAAGACTTATTCTCTACAAGTTAAGACTCAATCCGCAGAAATGTGTCTTCGGGGTAGAGTCAGGCAAGCTGCTTGGCTACATGATCAGCAAGAAAGGCATAGAGGTGGATCCTGCCAAGGCAAAGGCGATCATTGACATGCCGCCTCCCACCAACCTCAAAGAATTAAGGAGCCTTCAAGGGCGCATTCAGTCTATTCGACGTTTCATCTCAAATCTGGCCATGAGATGCGAGCCCTTCAATCACCTATTAAGGAAAGAAGTGAAATTCGAGTAGGGACCAGAATGTTAGCTCTCATTTGAGCGCATCAAACAATATCTTCTCAATCCACCAGTTCTGAAGCCACCAGAACTCGGAAAGCCGCTCCTTTTATATATTTCCGTCAACCACAATGCTTGCGGCGGATTTCTTGCGCAGTATGAGGAAGGCAGCCGGATAGAGCATGCCATCTACTACATCAGCAAGATCTTCATCGATTACGAGAAGAGATATTCTCAGATGGAAAAGACATGTCTAGCCTTAGTGTGGATGTGTTAGAAGCTGAGACATTATCTAATGGCATCAGAAATCAAGATCCTGTCGAGGCTCAACCCTCTCAAATATATCCTTGAGCAGCCTTTCCTTACAGGACGAATTGCAAAATGGCAAGTCCTCCTAATGCAGTATGATTTGGAGTACGTTTCTCAGAAGTCAGTCAAGGGTCAGTCCATCGCAGATCAGTTAGCAGATTTCCCGTTGACAGAAGAGATCAAAGCAGAAGATGATTTTCCTGACAATCGCATCTGCAGTGTTCAGGAATCCCCACTCTGGACTCTATTCTTTGATGGAGCCCGAAATATGTCTGGTATAGGAATTGGGATCTTGTTAATCACTCCTGAAAAGGAGATGCTCCCTTATTCCCTCAAGCTCAATTTCCAATGTACTCACAACATGGCTGAGTATGAAGCTCTAATACAAGGCCTCAAAATTTTGCACGACTTTGATGTCAAGAGAGTACGCGCCTTCGGCGACTCATTGCTTGTTATCAGCCAAGTTAATGCTGAATGGCAAGTCAAGGATTCAAAGTTAATCCCTTATCAGAAGATCGCCTTGGCTCTCATAAGCGACTTTGAAGAATTTCAGCTCGATCATGTCAAGAGGGAATACAATCACATAGCCGATGGTTTAGCCTGCTTGGGCTCTATTTTGTCTTTTAAAGGCAGTGAATCCTGTCATTCCTTCGAGATCGGCAGACTTGATCAACCTGCCTACATTCCAGTTGAGCAAGTGAACCAGGCCGCTCAGAAGGAAAGGCCTTGGTATCAAGACATCAAAAGCTTTATTGAAACCGGTGAGTTTCCAACAGAAATGCCAAGAAAGGAGCAACATGCGATTCAACGCATGTCAGTCCGCTATTTTATCCTTGCCAATACTCTCTACCGTCGTGGGTTCAGTTCTGAGTATGCCAGATGCTTAGACAAAGACGAAGCCATGGAAGTTATCCAAGAGGCGCACGAAGGAATTTGTGGTGGCCACGTCGGCTACCAAACACTCGTCAAGCAGATTATCCGCGCAGGATATTATTGGAAAACCATGCAACAAGATTGCCATCAATTTGTAAGGAAATGCGTCAAGTGTCAAATGCACGCACCTTCCATTCATGCGGCAGCCACATACTTGCAATCCATGGTCTCTCCTTGGCCCTTTTCAATGTGGGCCTTCGACGTAGTAGGTCCAATCACTCCTTCAGCTTCTAATGGCCACAAATACTTTCTCGCGGCTACAGAATACTTCACCAAATGGGTCGAGGTTGTGACTCTGCGAACAATAGAAGGCCGGCATGTGGTTTCATTTATTCATAAAAATCTTCTCTGTCGCTTCGGCGTCCCACATGATATTGTGTCGGACAATGGCAGTCATTTCAAGAATGAGAAGATGAAATCCTTCTGCTCGAAATTCGGGATTCATCATCACTTCTCGGCTCCTTACTATCCCCAAGGGAATGGCCAGACTGAGGCCACCAACAAGATTTTGATCCGCATTCTGGAAAGAACGGTGAAAACGGGTCGTGATTGGCACGAGAAGATGCACGACGCACTCTGGGCATACCGAACCACCATTCGGACCCCAACCAATGCTACGCCTTCAAAGCTTGTTTATGGGACGGAGGTAATGTTACCTCTACATGTTCAGAAGCCCGCACTCAAGTTTGCGTCGCTCATTGAACTTCCACTTGATCAGTATCAACAGCAGAGGATGATACAGCTTGATCTACTAGACGAGAAAAGACTCAAGGCAGCAGAGCACGCTCAGGCCTATCGTCAGAGGATAGCTAGGCACTATGCAAAATCCGTTATTGAGAGAAGATTTCGAGTCAATGATCTTGTGCTCAGATCGACAGCTCATCTCAAGCATCGGCCAAAGGGCAAGTGGTCAGCCAATTGGGAAGGCCCTTATGTGGTTAAGGAAGCATTGCCCCGTAATTCCTATCGTCGGATCAATGCAGACGGAGCGGAATTGTCAGATCCCATTAATGCTTTACATTTAAAGAGATTTTACACTTAAATTCCTAGCCTTTTGTACTCTTCAAAAAAATCTCTCTCAATAAAGCGACGATTTTTCTATTAAATTCTTATATCTTCTCCCTGATACTGGGGCATTTTTATTTTTGATCTATACGCATCTTCCTTCGTCATATGCAAGCAGAATTAGACGAACTCTTTTTCTGAAAAACTTGTCAATTTTTCAGTTGATCTATTTTTATTTGGCATCTATTTCATTATCCAATTTAATTGAATTTTCATCGATTTGTTCATTTTGTCAAGTTTATATCAAGTTTTTATCAAACTTTTAAATTTTATCGATCTTTTATTTTACATCCCTTTCAGGTTAAGGGATAAAACCTGAACTACTTCCCATAAACTCTTCAATCCATATCAATCTTTTATTCATTCTTCCCCAAGATAAGGGAAAATCCTGAAGTAATCAAAGTTCAGACCATCTTGGGTCAAGAGTCTTGAATAAATCTTTGTAATCGGTGAGATCTATTCATGCTTTTTTGTCAATCCTTTCAAATTCGACTCTTGGGTAGGAATTATCTCCTTCTCATCTAGGTTCCGACTCGGATTTTTCTTTTTTGTATATTCTTATTTTTGAAGTCTCAAGTTCCGACTTGAACTTCCTTTTGAATCCAACGCTCGTGTTGGATAATTCTTTGTTTTGAGAATTCGAGTTTTCGAACCCGAGTCTCACTTTCTTTCTTGTATTTAAAAACCGGGTTCCGACTCGGATTTTCCTTTTTGTATATTCTTATTTTTGAAGTCTCAAGTTCCGACTTGAACTTCCTTTTGAATCCAACGCTCGTGTTGGATAATTCTTTGTTTTGAGAATTCGAGTTTTCGAACCCGATTCTCACTTTCTTTCTTGTATTTAAAAACCGGGTTCCGACTCGGATTTTCCTTTTTGTATATTCTTATTTTTGAAGTCTCAAGTTCCGACTTGAACTTCCTTTTGAATCCAACACTCGTGTTGGATAATTCTTTGTTTTGAGAATTTGAGTTTTCGAACCCGATTCTCACTTTCTTTCTTGTATTTAAAAACCGGGTTCCGACTCGGATTTTCCTTTTTGTATATTCTTATTTTTGAAGTCTCAAGTTCTGACTTGAACTTCCTTTTGAATCCAACGCTCGTGTTGGATAACTCTTTGTTTTGAGAATTCGAGTTTTCGAACCCGATTCTCACTTTCTGTCTTGTATTTAAAAACCGGGTTCCGACTCGAATTTTCCCTTTTTGTATATTCTTATTTTTGAAGTCTCAAGTCTCGACTTGAACTTCCTTTTGAATCCGATGCTCGTGTTGAGAATTCGAGTTTTCAAACTCAATTCTCACTCATTTCTTATATTTGAAAAAACCGAGTTCCGACTAAGATTTTTCATTTTCCCTAAATTTGCATTAAAATGTCCATTCTATTTCCCCTTCAGGATAAGGGATAATCCTGAGACACCGGCAATCACTTTCGCTCAATTCTCAAATATCTTCGAATGTCGGTCTCATTTTTCAAATCCTTCTTTTGAAAAACCCAGTAATAGGTATGCATTTCGAAACCTCAATGCTCGTACTGGTGTGCATTTTTTTGAAAACCCAACGCTCGTACTGGGGCATATTTCGAAAACCCAGTGCTCGTACTGGTGTGCATTTTTCGAAAACCCAACGCTCGTACTGGGGCATTTTTCGAAAACCCAGTGCTCGTACTGGTGTGCATTTTTCGAAAACCCAACGCTCGTACTGGGGCATTTTTTGAAATCCAATGCTCGTGCTGGCACATCTAGCGCTCGTGCTAGTGTTTGGCTGACTAATCAGTTAGCCACCCAGGTTCAGTCTTTGCACTAACCAAACATCATCATTTCAAAGTTCTAAATTCTCAATTTCAACCTTCGGGTTATCATTTTATCAAAAATCAATCTTTTTCTCTTGCGAAGGACCCTCTTCAGGGAGAGTTCGAGGGAGCTCGTTCCTTTTGCATACAACCATCTTTCGTTCGCAAGAACCCTTTTCCAGGGAGAGTTTGAAGGGACTCGTTTTTTTTCGCGAACAGTTTGCAAAACAACAACCAACTTTACACAAGAGGACCCTTTTTCCAGGGAGAGCTTCGACGGAAGCTCGTTTCTTTTGTGGCCCCTGTCTTTATCATCTTTGGCCAACCCCTTCACAGAGGACCCTCTTCTAGGGAGAGTGTGATGGACTCGTTCCTTTGTGATACTTTCTCAACTTTGTTTTTCGGCCGCCTTTCCATAAGAGAAGCCTAAAGATAGGGAGTTTTGACGAAAACTTAATTTCTCTTCGAAAGTTCCGTTTTGCAAACACCTCATCTTTCAGGGAAGAGAGGAGTATTTCCAACTTCCCATTCAGGTAAGGGCTTAAGCCTGAGTCTCTCTTTTTGGGGAAAAAGAGAGGAGAATTTTGTCATGGATGTGTCGATTCGATATCAAGCGACCTTCGTCAAGGATTTTCTAGAATATGTTGCCAATTTGCTATCAAAAGTCATTGTTGATCTCAAAATTTTCATCGCACAAAGAATTATCTCAAACTACCTTCAGTATCATTTTCAAAAAAGCAAGACTCTTGCGAAATAAGAGTTAAATTCAAGCTTTTTTCTGTTGGTCAACCAAGAGGTTGAAGAAAAATTTTGATATGACCGGCAAAGGAAAATTCAATGATGTTGAAAAGCCATAAGTGAGCTGATATTTATCATAGCTGTGGCACATTCTTAAAGATTATTCTTTTGGCAGTAAGGTAGTGAAAATATCTTGGGCAGTAAAAAGAACATGCTCAATCCATATATCCTCAGTCATCCGAGCTAAGCTGCAATCAAATATCCGCAAAAGGGATCTCTCAATTGTCGTCAAGATGAAGGCGAATTAAGCGAGTGGATCCCTGGGGCCAAAGAAGATTTGAAACATCTCCAAGATGACGGAGTTTGTGACGGATCCTTCTAGGGAAAGTTTGGATCACCGTCGAGATGAAGGCAGATGCGATGAACCTACCGACAAACCCTAAAAGATATTTGATTTCTGCTATCATTTAGAGATTTCAACCCAAGAACCAATCTCTGAGAAAGGAAAGAAGGATCGGAGCATCTCCAAGATGAAGGAGTTTGTGACGTACCCTTCCTCGAAAAAGAGAGAAAAGTCAGGACATCTCCAAAATAAAGAAGGATGTAAAAGAATCCAGAAAAGATCCATGGTTCAAAAGAGTGCAAAAAGATCATCATGGAAAATGCCCAGGATATCAAACTGCCCGAAACTATCAAAGAATCATCTTTATCTATGTGAAATTCTTTATCAATGTCTTTTCGCTTAATTGCTTTTATGAAGCTAAGAATGTTTCCTCTTCTTTTCATATTAGGGAAATTGATATCCTCCTTGAGGAAATTCAACAACAACAAATTTGAATTTTAGATCTCAAATTCTATAGAGTTAGCCCAATTGAAGCTAATACTCTAGGTAGAAAGAGGTAATATCTTCACACATGAGCACAATTCAATCATCCTGAATCAACTACAATTTTTTGGCATCTTATTGGCAATATTTTCTAATTATCCCAGCATAAAGTGTGAACTTGAGATCGTCTTGACATATCCTGACGTCATCCCTCCTTAGGACTGGAAAGTCCTTTCCTTCCATCTGATCTGAGCGCTCTCAGATTCGCACACTTCCCTGTGCTCCCCACTGTCCCGCCATAGACAGTTCCCGCTCAGGATAAGGGTTAAAACCTGAACTTTTTGCAAAAGATCTGTTATTGTCAAAAGTTATTTTCAGTCTCAACAATGAGGCGCCCAAGAACAACCCCTTTTCAAGCTTTAGGGACCCCCATTTTCATTCTTTTGCAAAAACCCCTCGTGGACTTGTTGTGCAAGGTCTAGAGGCCCATCACAGTTTTTCTCGCTCCTCGAGGATTCTATATCCATTCAGGCTAAGGATTAAACCTGTTACCTCGCCCCTCGAGGTACAAACCCAAACCTTCTGCGAGAGGTCGTCTGTTTTTGAAAGCTGATTTTAGTCTCAGCAATGAGGCGCCCAAGATCATCCCTTTTCCAAGCTTTAGGGAATCCCTTGATTTTCTCTTCTCGCAGACCCCTTTCAGATTTGTTCATCCAAATTCTGAAGGTCCCATCATGGTTTCTTCATCCGAGGATTCCGTATGATCATCCCTTTCAGGTCAAGGGCTAAGCCTGAACTTCGTTCCACGAGCTATCTTCCGTTCAGGTTAGGGTTAAACCTGAGTCCCGTTTTTTACTAGATGTCCTTTCTAGTTCCATCACGGTTTCTCCACTTGAAGATTCCGTATCATCTCCCACTCAGGACAAGGGTTAAAACCTGAATCCCGCTTCAGCGGCGCATTTGTTGTCCCATCACGGTTTCTTCACTCGAAGCTTCTGTATGGTCCCATCGAGGTCCGTTTATATTTCCTTTCCCCCATCCAAATTATCTTGATCTATCTTCGTCCCATCCAGGTTAAGGGCTAAACCTGAGTCATTCTAAAGGGCTGATCTTGTCTCACCCATGAAACTTGATCAAAATTCTTACCTTTCACCATCCCTGGAATTTTCACCCAAAGTCCCATCATGATATCCTCATTCTTATCATTCAATTGTATCATTGTCGAGGATTTTATCCCCCCAAGACCATTCAGGATAAGGTTTCAAAGCCTGAGAAGTCGTGTTTTTCCCAAAATAAAATTTTCTGCACCCAGTCCAGACCTGCTGACTAGGGCATTTTCAAAATTTGGAGTGTTGTCTTTGCCACTAAGCTCGACTCTCAACCGGCTTAGTAGCAAAGAGGGGCATCTGTGAACACCCCAAATTTTTCAAAAGATTTTATAAAAATGACCCTTTTTGCCCCTAAACCCGTTTTCTGGGAAAATCAAGTCATTTCTTTAGATTTTCTAAATTAAAATTCGTATTGATATATTCAAAATCAACTCCGGATCCGAATCCAGTACTTTAAATCCATATTTTCTCAAAATCTGGATAAAAAACCCATTCTTCTGAAGAAATTTTCTCAAAATGGTCTGAAATTCTCAGAAAAATACTCTTGTATATATTTCTCAGAAAAATACAAAAAAATTAGTATTTAATCTTTGTTTTCGTGTAAAAAACTTAGATTTTGTTCCAAAAATACAAAAAAATGGAAAAATCATCAAAAGAAAAAATTTAGAAAAGACTGCGCGGTCTTCAAAGATTTTTGTCGAAAAACTCATCTTTAACCATCTTTTTACAAAAACTTGAAAAGAAGGCTTTCTTTTGGAAAAACTAACTTTTTAAGGTTTAAAGGTCGAGTTAGGGTTTTTGAAAAACCCTAACTCGCCTTCCTCTCTCGCCCCCCTCACTTTCGCCTCTCGCCTACCATGGCCGACCCCCCCCCCCCCCCCCCCCCCCCATGTGCATCCTACATCCTTCAGCCACCCGATCTCCAACAACTTCTTCCTCCTTCGTTCATCACGAACGAACTCGCTGGCCTTCCACCCCCTCTCGCCTGAGCTCCACGATCGCCCAACCCTCCGCCATCTCCATCTCCTCCTCCCTAAACCCTTCATCGCCAACGGAACCCCAGCCCCCATCTGTGACCATTGATCCATGGCAACCATCTTCACCTGCCCTTCATCTCTAACGGAAGCTCTTCTAGAGTTTTCCCCTTCTTCTTTAAAAGGAGGAATCCACCATCCATCGGGGGAGGATTTTTTTTTCGTCCATTGTTCCCCTTTATTCCATCTTCCTTTTCTTCATTTCGGATTCGGAAGGCCACCCAAGAACGAGAAGAGATCCTTCCATCTTCCGGCCCTCCTCAGTGGAATCTCAGCAACGAAGAATCCCTGCGGCAAGAGACAAAAGGCATCTACAGTGGAAGGGAAGAATTTGGCTCCCTTATCCAGGTTCTCTGCTTAATCCAATAAGCCGATCCCTTTTTTTTTTCTTTTTTTCTTTTTCTTTCGAATCTCTCTTTCTTCCTATATCAAATCTCTATTCACGCACCTTGGATGGTATTGGATTGCTTATTGCAACTCCAAACCATCTCGCGCAACAGCAAATGGAAGTCCCAATTCCAACATTTTTTTTTTCTTTCTTTCTTTCTATTTTTCCTTTTGTTGTTCTGCTATTTCGCTTTTTTTTTTTTTTGGTTTACGGTTGCCAAATTCAATAGACCCTCATGGTTTGTTGGGATCTCAATACGATCTTCTCACTAATTCCCGACTTTACTTTCGGATTAGTTTTCTTTTTTGAGGATCCTGGGTATTCCGTTTAATTTTTCTCTTTCATATATAAGTTGTTTTGTTTTGATTCCTATTGGCATTATGATTTCAAGCATCGGGTCATTCGCTTTCGATTAAATCCTCATTATCATCTGGTTAAACCACAGGTCTGCAAGCCTCCTAGCTTCAGACCTGCACAAAAGCTATGTTCCCAGGTGTTTTTTCTCGTTTTCTTCATATAAATGGGACCCCTGTTTCATTACATTTTGCTGAGGAATCTACATCCAGGATCAATATAGTAGGCATGTTCCATGATGTATAATTGATTTTCGCGACTCTAAATCCTAATTCCTTAAGCTTTGCATTTTATTCTGGATCGTTGGATGACAGGTTACGAGTTGATCTCCTGTTTATATTAGATTTTTCCTTTTACCTACTTTAATATGTATATTTGGTTGATCTTTTAATTCTATTCCTTTCCTGATTATCCTTTGCATTGTATTCATGATTATTTACCAATCTTTAGCATCTAAAGCCATGTCATCAATTGATTTTGTTGGATTTCCTTGTTATTATGTCATTTCAATCGGATGACCATTTTATTCCACCTTATTCCATTTCTCATTTATGTTGAATATAGTCGTTTGTTGATAATCTCTGCGTTCTGCCTCAGTGGTTCTGAATGATCTCGTTGCGGCTGGGATTTAGAATCATGTTCCGCATGTCCATCTATATGATCCAATCTGGCTTAGATCAACGTTGCATCAGATAAGCTGAAATCATTAACTTATTAACTGACGGTTGCAAGCTGGATCGCAGGGGTGTATGCTTTGTCTACTGATGATGATAACGCTTGTCTTGAGATAAAATCCCACATGTTTTGACATATGATTTATGATATACTGTCCACGGATCCCACCTTTCCTTGATTAAATCGCACCACCCTGGTTATTAGATTTCTGGGGCTGGCGCTGGTGTCGAGCTTGAACTAAAACACCTAGGTGTTGTGAGTAGTGGTCAGATGGATGACATCGTTTACCTACCTTCAAAGGGGTAATTAATCGCAGAGGCCTGATGAGATTAATCAAACTGGCTGGAAGATCTATTTGATAGTTGGGAGAGGAGCAAAATGTTTCCTCGCTGAGGTCGCGTGTTATCATAATGAGGACTCAGCCACGACCCATCATAAAAAATCACCACAGTTCTTTTGATTGTTTGTTTTGTATTTCCTTTTTCTTTTTTTTGTTTCGTTTCTGATTCCTCTGGATGCAGGTACGAAGTAAGTGATTACATCTTCAAAAGTTGTAGCCGAGTCTGTTGGTTGCTAAAAAAAAAAGAAGAGAGGCTTATGGCACAACCTCTCCATAAGATTTGCATCACATCCACCTGAAATGTTCTAGTTCGGTGGGTCCAAGGAACACCTGGCACTACATTTGTTGTTCTGCAACAGATTCAAGTAAGTATTTGATGGGTTGTGTTAGTGTTAGGGGAGGTATTAGTCTGACTATAAGTCAATGCCTTTTGCCGATAAATCTATCATCTGTTTAGACAATGGGTTTGTTATGATCAACTCCCAAAATATTGTGGCAATATGACAGCAATTTTTGTGAAGAATATTAGGTTGAGATGAACTGAAGTTATTGCTCTCTCTTGTGTGTCTGCGAAAGTTTACCAATAGATGATAACGTTGATTGAGTTTATTTTAGAAGTTGAATTAGTTCAATCTTTCACGTTTTTTTTTTTTGTGTTTCTTCATATTTTACCCAAGTTTTGTTTTATCTCTGTCTTTAGGAATTAGTTTTATCAGAAAAATGAATGTTGGGTACTGTATAGTGGAGATTATCATTTTGGGCTTAGGTCTCAAACAACCAGTGGTTTTAAAGCATAAGTAGATGTATCTGTATGATTCACATGATCTTTCCTGCATAATCAGTATATAATGCCCTCTAGGTAGCATTTATAATCTCTGCTTATCCATGATCTCTGTGGAAAAGAAAGTGTGTCCGATAACTGTAACGTGTTGGGAGATGACTTCAAGACTTGCCAAGATACAGATCTGGAAAATCAATAAGGTTTAATAAATTTTGAGAGAGCTTGAATCTCGGTTTATGCATCTGTGCACATTGTTGCTTGATTATTTCACTTCCAGTATGTTATTATCTTTCACTGTTACTTGCTGCATCTACGACTCCCATTGGCTCATTGGTTGTTTATTTAACTAGGTTATCTAGCTCATTTATTATCCACCCAGCACATTCATTGCTTATCTAATTCACTGACTCATTTGCTATCTGTCTGATTCTCGGCCATCTCCTATATCAAGCTGCACATATCCACCTCTACACACATGCCCCATACCCCTATCCATTATAACTCTGCTAGGCCTGCATAGGTCCAGCAGCATGTAAATTCACCATTCCGCGGCATGTCTTTTTGCGCCTTCAGCAGGTATAACACCTCCCACCACCGTTACACTTCATCTCTAGTATGTTGTCATTACAGCACTGTAGCAATAAAAAAAAAATCGTAATGTACACAGCAGTGCCTAGCACTGCTGTAAGCTGTTTGCAGGTATACAGCAGTGCCTAGCACTGCTGTAAGCTGTTTGCATGTACACAGCAGTGCCTAGCACTGCTGTAAGTTATTCGCATGTACACAGCAGTGCCTAGCACTGCTGTAAGCTGTTTGCATGTATACAACAGTGCCTGACACTGCTGTAAGTCTTTGCATATTGGCAGCAGTGCCTAACACTGTTGTAAGCCCTTTTTTTTTTTTTTTTTTCAGTGTTCGGCACTGCTGTGATTGGCATATAACTATACCAGTGTCCACACACTGTCATGGTTCTCCCATCTTCCCTTATGTATCTCCCACAAATTCTCTCATTTTCACCATTTGTGCATTAAAAAAAAAAAAACATTTCGCTGTACAAATACCCATATACCTTTTTGCTACATTAAATCACTCTAACTCTCAAATCATTTGCATGTCATCATCATGTTATATTCTACTCTATATATGCGTTTTGTAGTAAATGGTGATTTGGTTCAATGTTACTTGTACAGTGACATGCCTTCAGCAGTGTCTTCACTTCATCACATTTTTTTTTTCTAACATATCAGCTATCATAAGCATTCGTTTGGTTTGCTAGGTCACATTTTCCTCATGTCCAATGACTTCTCATTCATAACACATACCAGATGATTAGTCTGTGCATAACAATGATAGATTTCTCCCATTGCTGACATGTTAGACCTTATCATGATCTCGCATATATTCCATTCCCCTAAGCATATATACATATCCCATTGTATTTCCATCATATCATGCTAATCCATTTTCTTTGTAGGAAATTTATAAGAATTGCTATTCTCTTTGCTTAGAATCAATAACTCTTATAATCTTGAGTTAAACTCAAAACATTGTAATAATTAGATATCAATGAGAAATTTACATTCCTGCTTTAGATAGAATGAATGAGCATTGTAGATATCATGAATTACTTGTTCTTCATGCATTTTTCCTCTATTTCTCAAAATCTCACAATGATGAAACACGAATGGCACGTGCACCATTTCGTAAGAGGTAAATTAATCCTAAGTTGATGATCCATATCAATGGCCATAGTCAGGGTATGGACAAAACTTAGGATTTCTATCTTTTACGAAATAACACTGGACCCATACTGGATCCATTTTTAAAATTCATCATATTTACTCAAATATTTTCTTCTTTTATTAGAGTTTAACTTAGAGTTAATTCAATATATATACCAATGGCCATAGTCAGGGTATATTGAGAGTTAATTTCTTTTTAAACTCTATAAAAGCACCAAAATGTATTTTATTCTTCACCTGAATTTAAATATAGATTATTATATAATACATTCAATGACCATAGTCAAGGATGTATTATATCCTCAATCTTATTTTAATTCATCCAAAGAATGAAATAGCTTTTCAAAATCCAATTTCAAAAATTTAAATTCATTCATCATTTAGGATAGAACTGCATCATGTCTTCAAAAATTTCTTTTTCAAAACTCCAAGTAATGTAAATATCTTCTTCAATCTATCTTCAATTCTTATAAAAAAACCAATTCATCCTCTTCATTTTCAAATTCAATTTCGTTTTCAATCTCAAAAGTTCAAATTTAACTTTGAGATTTCAAAGTCCTTTTTATTCAAATTCAAATCAGATTTCAAAGTTCAAATTAACTCTGAAATTCCAAATTCATTTTATCTTCAAAACTCCAATCAAAATCAAAGTTCAATTTAACTTTGAGATTCTTGATTCATCTTCTGAATTTAAGTCCAAATCCATTTTAGGATCCAGGATTCAACACTCATATTGGATCTCAGACTTCAGATCCAATTCCTCCTTAGGATCCAGACTCCAATTTCACTTTGGATCTTAGACTTCAGATCCAATTTCCTTATAGGATCCAGAATCCAATTTCACCTTGGATCTCAAAATTACAGATTCAATTCCATCTTAGGATTCAGAACCCAAGTCTACATCGGATCTCAGACTTTAGATCCATAATCTATCTTAGGGTCCAGAGTCCAGTTTCACTTTGGATCTCAGACTTCAGATCCAAATCCATCTTAGGATCCAAAACTCAACTTCCATCTTGGATCTCAGACTTCAGATCCAAAATCCGTTTTAGGATCCGGAATCCATTCTCCACTTTGGATCTCAGACTCCAGATCCAAACCCATTTTAGGATTCAGAATTCAAATCCGTCTTGGATCTCAGATCCAAAATCCATCTCAAATCTTGGATCCCATCCAGACTTTGGATTCAAATGCCATCTTGAAATCCATGTTTCAAATCAAGTTCTAATTTTCAAATTCAAAACCAATTATATTCCAGATCTCAAAGCTAGATCCATTTACAGATCATGTTTAGATTTTCTTAAATTCATTTCTATATCGTTGGTATTTCCCAGATTCATTCCAAATTTCAAATCTTAAAATCAATTCCATTTTTTTCAAATCTTATCTTTTCTCCTAAATCCATGATTAAATTCAAAGTTCACTTCTGACTTTGAAACTTCATCTCCTTTCATTTTCAAAGCTTTAAATCATTCTTTCTCTAAAGTCAAAGATTTACTCTTTCAAATCTGATTTACTTCAAAGACTTAGAAATGCTCTGATCTATCTCAAGTTCTAAGTTAGATTCAATCATTTTCTTCACTCCCTTATCAAGTTCATCTCAGAATAACTTGGAGATTTTCAAAATATCTTTCAAAAAGAGCATACATTATTGCATTGCACAAGCATGATTCTTTGTGCATTTAGAGTGAGAATAAATTCTTAGATTATATTTAGGCAAAGCAAAAGGCATAGATTCGATCCTTGGTTCGATTACCCCTGGTAAAGGCGCCAGGAACGGTCGAACCTCGTACCGACGAGCGAATCCCGTCTCTCCATTTTTCCCGCAATATTTTCAAAACGGAGGCGAGTAATTTTCTAAATATTTTCAAATCAAGGTCAAGTGAGACCGCGCAAAACAGTTCCCCTTTTCTCTTTCTTTCTTTCTTTTCTCTTCTCTTTTCTTTCTTTTATTTTCTTCCCTTCAAAAAGGAGGAGAATAGAGGTTAGAAAAGGAAAAGAGAAGGAAGAGAGAGAAGTCACAAAGAGGAAAAAATTTTGCGATGATAACAGGACACTTTCTCCTTTTTCATTCATCTCTACAATGAGCTCAGACTTCTTGGGGACAACATGGGTAGGGCTCACCCACTGATTGTCGGAGATGGGATAAATGATCCCAGCATCCAACCATTTGACTACCTCCTTCTTTACCACCTCCTTCATATGGGGATTTAGTCTCCTTTGCGCCTCTCTTGAGGGTTTAGCCCCCTCATCCATGATAATCCGATGCATGCAAAAGGAGGGGTCTATCCCCTTCAGATCTGCCGCCGACCATCCAATCGCCTCTTTATGCTCGTGCAAGACCTGTAATAACTGACACTCTTGTGTGTTAGTCAGGTCTGCAGAAATAATGATGGGGAGAGTCTGATCCTTGCCTAGGAATGCATACTTGAGTGAGGTCGGTAAGGGCTTTAACTCAAGCTCAGGCGGACTCTCTATGGATGGTCGGGTCAGCTTTTCTGCCAATTCAGGAAGCGGCTCGAAGTGCCAGGTCCAACTCAGATCACCTGTCCGACTCTCTATCGACCCATGACAATCTTCTTCGAGTGATTCATCAACCTCCTCTTGAGGTGGATCACTCAATAACCAGGTATGCTCTGCTTCTACCAGGTCCTGAATGAAGTCGACCTCGAAAGAAGCCTCATCGCCGGCAGGTCCCATCGCCGCATGAAAAATGTTCAGCCTCATCTTCCTGTTGCCAAATGAGACATCCATCACGCATGTGCGACAATTAATGCACGCATTGACAGTGGCTAGAAAGGGGCGTCCAAGAATGATGGGGGTATGTCGCATATCATTAACTCCCTCCATATCTAAAATGATGAAGTCGACAGGGAAGTAGAAGTCCTCTACCTTGACTAGAACATCTTCCAGAATCCCTCGCGGGACCTTGATTAATCTATCTGCAAGCTGCAGAGTTATAAGTGTTGGCTTCATCTCCTTTAATCCAAATTTGTCATAAAAAAAAACTCGGCAAGATATTGACACTTGCCCCAAGGTCGAGCAATGCATGCTCGATAGTGATGTCTCCTATGACACATGAAATAATTGGAGTCCCTGGGTCCTTAAGCTTTGGTGGGGTTTGATGCTGCAACACCGCACTCACCTGCTCAGTCAAGTATATCTTCTTCGACACTTGTGACTTTAACTTTCTTTTCTGTGTACAAAGCTCCTTTAGAAACTTTGCGTATGCAGGGACTTGCTGAATGACATCAAGCAAGGGGAGGTTTATCTGGACGTGCTTGAATATCTCAAGCATCTCCTGCATGTTCACTCCATGCTTGCCTAATGACTTCGGTCTCTCTAGCGCCTCAGAAAAGGGGGCTTTGGGAGTATAGGACTTTGAAGGCTCAGTTGGTAGAGCCCTCTTGCTTTCCTGAAGTGGGACGGTAGGGACAGGCTGCTTCTCACTCGTTCTCTCTCTTTCTTCTGCAGCCTCCCTTGCCTGGTATTGCTTCCCATTCCTAAGGGTTATTACCGCTTGAGCCTGCTCTAGATGGACATCTGTCATGTGCAGGCCATGCATCGGCTCCTTACCCCTAGGGTTCACCACCGGTTGGCTAGGTAAAGCCCCCTCACTCCGCCTGCTAAGCGCCTCAGCGAGTTGTCCCATTTGCGTCTCAAGCTTCGCAATACAATGTGTATGGGAGCTCAGATTTGCCTTGATATCCGAGAAGGCTTGCAGCATCTTGTCCTCAAAGGACTGGCTGGACGAAGGCTCCTGAGACTGGGGTTGATTATAAGTAGGCTGAGCTGAAGGGTAGCTAGTTCTCTGAAATCCAGACGCATAACCGCCTTGCCTGGGTTGGCTTTGGGAAGGGTTGGGAGGTTGGGCTTGTGGATTTCTCCATGAAAAATTGGGATGGTTCCGCCAGCCCGGGTTATATGTACTGGAATATGGATTGGGTGCGGACCTAGCGAAACTCTGCGCCATCTGAGCTTGCTCCTGGACAAACTCAGGGTATTATGGCGCAACGGGGCAATCAACAACATGGTGTGCAGGGCTAGCACACAACGCACACACCTGTAGGACTGGAGAGGGACCCGACAACAACTGATCCAATTTCTGGGACAGTTGGTCGACCTTGTTTTGCAACTCAAGGTGCATCCCTATCTCGAATATACCAGCCTTCTTCGCACCATCTTGCACAGGTGTGGCCCTCTCAAATCGTGAAGCAGAAGCATGGTGCATGGAGTTCTCGCTCAAGGTCTCAAAAAGGGTCCATGCTTCATCTTCACTTTTGAGCATAAAAGTGCCCCCACAGGCAGCGTCAACCATTTGACGGTTCTTCTCAGTGAGACCATCATAAAAATATTGCACCAGTTGCCAGCGGGGCACCTGGTGGTGGGGACACTTGAGGAGAAGATCTTTCATCCTCTCCCACGTTTCATGAAACATTTCTCCCTCGATCTGTGAAAAGCTAGTGATGACTTTTCGATATTGGTTCGTCTTACCAATTGGGAAGTATTTCTTTAAAAACTCCCTTTGCATATGTTCCCAAGTGGTAATTTGAACTGTATCGAGGGCCTTCAGCCAATGCTTGGCTTTATCCTTAAGGGAGAAGGGGAATAACGTCAACCTTAACGCGTCATCTCCAAAATTGTTGATCCGCACCGTAGAGCAGATCTCGAGAAATTCGTCAAGATGATGGTATGGGTCTTCGTTGCTAAGGCCATAAAAGGAGGGTAACATCTGGATGACACTGGCCTTGATTTCAAAATGGTTCGCTCCCACATCAGGTCTTGTGATGCAGGAGGCAGGAGTGTATGTGTTGGGCATGAAGTACTCCCTAAGAGGACGGATCAACTGCTGATCTTCAGCCATGGGGCTGGATTGATGGGCTCTCCTAAAGAAAGATTCGGGATCCTCAACAAATTCGGCAAGCTCAGGTTCAAGCGAACGTCGCCCGTGCATGCACCAAAGGGTAGACCGGTGCAGCAACCGTCCTAAATTGGGGTTTTATACCTAACTAATGCTCTAGCGACCAAACCACACAAACCACAAAACGAGTAACAAAAACAATTACTGAAAACAAGAAATAACAAGCACCACACAGTTGCACTCAGTAGAGAATTTA
The DNA here is from genome assembly GCF_984573655.1 of Nuphar pumila. NCBI lineage: Eukaryota > Viridiplantae > Streptophyta > Magnoliopsida > Nymphaeales > Nymphaeaceae > Nuphar > Nuphar pumila. Next base: position 24,610,058 of record NC_143260.1, on the reverse strand, counting down.
TGAAAATGAAATCTATGTGCACGGTACCAATCGTACACAGTCACTTCTAAGGGGATCCTAATGGGTGAGCTGTGCAGAAAAGTAAGCTTGTCTCTACAGTATGCACACACGTGGTTCTAAGCCTAAATGCGAAAAGCAGCTAAACAATCCTAATTAAAGAACTGAATTAAACTAACAACCTATAAATACGAGAACAAACACAAGGCAATAAAGTGAATACTAGTATTTCGCCGTTCCCCGGCAACGACGCCAAAATTTGGTGTGAGTTTTATGAAAACCCTTTTTAAAACAATATTTTTAATGAAAATTCAGTGAAAGCCAGACACCAAAAATATAAAAACCGGCTCGCACAAGTGGTGGAGTCTGGGTCGATCTCAGGGAACGGAAAATAATTCGTATTCACACACACAATCTAAACTACTCTTTATTGCCAAAATAAAAAAAATCAATTAAATAATTAACTACGGGAGTACGGCCCTACGCAGAGGGCTTAAACAAAATAAATAAATGGTTTTATTACAGACCCAATTAATAAAATAAAATAAAACCCTAATCTAAAAAGAAAAGAAAGGCTTCAGTGCTTCGAGTCTTCTTGTCCCTTCTTGAGATAATGTATGTTTTCTTGAACTTTTGCTTTTCTGAGGGCTCTCTGAGGACCTTTCTGAGGGTCTAAGGGTCACTTGAGGGGACCTTAGAGGGCTCTTTAGAAGCTCGAGATCACTTCTCTCGCACGTCCAAACGCTTTCCTGCAAAACACAAAAACAAAACAAAAAGCAGTACGAGGAAGACTAACTAGGAATTTCCTAACAAATGACAAAAAATTTAACACAAACAGGATTTGACTTAACTAAACTAAACTAAACATGAACTAAACTATGAACGAACATGTAACAACCTACACTAAAAGCCAGAGTAGCAAAACTACCTAACTAACTAAAAAAAATCAAGAAAACAATTGTAGTAGCTAAACATAACTAATTCAAGAAGCAATAGATTAACTAAAGTGAATTAAAAAAAATCAAGAAGGTAATCAGCTGAACCTATTAACTAATATTAACAAGTAATGACATGAATGAGAACTAAAAATTGGCTGAAGGTAAACTACCCTAATTGGCTAATCCCGAATTGATTAAAACTACTTATTAACTATGTGCAAGATAACAAAAATTATTAACTAACTAATGAATGACAAAATAAACTAATTCAGTCTAAATTCTATGTTGTAAGGAAGATGAATATAAACTAATAGAATCTGGAAATAAAACACAAATATATGTTTGACCCAACTATGATAAAACATATGTCAATGCAATGATAACATAGCAATCAGCTACCCTGTTTTTGACTACATATGCATGCTCAATAACCCTACAACAAATCACGTGAGTTCAATGTAATATAAACTAACTAAATAAAACTACCCTAATCTATCGCTACAGGCAATGCACTAGTTGACAAAACAAAACCCGTTAATAGGAAGCAACAAAAAGAAGGCTAAAACGTTACTTGAATCTGCCTAAAGTATGATTCACTAACCTATGTAAAAATCAAATAACCTTACCTACATAAAAATCTGTTAACTGCAATTGCTTAAAACGTTGGTTAAGGAATAAATGGCTGAAACATATAACTAATGAAATTAAAAGCTAAGGCACTTAAGCATGTATCGACTAAACTATGTTATTGACTTAAGAAAATGCTGATGTTAAACTGAATCATGCTGTAAAACAAAGATGCTGAACCTACAGAAACAAAAACGTTGAACAAGAATGAATAAAACAAACACAATGAAGCAAAATAAACTACCGGCCCAAAAAATATTGCTGAACCTAACACTATATGCACAGACTGAGCCGACCGTTGAGAAGGAATCAAAATAAAAGATCAAACACGTTGCTACTCTTTTTTTTCTCTTTTTTTAAATTTTGACAGACAAAAAACAAAGAAACTGTATACCATGTAGATCTAACTATACGGTACACACCACACACATTAACCCTAAAGACAAAAGAAGGAAACAATTTATGCAGAATTTAGGATATGATTTTTTTTTAGTCTTTTCAGCAAAAAAAATAAGAAACTATTCTGAACACGTAAAAAAAAGAGGGGAGAAGAAGTTACCGAGTGGATCGGCTGGACGGGTTGCGAAGAGAGTGGTCTCTCCCTATGAGATCGACACGCTGCCCTGTTGTGCTGGAAGAAGGAGAAGTATCCACCGGCGAGAAGGAAGGGAGAAGGAGAAGAAGAAGAGGAAAGGAAAAGGGTGAACCAACTGGTAGAGAGAAGAGAGAGAGAGAGAGAGAGAGAGAGAGAGAGAGAGAGAGAGAGAGAGAGAGAGAGAAGGAGACATGAAATCCAATGTGGGAGAGCCCCCTTTTTTTCCTCAAACTTCCTATTTATAATATTTTAATTAGGTTTTGGAAACTTTTTTCAAAAAGAGCCTGTACATTTTTCAAATATTGCAAATAACTCTATTTTTTTGAAAGTATTTTCCAGAAACTTAATTAATTTCTCAAAAAGGCTCAGAAAGGGTTCAACTTGCTCAATTTAAAATTTGATAAAAACTTTGAAAACCTTCGCAAACAAGCATTTTTTAAGCAATTATTGACATGATCATGCATGAAAAACATATGAATTTATGTGTAAAAATTATGCATGATCAAGAACAAACTTTCACTTCTTTCATATATATTAACCGACTCTCTCTTATTTTTTTCATCTCTCTTATTCTTTGATTCCTCCATGTACTTAGAAAGTATTGGATTGATTTTTGTAGTTGTTTTATCACAAGCCTTTACGCTTCCTCCAATCCTAAGTAGATGTCATTTTATCCTATATATGCCTTCTTTATAAGTTATTTCACATATAAGGCATGTCAAAGAATTTGTTTATCCTTAATGTAGGTCTACTCCCATGCTGGATCATTTGATCTTCGCTTGAAGTTTTGCATATCTTCCAAATTTGAAAATGTCAAGCTTGGAGTGGACTCGCTAGTATTTGCAGAAGAAACCCCTTCCATCGTTATTCTAAAAAATGATAAGAATCAAATAATGTGTTCAATCAATGATATGTAAAACAATTGAATAAGAAAAGCAAACAACCATCAACAAATGCCAAATAATTTAAAAATAATCTAAATTCCTAAAACAAATTGCTAAAACTAACAACAAACATGTATCCAACATAAAATTAATCAACACCAAATGCTCGTCAAACATAGTAAGCATGTAATATTACAAAACCTGCCCAAATATTATTAAGACTTACAACCTATTTAACAGACAATTTAAAAGAAAAAAGTTGATAAATACTAACAGCCTACTTGTAAACACCCCAAAATTTCACTCACACTCGCAAACACTTCCACACAGGTCATTGAGATCTATTCTTTGGGACTTCCGGAAATCAAATGGGTCAACACCTGAGCCTGGATCACTCAGAGGCCCAATTTTTACTTTAAATCCTCAATATTTCTATATTCTGGCTCAAATACTCATCTTCAGTGGCGAATTTCCAAAACCTTGTCTGTATCAGGGGTTTAAAATTTTAAATCTTTTGTGTTTTCCTGAAAAATATCACGTCATTGCATATCAGTGTGTATCATTGCATAGCATTTCACAACATTCTATTGCACATGTCATTTCGAGGTTCAGAACTCCAAATTTTGAAAATTTCAATCCAGATTTGAATTTTAAATCTTTTTCAAAGTTCAATTTTGAACACTGGATTTTCAAAATTAACATTTTTACCCTTTGTTAACCCACATGATCTTAAATTTCAAAATATTTTCCTGAGAAAACAATTTGGATTCCTTTCAAACTTGATTTTTCAAATTTTTAAGCTGGATCTAATCTGCAAAGGGGTATGAAATCTCAAGCTTTGAATTTTATTTCGAAAATACCCAAAAATCTTTCATTTAATCCAAAATTCTTTCTAAATTTTTTTATGAAATCATTCTATCACCTTGGGTCTTTCAAATACATTTTGAAATCACTTGTGGGCCCATGTCAATGTGGCGCCACACAGTTTTTTTTTTCATATATTTTATTTTTCCTAAAATAACATATGGGCCCACCCCAAGGTGGCGCCACATATTTTTATTTTTTATTTATTCATTATTTCATTCCCTCCAGAAAACATGTGGGCCCACTTCCAAGGTGGCGCCACACTAAATTTTTTTTTAAATTCTTTCCTTTTTGTTTATTTTATTTTTTATTATTTCTTTTATTTCCCCAAGCAAGAGGAAGCGGACCCCACTAGGGAGGTCGACCTCCTCCATCTCGCCACTTTCCTTTCTTTTCCCCCCTCTCTTTCTTTCCTTTCTTCTCTTTTTCCTTTCCTTTTCTCTTCTTTCTCTCCTTTCCTTTTCTCTTTTCTCTTTTCTTTCCTTCTTTATTTCCCTCCTTAGCTCCTTCCCCTCTATAACTCTTGTCTCCTCTTTCTAATTCAAAAAAACCAAGCATCACATGGTTGGACTCCTCACCTCCGCTCTCTCACTCTCTTTCACGCCTAGTCTCTCTCTCTCTTCCCTTTACTCCAGGCGGTCCAACCTCTTCCCCTTCCTTCAACAAGAGCTTCACCTTCTCCATTGCAGCAACCATCACAACTGGTGCAGCAAGGTGCTTCACCCCCTTCCTTGGTAGCGGCCACCACAGCATAATCTCCTCCTTCATCCGGTTCTAGCAAAGCTCCTCTTCTCAAGGTAAAAACAATTATTTTTATGTTTTATTTATTGTTATTTTCACTATTTTAAATTTGGCATATGAATCCAGTTTAAAGCTGGATTCATATGGCTAACAGACTCTATTTCATAAGTCACAATGGGATGAAATGCTGATCAAGGAAAGTGGATCCATCCGATACATGGATCATATCATTCTTTCCCACGACCACATTAAAAATAAGGTTCATACCCCCCCCCCCCCTGATCATCTTTGATTTATCACTGTTTTCATGTAAATGATACATTCTAGGCATGACATTTAGTCTATTTTACTATTTCTTTTATGTATTGCATTAGTTTCATTAACGTGTGCCTAGTAGTCTATAGGTTTTAATTCATGCGTGGAGCACAATCATTATTTTATGTAGAAATTTTGGTCAATAAATCTAAAAAATTTTAGTGTAAGTACTCTTATTTGTCTCTGATTCCCTGCAAAAAATTTGAAGCCTCTCGAAATCTGTAGCCCCATTTAAAAAAATAAAATACTGAATCAGATTTTCAGTACAGTGAAAACACTGTATACATCAGATGCTGAATTATTAATTCGTGATCTCCTTTCTGGGAGATCCGATTAATAATCCAAAAAATATTGTGTATTCAAGAAGAGATTTATGATTTTATGGGATTCTACTAGAATTTTCTATTAACATCTATTATTTCCCATAAATCAATCCCTCTAGACCCTTCTGCAACACCTGCAACAGGGCACCAGAGCCTTTGATCGACTAAGGTCGATCATGGCTCTCAGCTTGAAGGTCTGGTGTAGGGTCTGTCAAATAAAGAATTGATCCTCAAAATGTCTTATGTTAGTACCTAGAATTCCATGATTTTAGGCATTGAATTACTATTTGCTTTAGAAATTTGTAATAGATCTGCTAGTTTCTTGTTCCAGTTTATTGATATGGTTTAAGTCTCTGTTAACATAGTGTTTCCTCTGCAACCATAGATCAGATCATAAATCTGTAAAAAGAGGATGTGATCCTCTTTTTGTTTGCAATATGCTCTTAAAATTTCAGAATTTGTGGCTACTATTTAGCATTTCCCCCATATTTTTTATAAAAGCCTACCAGTTTGCCATTAACTTTAAGCTCACCGGATTCTGACCTATGTTGTCGGAGCTGTAATTCTCTGACCATAAGTCGAATCCTAAATTTGTAAAAGGCAAAAATCTTCCTTTATCTGTCTACTATCACCCTGTAAAATCTTATGGATTTCTATGGTAAGTTGGTACCTAAAATCAGGCTGTCATTAGGATAGGTACAAGCTTGTAGGGTAAAATCATGCATTTTTATGGTTTTATTAGTTTCCATATTAAAATAATGTCATAAAAATTATTTCATTATTCCATTTTGTTTTTAGGGTCAATATAGTTGTCCATGACAAATTTGGTACAATTTTAAATTGAATTGATATGGGTGTTAGCCAAATTATCAAAATGAGATGCTTAATTCGTGCGAAATTCAGACAAAATTCAAATATCATGGCAATATCTTAGGCAATCTTGCAATTTTAGGGTTTTTAACATTCATATGATCATGTCATATCATCTTATGTTTAATCTTATTCTCATTTGCATTTATTTAATTTTCAAATGTCTCATTTTTATAAAATTTTCTTCTAAAAACCCTGATTTCAAGGCCATAGTCTTGTTATCAGGGGCATTTTAGTCATTTTCACCTCAATTTCAAATTTCCAAACCTTATTTTCATATTTTCATGCATTAGCACCATTTATTTCTCATATTTATATCAAGTAGGTATGAATAGGGTTTGTATCCGGATAAAATCCAATAATTTTCTGATATTGTCGGATAAACCCGAAAAAACCTATATATCTGTGCTAACCCATTTTTTAGTTTTGTAGGGATATTCAAGTGGAGGACTTTATTTATTTCTTTTTCTTATTTGATGTAATATCAAATGTAATATTAGAATAAGAGTTATATTTCTGCATAGAATAGGGTGCATTGCATATAGTTTACTTTCATGAATTTCAATATCTGATGAATGACAATTTATGCAAATTTCTGAAATCCACTATGGTTGACACGAATGACACGTGCATGAGCTTTTAGGGAGTTGGCAAATTTGGTGGAGTTCATATTTATTGCCATAGTCAGAATACAAACGAGACCCAGATTTGTCATCTTCGTATAAACCACATTCAGCCTACACCCTTAGGCTATTTTGAAATCTACTGCATTTCTTGAATAATTTTCTCAAACTTTCTTTGAAAATATCTTTCGAATCTATATTCATTCATTCATTTAGTTTGCATCATGAAAATACTTCATAAGGCTACATGCCTATTCATTTGCATACATTTTCAAACTTCATCAATTTTCTCAAAATCATCAATTTTAAAAGTGATAGCTGGTATGGGATGGCTATGCACTAAGCGACATGGACTACATAGAGTACGCATTTGAAAATATGCTTGATCAACTTCTTCTAGGTAGCTATGCACGAGGTGGTGTACGGGGCTAATGAAAATGATTTAGCATATGAAAAAGTGTTGGTGTGTGGCCTTTGGTCGTCAGGCTATTCAGATTAGGCAGTTTAGTATGTCACGGGTTCGCGAAGCATTCTATGCCCGTGACAGAGCGATAAGAAGACTTGCGACGGTAAGAAAGGACCATCACGCCATATTGACTTATTGAAAAAAGTAAGCCCATGACAAATTGGACTCAAATTAGAAAGATTCACAGAGACCTCATTGTTTATTGTGTGCGACACTGAAGAGGACAATGATGGTTTATCTTGGTTACACAAATTTTTACAGCTAAAGTATTGTTGACCGAGCACAAAAGCAAGATGTTGGCAAGATGGTATGAGACATCTTGACCATGGTAAGCAGAAGTGTAAGGTTGTTGTTCAGTTGGCTAAGGGAGCATAGATAAGCCAAAGATTCATACAAGTTGTGTGTTAGGCTCACATGTGGAGCATGACATTTGCCTTATGCATGCAGAGAATGCACGTTGGATTCAGCTGGATGGATTTGTACCTTTGGGTACGGGAGACTCAACTAAACTTTTAGATTCTCTCTCAAGATTGTGGGTTAGCAGAGTCCCATATTAAGCAGAATGCTTATTGTTTGATCCCTTGAGTTGGTAGATCCTCTATGGATTGTGTGTGCAGAAAAAGTTATTGTTTGTGACTCGTCGGTTCCTGCAAGAATATTTTGCTAACTCTAAGAGAGATTTACAACGTACTACCTTCAAGAGGAGTTGCAGCATTGGGCCAAAGGTGCCTTTGTGAGAATGAGTGCCTAGGAAGACGCTTTGAAGGACCACTTTGGAGTAATATGCAAGATGACGTCCTCCCACCTGAGGACTAGTTTGGACCATTGAAAAACTGCAAGTTGGTGCCTAAGGAAGTTGATATTCTCGCGACATGCATTGGTGGTCGTCTTTCTCTGCGAGGGCTATAAAGGGCTTAAAATTGCCTTTGCTGGGGTTGGAAGGCACCCCAGCCATGAGCATGAAGATGACAAGTTTGTCATGCCGACGAGGATGACCTATTTGTGTTTGAGACTGCACTGGAGTCTCATGAGTAGAGAATGCTCGATATTGATAAAGCAGAAGATGATTGTATAAGTGATCGAATATGTATTTTAGAATGAGACTTGGCATGTTAAAGGTTGCGATGATGGTGAATGAAAATTAAAACAAGTTGAGTAGGCTGAAGAAAAAATTAAACTAAAGATAAGTACAAAGAGAAACTAACATATTAGTGAAGATTGTGTTCTTACCTGTATCGACATTATTGAGGACGATAATGGTTTTGGGTGGAGAAGAATGTCCTATACTGATCTTTCAGAATGGGGCAGTTGCAGTGCGAAGCTCTACTGAGTAAAAAATACATCGAGTGTAGAAACCCGCGGTGTGCGTTGACTTGATCGGTGATGTGCGGTGGTAGCATGGCATGCGATAGGCAACAATATCGTCGTTAGTGCATCGTTGTATGGCGGCACAAATTTGGAGTGTTGTTTGGTTAAGCAGTGTCAGCGGATCAGAGGATGTTGCCTTTGGAGATTTGGTTAAGAACCTCTCAGCTTGCAAGAGTTTTCCACGCGTAGCGGTTGGACGCACGGGGGTGCGTATGGGTTAGGGCTAATTCCTCCAAGGATCACATTAGGTGATTCCAACCGAGTATGGTGTCTCGAGGGCTAGGCGAGTGAATGCCTAGGTGCCAACGAATGAGTCTGGGTGGTGCTCTTCGCTATGGTGTTCAATCATCAATTGGTCTTCAGACTGGGGGCCACAAAGCCTTATTCTTTCAATGGCGAGGTTTTGTTGTAGCGTGCGCATGAGGTTGCAATATGCTCCATGTCATGCAAGGCTAAGACAAGTTTGTGCCCCTTTCGAAAGTGATAGCTGGTATGGGACGATTATGCACTAAGTGACATGGACTATATAGAGTACGCATTTGAAAATGCGCTTGATCAGCTTCCGCTAGGCAGCCCATGAAGTGGTGCGTAGGGCCAATGAAAATGATTAAGCACATAAAAAAGTGTTGGTGCGCGGCCTTTGGCTGTTTAGATTGGGCAGGTTGACGCATCACGGGTTTGCGAAGCATTCTATGTCCGTGACAAAGCAATAAGAAGGCTTGCGGCAGTAAGGAAGGATCGTCGTGCCGCATTGGCTTATTAAAAAAGTAAGCCCGTGACAGTGCTCCTGTTTTGTAAAAATGATCGTGATTTGATTTACTCTATTCTTTCTACCTAGTAAACTGTAATAAGTCATTAGTTTTGATATTCAATACCAGTGAAGATGAGGGTGTTTCCTGGGATGTTGTAGATATTAGAGATGATGCTAACCTAACTTAGGCTCTTGGACCACCCATTTTATTTCCTACGCTGGAAGGTTATCTTTGATTCAATATGTGTTGTGTTTCCTAGCAATATATTTGCTGCTACTATTCAAGTTACCTACAATAATGCTTAAGGCCATGGAGTATGAGACGGAAATTCTTGTGGCAGGGGCATGATAATTCAAAATGCATGCATGCTGTTAAGTGGGAGACCATTAATTTGTAAGCCTAAAATGGAGGGTGGCGCTGGGTTGACATGGCTCATGGATGTCAGCCATGCACATTTAGCCATGGATGTGATCAGGATTGTTAACGTGTGACTCTCTCTAGGCATGCACCATGAGAGCTAAATACCTCCAGCATCGCAATTTAAGGTCCTACTCATGGAAGTTGGGAAGGTCCTATACTTTGAAGAGCATTTTTTAGGGCTGGTATGGTGTGTGTCATGATGTGGTTCGAGGCCTTGGCAATGGGTGTTCAGCGAAGTTTTAGACCGACTTTTGTTACAAAATGCTACTCTGGATAGACTATTGGCACCCCAAGAACGAAGGCAAATTAAGAGTAGACTCAAAACCTCAATTGTTGACTGTTTGTTGTATTATCTATCTGGTGCCTTTTCCTTGAGACACCAGTGTGATGAGTTGATTTGGCATCATGGGTCACAAATTGAGGATATTTCTTCCAAGCAACTATGGAATTGCATTCATAGTTCGAGGCAAGTTGAGCATTGGAGAAAACAGATTTGTCATAGTGACGTTGTGCCTCAGGCGTCATGGACACTTTATGTTGCAACGACGTTCAAGCTAAAGGCATTGCTTTTCCTAGTAGATGCCACTTAGGTAAGTTCGATACCCAGTCCTATGAGCATTTGTTTCTTAACTATTAATATGTTGCCTTAGTTTGGCAAATTATTGTTGCTCATTTTGTCAAGAAAAATTTTCGACCTCTATGTTGATACCGCAATTTGTTGGTGGTGCTCAGTTAAGCACCGATAACATTGGTTAAAGTTGTGTTAGGAGATTGTTTTCATGTGGTTATCTGGTGTAACTGGCTCAGTCGGAACAAGATTATTCATAAACAGGATTAGTATTCTATGAATCAATTGTTTACCGAATTTTGGTCATACTGCTGTGAGGCTTTTAAGATCCGCTCCTGAAGCAACATTTTTTTTTATTTAACAAAGCAGGGTAAACTCCTAACAAATCAATTACAGGACCATTACATTTGATTTGTTTATTTTCGGACAACAATCCTCCAGTTTATTAACCCATACATCCCTTCCCCAACCTTATTTAATAACCCAAACACAAGAAGCAGGCTGGATGATATGACTCAAGGCCAAGCCAAGACCACATAATATACTAGTTGTCTAGCTTAGTTTGGGAGAATCTGCTAGAGGGTTTAGCCTAGGCGCGTTCAACGGGACTTGGGCTGAGAAATATCCCCTCTACGTTAGCCGGCCCTTTTCCTATTCCCTCTCCTCCATCTCCCTTGTGCTGCCACTATTGCTGCAACTTTCTATAGGGTCACAACACTGTTGGGAGGACCTTTAAAGTGAAAGGACACTTGGCTGCAACCAAGCAAAATAAGAGCCCAATGATTATAAAAGACTCTGCGCTCAATGAAAGACAGTAGATGAGGAGAGGGTGTTGCGTGTTCTCCCCCCAATATGCACGGTAGCTACAGTGCATGTTCCGGGGTCTTCACTGAGCGCCACGTGGTACTCAATCGGGTGTATGGGTGCACCGTACACCGTCGTACACCTACCTGCGGGATGTACAGCGGTGTATGGTGCATCCGTACACCCGACTGCGCACCACGTGGTGCTCAGTCGGGACCCCGGAACATGCACTGTAGGGGGGGAGAGGGGGGGGGGACATATAACCTGGAGAGGGTGTTGCATGCGTGTTCGACCCGAAACACGCACTGTAGCTACAGTGCATGTTCTGGGGTCCCGACTGAGCACCACTTGTCTCTCATTTGGGTGGATGGGTGCGCCGTACACCCGCCTGCGTTTTATAAGAACCGCTATAGTGCGTGTTCCAGGGGAACATATAACCTGCCCCGTAAATGAGCAATCCAATTCTTATTATCAACACACACAGTTACACCCGCGCTCCTGGAGCAACATTGAACTATAAGCTATGTTGTTACAGCTGCAGGTCAGTCCAATTGTTGAACCCTGACCAGCAGTATTGCATGGTGTGTCTATACAGTTTAGTGGTTGGCATCACGTGGGAGTGTCGTATAGTTTTTGCAGTGCAGGGGATGGATCAGCAGTCGATTCTTTTTGGGAGCTTAGTGGGTGGCCAGGTTGTGAGGTTTCCTGTCCTTTCCTGCTGTGGAGATTATTTCCAAGTTTTTGGTTCCTTGTGCAACTTTGGTGCATGCTGATGATCACTCATGGATTGCCTATTTAAATGGTTGTTAAGGCGGTCGTTTGCATTGCTTGGAGACTTTGAAAAGGGTTTTTTAGCTTCTTTAATTAGTTTTGTGCATATGATGTACCCTGTTTTGTCAAAGACAAGGCAGAACATGTATTGGTTCAATAAATCAAACAATTGGTGTCTAAGATTGAACACATCGGACAATATTGTAATATAGCCTGGGGGGGTCTTCCCAGCTCCTTGAATAAAAAAAAAGGAAGAAGAATTAAAACATTTACAATTGAAGCTTGTAGCTTTTAATTGATTGAAATGGCAAAAATATTCTGAAAATGATGGCAACATTTTTTAGAATATCGAGTTACTTTTGGTGTCAAAAAGATCATTTAAACTTCTTGAAGTAAAACTAATTTTTACTATTTGTGAATTATGACTTTTTCTTTAAAAAAAAACGAATTAATCAACTCATAATTGTAATTGCGTATCTTCAAAAGTGCTATGGCTTTTGAGGATATTTTGGTTTAAAAACTGCTAAATGTTGATAACAAGGATTTAATGTTAATTTGCGCTGTATATAAGAGAGAGAGAGACCTAATAATTAAAAGCCAAAATACCTACTCTCATAAAACTAACAATTGGTGCAAATAATTAAAATTGAGAGAGAGCCGAAAAAAGATCAACATTACTTAAAAGTGAAACTCAGCAAAGCGTTGAGTCCCACAAGCACAACCACAACAGCAACATGAGAACACCATTAACACAAAAACAGAAAAACCCTAACACAGACAGAAAACTCATTAAGGACCACAAACATCTAGATGAGAGAGAGAGAGAAAACTGTGCTCCAACGTCCAGCAACAAGTACCAGGTCGCCCCACAAACAGGAAAAACCTTAACCATGGTGATGAAACAGCAGCTTCTTAGTCAATCCACAGCCCAAGGCATTCAATGGTATCTTCCCCACAGACTCCACCCCTTCAGCAAAGATCACCCCCATGCCCATGTGCAGGTGGGGCTCTATATGGCAGTGGAAGGCCCACACCCCAGGGTTGTCTGCTACAAATCTCAAGGCAGTCCACCCATAAGGGAACAAGGCCACTGTGTTCCTCAACGGAGGGTTGTGAAGGTTGAAGCTCTTAACATCCTTCTGTTCATCAAACTTGCCATCTCCATACCCCAACACCCAGAACTCATGCCCATGCAAGTGCCAAGGGTGCACCTCACTGTTGCCACTGGTCAAGGTATTGGCATTTTGGAGTATGACATCCACTATGGTGTTCAGTTCAAATGTGTATATACCACTGCTCATTGTTGCATTCGGGTTCTTCGGAGGCTGCATGATTTCGTAGTCGGCCGGGAAGTTCTCGGGCGCTGGGACAGAGTCGAACGCACTTCCGAGACGGAACTTGATCGAGCTAAGGTAGGGTGTGGTTGGTAAGGCTAGTGAGACATTGTTGATGGACCACTTTGTGTAGCCATCAATCTTGTTTTGGGTGTTGAGGAGGATGATGCGCCTTGTAGGGTTGAGTGGTGGCTTGGGGCTTAAGGATGGGTGGGCAAGGATCTTCTTAGCAAATGATACACTGTAATTGGTGTCATTCCAAGCTGGGGAGGGGGGTGGGGGTGTGGGGGGCAGTTTGGAGGGCGGGTTGGGGTAGTAGTTGAGTATGGCTAGCCCAGGAGGGGTGCCGGGTTTCCGTCCTATGACATTGATGGAGACCCAGTAGTTGTCTGATGGGTTCTGGTCGGTTCTGATGAGCGCAGAGTAGCTTTCTCCTGAGTATATCTCTATCTTGTCCACTGTGGTTGGCTCTAGGTAGCTTCCATCTGCTTCAACCAGCACCATCTTGTGACCCTATTGGAAGCATGCAAATAAAAACGTGTGAATTTGGACGTTGAAATAGAATTTTACCCATATATTGTTTGAACAATGTACTTGGTATATGAACTCCATTCATTACAAACTTGTGGCTAGTTGACCTAAGCTTGATCTAGTATGACTCGTTACAGCATGTTGACCTGGTTGATTCAAGACAGGTGATGGCTCATCGACCTCCTTTGGTTCAGTTTCTCTCCAAAAAAAAGCCCTCTATATTTACATGGAAAATTTCAAAAAGCAGAAACGTCAATGCATGGGTAGAGGAGAGTACTCGTGGGGTTCTACACTTTTTCTTTTTAGATAGTCCAAGGGAAAAGCACCCATCACCGACGCGCCCTTTCCCATCAAGGAGTATACCCAGCTTCAACCTTACGGCATTGGTTTCGAACATGTGATGTCCGGTCAACTTGGTGACATTCACAAGTCGCACTTTCCAGATGAGCAGAGCCCTTGTAGGCCGTGGAAACTGAAACGAGGAGGCAGATCAGTGTTGGTGGCAGGGGGAGCCACGTATAAACAAAGGGGGTGCCCGCTTATTTAAGAGCCCCCCCCCAATTTGCTACCCCTATTAAAAGTTAGAACACTCTCATGAGTTTTCGGTCCGAACACCTTCGAACCACTCCCCTTAAATGAGGGAGGATCAGGTGCAATGTGATTGCACACTTCATTGTGCTGCTGCACCTGATTTCTCTAGGATACAGCCTGTCAGCTGTAGTGTCCAACATCAGGTGGTGGGTGATTAGGTGCAGCAGCACACCAAAATTGTATAATCGAATTGCACCTGATCTTCCCTCTATTGAAACAGGGTCATGACTCGTGTCAACATGACACCTCTCAGGCTAGAATGGGACGTCCAAACCATAATAGCGGTTTCTCCCTATTATGAACACGAAAGATTAAATAAATAATTAGTTTTACTATCTAAGAATCCAAGTTTGTCATGGCTAATTGAACTTGTATATAGATCATATATGCACATGAGCAACAACGATTGATGATATCTTTGCACGTACTTCGTTGAAATTATTGTCTCGGTTCAGCAGCTTGATATATTTATGTCAAGACAAAAGGGTATATTTTAAGGACATTGTTCGTGAGCTACCTGAAACCTAACGGTGCAAAATGAATTCATAGGGCTGGCTGGTTATGTATGGAGATGGTATCAACAATCTAGGAAAAATTAAACAAAATCTGGATATATCAAGATGTAAGTGGAGAAATCCAACTTATCAGGTATGCTATAGTCGCACTAACTTCCCTAAAAAATCAAGCAACTTAGTCAAAATCATAACACCTCATTTTTTCGATCAAGGCACCTAATTTTTTCAGTTTAAAACTTACACGGCGCCTAATGTTTTTCAATCAAAAGCACCTAATAAAAGTAGTTTTGAGCAAGGCACTTAAAGTTTTAAGCAACAAAGAGATAAAACTGTCAAGAAAAAAAAATCAATTGGCCATATTTATCATGTTTTCTAATTCGCAAACCAATCTGGGTATTTCGCCCAAAAGCTAGTGCCATCTACGTTCTTATCAGTCATATCTATTAAAGGTTGCATGCTGCCCACAAAGCCTTTGCTCATCTAATAAGGGTGACTTGTGAAAGTCACCAAGTTGATGGGGGTGTCACGGGTTCAAAACTCATAGAGGGCATCCCTTAAGCTCGAAGTGGGTGTATTTATCTTCTGGTAAACAGGAGGGACTTCGTTTTTTTTTATCAAATTGAGGCACTCCGTGTGGTTGGTAGGAGCTGCTAGTGAACGTCTCCTTGTGGTGGGACGTTGCAGGTTCAAACCCCAGTGGTACGTTGAATAATAACTGGTAGGGGTCTGCCTAACCCCAGATTGCCTTTAAAAAAAAGGTAATAGAGGGTTTTTTCTTGCGTAAAAAAAAGGAAAAGAAAAGGTAGCATGCCAAGATAATACTCCAAATGCTAAAGAGTGGATCACAAGCATAATCATGGCACTGACAGAAGCTTTTTGTAAATAACAACAGAAAAACGATCGCCTAGACATGCATGATCCCCAAGGAAATATCTTTTCTTCTAACAAACAAGGAATTTGAGTCGTGTAAAAAAATAAAAAAAGGAAAAACGGGAATTAGCAATGGTCCATTTTAGTTGCTTACTGATATTTCAATGTCTTTTGCTTTTTAATACGTACGTTTTAGAACAAGTTGAGCCATGCAGTTTGATGTTCAGAAACCGGAAGTTTTTTTTTAGTTTACCATTACGGCTAGACAGCCGCTCATAGCTCAGCTCATGTTCTGCTCCTAAAGAACTCGTTCAAGTTAATAAAAATAGGCTGAGCAAGTTGAACATGAATAATAGGTTCTTGGCTTGGCATGACCTGAATGAGTTTAAGTAGTAAAAATTATATTTTATAATATTTTTTTTAGAGAAATATCATATAATATATGTAGAACATATGATTGAGCTATTTGTTTTGTAAAAAAATGCATTTTATAATAAAATCTTATTACATCTAGCTCCGAACTAATGTATCTTTTTATAATCCTATTTCTTTCTGCTCTAAAACAATGTGTTTTTTCTATAAACAAGCCAGCTTGAACTCGACTCAATTAACTCAGGCCTGTAATAAGATCGAACTTGGTTTAGCTAGCCACAAAAAATAAGCCAAGCTTCAATACTTCAAGCTCCACTTGTTCAGCTCATGTAGCAGCCCTATTTACCATAGAGCTGGATGCCAAAACCAGTTGTGTGTGTGTGTAAGAAAGAAAAGGAATCAGTTTTTTCCTAGTTGGTTACCAAGAGACTGAAAAGTAGATGAATCACCCCCTCATCCTATGTTATTCTCTCTGTGGAAAGTATATAATAATCCCAAGCGGTATTCCAAAGGTAAGGACCTGAAGGAACAATGTCATTCTCTCTCACATCGCAATGAAAGGGCAGTTGTGCCTAGGATGAGAGGGTGCCTCATATCCTTTTCAACGTCTCCTTGTCCTTGTGGTGGGACGTTGCAGGTTCAAAACCCAGTGGTACCTTTTCTTCTTTTTTTGAAAGAAACCCAGTGGTACCTTGATTAATAACTGGTGGGGATCTGCCTAACCCCAGTTTGCCTTAAAAAAAAAAGCCTAGTAAAATATTGATTCCATTCATACTTCCAGAGAGAGAGAGAGAGAGAGAGAGAGAGAGAGAGAGAGAGGTTTTTCTTTTATAGAAATGGTAAAATGCATTGGAACATGATTCATATTAGGAAAAAGTTTATTTATAAGCCAGCCTTTTGCCCCTAATATGAAAAATGAGCTTCACTTTTCTGGAACAACTGGTATGGTTCATAAGTTTCTTGGAAACTGTCAAACAGGGACCTCTGGTTAACATCCACCATCTCGAAAAAAAATGTGATTTTTGTTTTTGGTTTCCTTTAATGTCTTTTGAAATTTAAAATATATTCATTCCATGTCATTAAAAAAGAAATATAAAATATTCATTCATTTTCATAAGAGAGAAGATGGTAAATACTTGGGACATTTGATTTTGAAGGTTACTATCATAATTTGACTAGTGATTTGATATATGTTAATAGATAATGATAAATCTAAACCTCTATTTGGTAGTTCTCAAGAAAACGGAGGTTCATATCAAGAATTTCAAAAATGTGAGGCTTATTTCCGCAATGAAAGGCAAAAAGGTTCACCCTTAAATGAAAATTTCCCTTCAAATTGGCAAGAGAAGTTTCTCTGTGGGACAGATATTGCCCAAGTATCCCGAGGCTTTTTACGTAGAGAGAGAGAGAGAGAGAGGGAGAGAGAGTCCAATGGTTTCAAGTGTTTGCAATCCTATAATCGTGGCATATCGTAAATATTATAAAAGCAGAAGCAGGGGTACGAATGGCCAAAAAGTTCTTTGAAACTTTTCTAAAATGACACCTTTGTGTTGTACTTTGGTATGAAATTAAAATTTCTTTGGGTAAGGAAAGTTGCACGCCTATAATCATATAAACATATATAGAATAAAAGACAGAAGAAAAGGTTGTTCTTTTCTAACCAGTAGGTCCAGTACTGCTGGTCTAAGAAAACTAGCTAGAGCTAGTCACTCATCACTAGATTTCGTAAAGCAAAGGCTAGTTGGGAAGAGTTTTTTCAAAATGCTAAAAAAAAATATTATAAAAAAAATTTGATCACCATGTTGAGAAAGTGAACCGCGTGAACTACAAATGTGTGAACTTTAGTGAGGACGAAGCACTTCCAATGTCTTTTGATAAATTCAACCCTGTATTTGTGTTTGGTGTGGTTGATTTAATGCCAATCATCATTTGTAGTCTTTCCTCCACACAAAAAAACTATTTTTTGAAGCTTGAATATGTATAAAATTTGTGGGCCCTAGATTTTCAGATAAAAAAAAATCTGTTTAAGTGTCGACCGATGATCCAAGAGCTGGTTCTTATAAAACAAGGATGTCGATTAGACATGAACGGCTAGATTTAAAAAGCAAATAAACCATGAACATCTCTGTGAAACACATATTTTTTGCACACCAAAAGTTGCTCCCTAATGTTTTGTCTAAAAATTATTAAGAAAAATGCAGATACTTAAGGCATACCCCAATGGCGAAATTGAGAGAAGCAAGTGATGTGATGCTTGCAATCCTCACTCTATAGGTCTGGTTTGGTTTGACATTGAGGACATGAGTAGAGCACTGAGTGTTGTTAATCACGCACACCGAATCAGGCCACGGATAAGTCCAAATGTTCCGAGAATAACTCGCAGGAGAGCAGTTGAACTGCCCTCTGCCCTGAATCAGCAAAGTCTGCAAAAAAGACAAATCCAATGTAGAGCCTATCACTATCAATGCGAACAAAAGCAAAGTGACACTACTCCTTTATGAGCTAAAATTAAGCAATAGGCTTACCTGAGGTTCTCCAATCCAACGGAAGGGGATTGAGGTGAGTGCAAGCATTTGATCATAGATGCTTTTGTGCCACCAATCACTCAAAATAAGGTTTAGCTCCCCATCGTAATGAAATGGCTCCTTATGTCCCTTGGGAACATCCACTATGAGGGATCCATACAGACCAGCAGACCTTTGCATTCCATAGTGTGCATGATAGAAAAATGTTCCCGGCTATCAAAAGAAGAAGAGAGGAGAGGGAGAGAGTATTAAACATCAATTCATGCAAAAAGACATACAAATATATGAGCTAATAAATGTTGGTAGCTAGGGCTGGAAAATTAGATGAGCAGCTGGCTATTTTCTCATCTCAGAAATTGAGCCCGATGAGCTATGAGCCATCTGGTTTAGGTAAATGAGCCAAGTACGAACATGGCAAGCTCGGCTCGACTTGACTTCTCTAGACTCATTTTACATATTATATATTATATATGTTTTATACATATATTATATACACTTTAAATATTATCAAGCTTTAATAAAGGCTGAAAGAATAAATTTTTTAGAACAAACCAGCTAGTGTTCAGCTTGTAAAGCTCAGCTAAGGAGCTCGGGCTCAGCTTAGCTGGTGATTCCAGCCCCATATATATATATATATATATATGGGGGTAATGATAGGGTGCTCCCGGAGTACCTACTCCCACTTAATTGAAGTTTTAGATATTCAATTCTTTTTAACTTTTTTTGTTGATCAGAACCTATGGATATGGCTATAAGCTTTATTTAGTAGAAAACAAGTTTTGGATTATGTGATTATAGCATACCCGTATGCTTTTTAAGGCCTTTAAAAATCAACGGCTCACAATGTATCAAAATTTCATGACTTAAAAAGTCTTGTTTTTATGTTAAAAAAATATAATCCAAAGCATGATTACTAACCTGCTTCGCAAATAAACTATGTTGAGGTTTGATTGAGAAGATACAACCTACAACCATGACTTCTAGTATACGGCAGTAGGTACCCCCGAGCACCACAGCATTATATATATATATATATATATATATATATATATATATATATATATATGAAGAGAGAGGGATACTTACCATATCAACAATAAATTTATAGACAAAAATCTCTTCGGGATTGATCACGCATTGTGATATGGAAGCAGTTCCATCCGCCCAAGGTGTTCCAATCTGAACCAACATTACAAAAGTGTCGTGAAAACAAGGAAACAACATGAGGAATTGTCACATGCTAACTTAAGAAACAAAGATTAGAAAAAAGAAAAAGGAAAAGGAAAAAGGAAGCCAAAGAGAGGAACAAAGAAGCTGGAAAACCTGTCTGATCCCATGCCAATGAATGACTACACCCTCAGTGGGCAGCTTGTTTGTCAGCTCCACCACAATGGTATCCCCTGCTCTGGCTCTAATAGTAGGTCCTGGATATTTCTCATTGATTCCAATCACCACAGTCTCCACACAATCAGGAGCCCAGTAGACGTAGCCCACTTCCCATTTGAAGTATCTTGCCTTTGATGCATAGGTTGTTTGAAGGAAAAAAAGGCAGAAAAGAATTATTAATGCAAGAAGATTGGAAGACATAACTGCTATTCTACCCCAAGAAAATCAGCTTCACTCCCTCGCATGCATATGCAATCTTCCACTTGGTTGGTGGCAAGGAAGACTGGTATATATATTGTTTATGACTCCTGTTAACAATGATTTTCTGGAACAGGTTATAGTGCGCACCGTGAGAAAAGATAATAATGGGCCAGAGGATTGCATAAGCAGATTCTTTTCCTGACAATCCGCAAGATAATTTCTCACACTAGCGAATGATTAAAAAAGGTTCTGCACCTTCTTCACGTTTTCTTGTTTTAAGTTATTTGCACTTTTTCTCCCTCAAGGAAAAAAAAAGTGGTTTGTTCTTTTCTTTTTGTTTTTAGATTGATATTTTGGGTGTCCTTAATTCCAGATGAAGTCTAAAGTGTGAACAAGTGGAGGTTTCTTCTGCAAAAAGAAAGTGGAGTTGCTGATGAGATTTTTTTGCAATATTTTGGAATAAAATAAGAATTTTTACTGTGGGAAGAATTTGAGAGAAACGTAGGGTAAAAAGCAAAAGTAACACATGAAATATCACAAAATATAACAGTTGAAAAGCAAAAACTTCAAAATATATTAAGTCACTAACTCTCTTTTCTCTCTAACACTCTCTCTCTACCCTTCTCTACACTTCTCTACTTTTTTAACATGAAGAGGTACCACATTTATAGAGGGCAAAAGCCCTTTACACGAAAATAGAAACCTAGGCTAAAAAGTAGGAAAACTAACACACGGACACAACCACTTCTCCCTACTAACAAAAAGCAATTCCTATTAACTAGGATAACTACCATATCGTGGGCTTTGAGTGCCCTTTCAAGTGGGCTTTGGATCCTCTTGCCCACAACCTTGAGCATTACCAACATTTTCCCCCTTAATGTGAAAGGCCTTGTACGCCTATGGATTCTCTGAACATCAAAATTTTTTTAGATGACAAGGCTTTTGTGAAGCCATCAGCAACTTGATCATTTATAGAGCAATGCTTCAGCACTACTTCACCTTTTTCCACTGCATCCCTTATAAAATGATATCTAAGCTCAATGTGCTTTGTCCTACCATGAAAAGTAGGATTTTTAGCAATAGAAATTGTAGACTGATTATCACAATAGAGCTTAGCTGGGAGATTTTGCTCTACATGCAGATCCTTCATAACACGCCTCATCCAGATTGCTTGACAGGTAACAGATGTAGTCACAATATATTCCGCTTCTGAAGATCATAGCGCTATTGAATTTTGTTTCTTTGAACACCACGACACAATCCCTGAACCAAAACTGAAAGCAAACCCGCTTGTGCTTTTTCGTTCATCCATTGAACCTGCCCAATCACTGTCAGTAAATCCAATCAAATTAAAGTCAGTAACATGATTATAAAAAATTCTATAATTGATTGTTGCCCGTATATAGCGGAGAATTCTTTTTGCTGCGCCTAGATATTGCATAGATGGATTATGCATAAACCTTGAGATCATACTGACTGAGAATACAATGTCTGGCCGAGTGTGAGTTAAATACATTAATCCACCGACTAAGCTTCTAAAACATCTTTTATTTGCTCTTGCCATTCCATCTTCCAAACTCAATTTTTCATTCGCATTCATCGGAGTTTCACAAACTTTGCAATTCAACATCTTTGTTTTTTTGAGCAGTTCCAAAGCATACTTTTCTTGAGACACGAAAATCCCTTCTTCAGATTGCACGACATGAAGACCAAGAAAAAAACATAGCATCCCCAAATTTGTCATTTCAAATTCCTTCATCATACTGTGTTTAAATTCTGCAATAAGCTTAAATAAAGAACCAGTGTAGATAATATCATCTACATAGACACTTACTATGAGCAATTCATTCCCATTTACTTTGACATAGAGTGTAGGTTCACTATCACTTCTTTGAAAACCATTTTGGTGGAAGAATTTATCAAGGCAACTATACCATGCACGTGGGGCTTGTTTTAACCCGTATAATGCCTTTTTTAACTTATAAACTTTTTCTTCCTTTCCTTTAACAACAAATCCAGGTGGTTGATCAACATACATGAATTCATTTAGAAAACCATTTAAAAATGCAGCCTTAACGTCAAATTGATAAACTTTCCATTTGAATTGAGCTGTAATCGCAAGAATCATTCTCACTATTTCAAATCTTGCAACAGGTGAAAACGTTTCAGTAAAATCAATTCCATATTTTTGCACGAACCCTTTAGCAACTAACCTTGCCTTATATTTTTTAACATTTCCACCAGCATCATATTTGACCTTATAAACCCACTTTACTCCACTTGATTCCTTTCCAGGTGGCAAGTTGGAAAGCTCCCATGTGTCATTCTTCTTAATGACCTTCATTTCTTCTTTCATTGCATCTAACCATTTTTTATCTGTGCATGCTTCATCATATGATGATGGTTCTAGAACAACAAAAGCAAAATCACATTTATAAATATCCTCTAGAGACCGTACCTTTTTCGGAGGAGTGTCCACATCAAGTGTGGATTCAATATTTTCTGTAAATTCATCTCCCATACTTGACGTTTCTGGAGATAATGCTTTAGTAGTATGATTTGATTGCGATACCACTTCATCAATTTGCAACTTCACGCTTTCATTGTTGGTCCATTCCCAACATGCTTTTTCATCAAAAATAACATCCCTTCTTATAATCAATTTTTTAGAAGAAGGATTATAGAGACGATATCCCTTAGTTTCATTACTATAACCAACAAAGATGCACTTTTCACTCTTCTTATCTAACTTGGTTCTTTCAGAAGAGTCAATCAAAGCATATGCTATACTGCCAAATACCTTCAACATACTTACATTTGGCTTTCGATTCCACCAGGCCTCATAAGGTGTTTTGTTTCGAACTGCCTTTGTTGGAGAAATATTCAAGATATGAACTGCAGTGTTAACGGCTTTTGCCCAAAACTCATTTGGCACCTTCTTTTCACTTAGCATGCTGCGTGCCATTTCTACCACTGTACGATTTTTCCTTTCTGCCACTCCGTTCTGTTGTGGTGTCTTTCTTACTGTCAATTGCCTGCGAATACCATGATCTTTGCAAAACAAACCAAACTCATCAGATAAAAATTCTCCTTCTTTATCTGTGCACAATATTTTTATAGTTTTTCTTCTCTCATTTTCAACAAGGAACTTAAATTCCTTAAATTTATCAAATGCATGAGATTTATGAGTAAGAAAGTACACTTAACTCATTCTAGTAAAATCGTTAGTTAAAAGCAAGAAATATTTGCTATTGTTTAATGAAGGAGTTCTCATGGGCCCACATATATCAGCATAAACTAATTCAAGAGGTTCCTTAGCTCTCCATGCTTTTTCAACTGGGAATGATAATTGGTGTTGTTTACCAAAAACACACCCTTCACATATCTCATTTGTACAATTAATGACTGGCAAACCAACCACCATATTTTTTTGATGCAAGAGTTTCAAACCATTAGAATAAAGATGCTCATACCTCAAATGCCACAGTTTGGATTGATCAAGACCATTTGCCATAAAGGCACAATCATCTATCTTGATCATTTCAAGTGGAAACATTTTATTTTGAACCATATATATTTTTACAAGAACTGTACCATTCTTGTTTTTAATCTCACAGACGTCATTTTCAAATAAAAGAGTGTAACCCTTTTTAACCAATTGCCCTACACTCAATAAGTTCTGAGCTAAACCAGGAACATAATACACATCTTGAATGTATCGTTCATTACCTGATTTTGTCTTGATTGCAACTGTTCCCTTGCCATTGACGTCTACTTTATTGTTGTCCCCAAGCCACACATTCAACTTCACAGTCTCATCAATATTCTTAAAAAGACTTCTATCACCGGTCATATGATTACTGCAACCACTATCTACAAACCACATTTCACTTTTGCGACTGTTAGTATTCATGCTTGCAAGAAACAAATTTTCATTTTCATCTGAAAAATTTGCTTGTTGTTTTGCCTTTTCAAAACATCGGGCTTCAATATGACCAAATTTCTTACAAAAATGACATTGTTTCCCTCTAAAGAACAGATTTTGATTACCTTTTTTTGTTCCATCATTCCTTTGAGAGGAATCATAAAACCTTCCTCGACCTCTTCCACGTCCACGAAAGGATCCTCTAAAACCTCCTTGTCCTCGACCTCTACCTTCACTCTTTTGATCAAACTGAGTATTCTTTTCTTTTGGAAATTCAACTTTCGATTGAAAGGCCTGTTCCAATGTCTTTTCTGAAGACCTGTTTATGCGATGCTCATGGGCTAAAAGAGACCCCATTAATTCATCAATAGAATACACAAATAAATCCTTGGACTCTTCAATTGCAATAACAACATGATCAAATTTAGAAGGTAAACACCTTAAAACTTTTTCTACTATTTTTTTATCATCTAAAATTTCACCAAAGGTCTTCATTTGATTTACAATAGTAGAGAGTCTAGAAAAGAAAGTTTGAATTGACTCACTGGTTTTCATAGAAAACGTTTCAAACTTTCTTCTTAAGGTTTGAAGTTTAACCGTTGTGATCTTCTTATCACCATGAAATTTTTGCTTCAGAAGTTGCCAGGCTTCTTTTGACTTGGTAGCACCGGCAATAGTTGGAAAAATGGTTTCAGACACAGCCTGTTGTAGTACTAACAATGCCTTTGCATCTCTCTTTCGAGCTTCTTTGACATCAATTTTTTCTGCTGCTTTTGATCCTTCAACATCTGCATAACCATTTTCGACCAACTCCCAGAGGTCTTGTGAGATAAAGAAAGTCTTCATCTTAATATTCCAGAATTCATAATTTTCACCATTAAAAATTGGCACTAATGATTGTGACAAATTGAGAGAGTTAGAATTATTTGCCATACCGAACTTACTCAACAATTATCCTTCAAAAGAAATTTCGAATCTATAGGAACTCCTTGCTTCGGCAATGCTCCTATTGCATTTTTCTCAAACACCCAGCTCTGATTCGAACATGTGCTCTGATACCAAGAATTGAGAGAAACGTAGGGTAAAAAGCAAAAGTGCAACACATGAAATATCACAAAATATAACAGCTGAAAAGCAAAAACTTTAAAATATATTAAGTCACGAACTCTCTTTTCTCTCTAACACTCTCTCTCTACCTTTCTCTACACTTCTCTACTTTTTTAACATGAAGAGGTACCACATTTATAGAAGGCAAAAGCCCTTTACATGAAAATAGAAACCTAGGCTAAAAAGTAGGAAAGCTAACACACGTACATAGCCACTTCTCCCTACTAACAAAAAGCAATTCCTATTAACTAGGAAAACTACCATATCGTGGGCTTTGAGTGCCCTTCAAGAAAATCGTGGGCATTGGATGCCCTACCCACTTCTTCTTCCTTGAGCACAAAAAACAGACGTGGGCTTTGGATCCTCTTGCCCACGACCTTGAGCGTGATCCCAGCCGACCGGGCCTATAACCGGTAGGTGGTCTCCTTCGCGTCGTAAGCTTTGCATCTTCGAACCGCTAGTAGTGGAGAGAAAAACCCTTCCAATGCAATATGCGATGCGTACTCCTTTCCCTGCGTTGAACGAAAAGCCATCTCCTGTAGATGCGTCAATCTAGCGCATTTAGACCAGTCCGAAGAAGCTCCAAGGACAAAATCTCTCACTACACTAAGATAAATAAAGCCAGTCTGGTGAGCAAGATAGAAGGTTACAGAATTAGCATAAGATCGATCAAAGGATTTGTATATAATCTGTGTTGTGTTTTAAATGGTAAGCTTGTTCCAGCTAATCATGTAGTTGAAATGTTGCAGCTTTCTGCCTCTACTAAAAAACTGACAGCCGAGGCAAGTGCTTAAATTACTATTAAAGTGGTGGGTTTTCTTCTCCTAACGAATCTCGCACACTTCATGGAACTGCAATAAACCCACAAGAGAGAGAGAGAGAGAGAGAGAGAGAGAGAGAGAGAGAGAGAGAGAGAGAAGTATGCCAACCTGTATGTCATCAAAACTTAGCTATGCGTATCTGCTCCGACATGGTACACTGTATATTCAAGTAGCAAGTGGAGAAAGTACTGCAAAGGAGTAATTAGTTTAACAAATTTTTGTCATTGGTTGATGCAGGAGCATAGTAGAAAGACGCGTTTGATACTTGATTTTGCAAAGCTATCTTGGTATCTACTCAACTCCGTTTGGTAGCCAAGATGTAATGGTTTAAATTAGAGAACGAACCTTGACAACAAAGGAATGAATAAAGATCCAATATGGATCATGATTAAGCAATTTGTGCGGGTCAGGTTCGCAAGACAATTACACTTCACTTTTGACCCGAAAGATACCCAAACCTAGTTAGATAATACCTTGTTAGAACCTACCCCAAATGGGCTTTCATTAAATCCATTTAAGACCTATTTTAAGTCACAAATCCAATTAAAGATAATTTGAATCCAAAATCTCTTAATGGATCTTCTTGAACCCACCTTAGGTCCCAAAGATCCAACTTTAGACCCACTTGACCTAATTTAGAGTGACCTTCCGCAAACTCTACTCATACCCAAATATATTTTGGATTCAAATCCTAATAACTAGATCTAAGATTATCATATATCCATATTCCATATTCCATAACCCAAACCCATTTAAGACCTTAGACTTACTCAAATCATATAATTATGGGTTTTTGCGATTACCTAAGTATCATGTCCTCTTAGAGTAGATCATGAATTTATCCCAACCATCGACTTCAGATCTGTTTCAACCATTTTACTTTAGAAGCATCTCACGTGACTTTGGTAAGTTTGGAAAGAACATTCTTGGTTTTAGTATGCATGTTAGGGTAAATCCTATTTGATTCGTTCAATTTATAGAGCAACACCAAGATTTGGTTTCATATTGTAGGCCCATAACCCACAAGGTGGAACTGAATTGAAAAAGGCACAAGTAGAATCCAGATTTGAGGTCGAGTCTTTTCTAACTCTAAGAGATTGATGCAAGAGCAGAGTAAAAGATCTGGGATTTGAGCCTATACGGATCCATTTTAGATTTTATATATTTGTATTTGAATATTGGATCACTATGCTTGATCCATATCTTTAATATAAGTATTATTTTTTAGAAAGTTATCAAAATAGGCATTTTGCTTTATTTAAAATTATGTAAATAGTTTATTAAGATATGAATTCAGTTAATTTATTTTATTTCTAATTTTTTTATATTTTTCTTCAATTTCTTGCTTTTCCTTAGATAATTTCATAGTTGGTTAGATAATCTCGTCAATCTGACTTTGTATTTACATCTTGGCATAACATATTCGTTAAGATTCATGCAGTTAAGGTATTGCTACGGGTATGACCTGTGTTGTGTGGAAAATTAACAGTGTTTATTGGAGCATGCACATTATATTGGTGCTTTTAACTCACATAATAACAATGACTTAGACAATTGAGAACAACAAGAAATATATATATGAATACCTCTTTTTACGTAGTAGGAATTAACATGTGTTTTTGATTTTTTTTTTTACCTTTTTTTGGCAAGCAAGGGTTAAGATCACATATCAACTTGAATTTGAACCAATTAGGAGGTTTATCTTTCTAGATCTTTATCTCCTAATATTATTCCAGCCTAGCCAAGCATTTAATCTTAGTCATAGTAGAAGCTATAATCTTCATCTCAAAGAGAAAATTAACATCAAACTTACAACGTTTGATCTAACACACATTTTCACCTCGAGCCCACGACCTACCAAATCCCCTAATTTTCCAAGTTAGGGTCTTCATGATACTGGAGAAGAGGGAGTTGGGAACTCTTAACATGCATCAGAATACCATGCTCTCTGTATGAATTAGTGCAATGCCCTAAAATCATAACTCAAAAAAAAAATAATACACACATATATTTTTTTAATACACAACATAAATATAATTTTAAAATAATGTGGTTATAGACTTTGGGCAGGTTACAGGTGTGGTATGAACTACGTAAGGTTGGATCTAACTTTCCTTTAGGACTTAGATTCAAGTTCAACAATAAGGGTTTTATTGATTAAATCATTCACAAATTAGAATATGTAAACCAGAGTAAATGCTATTCCATTCAAAAAGGTTTTAATGTCTTAAAATAAACAAGTGATTACTTAGGAATAAAGTACAACAATAAGCTAAGTATGACTCAAGGATCCTAAAAGTTTTGGTTCACAAATTCCTGTCTTGAAAATAAAATTCTTGAATAATATACCCTCAGAATTGTCTTAGTTGTCTGTGTTAGTCATCCTATGTGCTTGGGTGGATGGTAACAAGTGAAACAAAGACCTTATTCACACATATTGTAATGAAAATATGTCTTTTTAATCCAAACAATTAAGGATGATTATAAGAACGATCTGAATTATACTGCATGTAAGAGTGAGTATATGCATTGTCTTGCATGAGTAAGCATTTGCATTGTATTACATGATTTGAATATTATTGCTTAGTATTCATATGCGTAACGTAAATTATGATATATCCAAGACTAACTGTAGTAGTTGAGGATCTATCACCTAGGACGATATTGATAGCCTCAGTATGCTATATTTCGAGGACTAGAAACCAAGTGAGTCATGATTCAACAATACTCTCACTTTATAGTTATAACAAAGTGATTACATGAGGTTGTACTTTTTACCCTCTCTAAGGTAAGTATTTTACTGAATGAGTTATTGAGTTTATTAAATTAAGGGCTTGTTCATTATATCACTAATGCCTTCTATACTTAAGCATCCTAGGGCTCAACCACCCAAGTACCTCTATAGAGTATTATCAACAAGAGCACTCTAGCACCTCTTCAGGGTAGTTATGTCTTTAATTGCTCAGTCTTTTATAACTCATTCAGTATGCTTGAATATAAAAAATTGAACGAGTATCTCGCTTGTGAATGTGACAATATCATTAATTATGTATGCATGTTTCGTTAATAAATTGGTGCACCTTACACACCCAATCAAGTTTTCAGAAATCTCTTGCTCCTTAAGAGCAATCACACATATATGCATGCTATTGCATGCTTTAAAGTACAATATACATACCACATAATAATTATCAAGTCATAATATGATTCTTTAAACTACAGGTTCCAACATGAACCATAAATATTTCATACATATAATTTAACTTCACAATATGTAGTATCATACATCATAACATGCATTCAACACAAGTATTCAGGCCTACCAAAAGTTCATGTATTCATATTTGAAAACCAACAGAGGTATGACGAGAAATCAGTACAGTAAAAACCTGGTATTTCTCTTAAATAATACCCTAATCTTAAGTCGGGATAATCCAAAATTTCTAGATACATATAAAAAAGACTCGATCTACATTGTGACCTTAGTCCACATATTTGAAGTCTTGTAATTGTATAGTCAAAGCCTTACAATTGGGTATTTCATGAATGCTTATGCATCAAAACTCAGAATTGAACAACTTGAAGTAACATAGAGCATGCATTCATAATATTCATAGATTATGCATACAATTATGCATGTACATTTCATATGCAAATCTATGTAGTTCAGGTTATTCGCGTACATTCCATACATAAACTTTAAATAAAATATCATTCATGTATATTTTGTACCTAATATTTCATTTAAATGCAAATTTTTGTACGTAAAATAATACGTAATTATCATGTTTAAGAACTTGTACACAAAATTTTTACTAAATTAATATGCATGCAAGGATTGTACGTAATTTTTTTACTAAACTAATATGCATGTGAGGATTGTACGTAAAATAATACTTAATAATTATGCATGAGAACTTGTACATAATTTTTTTACTAAATTAATATGTATGAGAGGATTGTATATAAAATAATACTTAATTATCATGCATGATAACTTGTACATGAATTTTTTACTAAATTAACATGTATGCAAGGAATCTACATAAAATAATACTTAATTATCATGAATGCAAACTTGTGTATAAAATTTTTACTAAATTAATATGTTTTCAAGGATTGTACGTAAAATAATACTTAATTATCATGCATGAGAACTTATACATGAATTTTTTATTAAATTAACATGCATGCAAGGATTGCACGTAAAATAATGCTTAATTATCATGCATAAGAAACTTGTATGTAAATTTTTTATTAAATTAGCATGTATGCGAGGATTGTACATAAAATAATACTTAATTATCATGCATGAGTACTTGTACTTAACATTTTTACTAAATTAACATGAATGTGAAGATTGTACGTAAAATAATACTTAATTATCATGCATACAAACTTGTATGTAAGATTTTTACTAAATTAACAAGTATGCAATGATTATAAGTAAAATAATACTTAATTATCATGTATGAAAACTTGTACATAAAATTTTCACTAAATTAACATCCAAGTATTGCTTCCTAACAAATCAATAATGTCGAACACATCTATGGGGTTAGATTTTTGAAAAACAACCCAAAAATATTAGTTCGCTCATGGTAGGCTGGTGATAGGTATATATATATATATATATATATATATATATATATATATATATATAGAGAGAGAGAGAGAGAGGTGTATTATCAAACACATAGTTTTTGATGATTTCAAACATGTTTTTACCACTTATCATGAAAGATTGACAGCAAAAATGTCCTTTTTTTTAATGACATTTAGCGGCATTTTTGCAATGCACTAAAGGTGGTTTTTTACCCAGACCTTTAGTGGGGGTTCTGACAAAGGTCAAAATACTATAAAAAAGATCAGACGTGCCAGGCACATCTAACCAATTTTGAATGAGAAGGGAGTCTGATATTATGCTTCTCTCTCTCTCTCTCTCTCTCTCTATATATATATATATATATATATATGAGTTAATTTAACATCAATCTGGTTGTGTTTAACATTAGATAGATTCAATCTTATGAAAATAACTAAAACAACCTTAAAATAATAACATTTTTAAAAATACAAGGTTACTTTTTTGGGCATTATAGGTCTTATGAACTTGGAGGAAATTGAGAAGTCAAATACCTTTTCGAAAGAAGTAACTTTATAAAGCTGTCAAAGTTATATTTTTTTACCTAAAAAAGTAACCATGTATTTTAAAACATGCTACTATTTTAGCAATGTTTTGGTTATTTTCATAAGGTTGAATCCATCTAATATTAAACACAACTAATTTATTGTTAGATTAACCATTTATATATATAGGGAACGAGGACCATCCAACCAAAAAAATGTCCAAAATCTACAACCAATGACGATGGGATGGATCCTTTTCAAAATTGCTATAACATCACATTTTTTGAAACATGAAAAATCAACAAATTTAACATGGTTCAGGGAAAAATGCCTATGTCCATGATTGCACTGAGTATTTTTCTTTTATTGATTGGGATGCAAAGTACAGAGGATGGATGCCTCCTTAAATAGGAAGAGTCTACGAGTGTTGCTGAATATAACAAGGATTCTACAAGTGTAGTTTGACTATACAAGGAGTCTAGGATAAAATTATAAAAATACCTTTTAAACAAATTTCGCCTAGAGGGCTATCATCCCGAATCCCCACCTTACAAGCAAGAAAGGCCCAACCCCCTAACAACTTACTGTGAAAATAAGGAATTTATATTTAGGTAGAAAATAGGCTCCACACTCCAACAATCTCTCACTTGGAGACTAATTTTCTTCAACAACCACACCTTGTAACTTCTTTTCTCAAACAATCCAGAATCTCAGTGGGACACCTCCAACTACTATCCATGAAGGTTGTAAACAACTTTAGCTTCTCTACAATAACTGTCTTGGTCAGCATGTCTGTCAAGTTTTTTGATCCATGTATCTTTTCAAGTGACAATGACACATCAGCCAACAAATCACGAATAAAGTGATACTTTATTTGAATGTGATTTGTTCTAGCATAAAATGTTGAGTTCTTTATCAGATGAATGACACTTTGACTATCACAAAAAAGGACATTATTGCTTTGCTTTCTGTCAAACTCTTCCATAAAGTTATTAAACTAGATCATTTTCTTGTTGGCTTAAGTAACAACAATATATTTAGCTTCAGTGGTAGAGAGAGCTACAATCTTCTGCAACTAAGAG
This sequence comes from Nuphar pumila, assembly GCF_984573655.1. NCBI lineage: Eukaryota > Viridiplantae > Streptophyta > Magnoliopsida > Nymphaeales > Nymphaeaceae > Nuphar > Nuphar pumila. The sequence continues at coordinate 24,577,742 of NC_143260.1, read as the reverse complement.
ACCCAACTTATAGCAGTGCCACCCAAAGTGTAGACATAATCTGTGGTGATTTTACGATTATCAACATCACTACCTAAATCTGCATCAACAAAGCCATGTAAAATCATGTCATTTTTGTCAAAAAAAGTGTCATGTCTATGGTACCTCTCAAGTACCGGATGATCCACTTTACAGCTTCTCAATGCTGCTTCCCTGGGTATGTTATGTACCTGCTTACGACTCTCAATGCTTGAGTTATGTCTGGCCTATTATAAACTATACCATACATCAAGCTTCCAACTGTTGAAGCATATGGAACTTTGACATATACTCATAGTCCTCATCTGACTTGGGTGACTGCTTTTTCATAATTCAAAATGACTTGTCAAATGAATACTTACGGGTTTTGCATCATGCATATAAAACTTGCTTAATACCTTTTCAATATAATCTGCCTGAAACAACTTCAAAGAGCCAGCTTTTCGATCTCGAAAAATTCTAATCCCAAGATTTTTTTTTGCAGCTCTTAGATCCTTCATTGCAAACTCCTTTGATAATTGTTGCTTCAACTTGTTGATCTCTTAAATGTTAAATCTTACAATAAGCATATCATCTACATATAAGAGCAAAATAAACTAGCAATCATCAAACCTCTTAAGGTAGCAATAATGGTCCATTTGACATCTCATGAATTTGTGGTTACACTTAAATCTTCAAGCTTCTTATATCACTATTTGGAGGTTTGCTTCAAGTCATACAAGATTTTATTTAGCTTGCACACAAGCTCTTTCTTACCCTACATAGTAAACCCATCCATTGCAGCACCATGTAGATGTCTTCTTCTAGACCACCATGAAGAAAAGCATTTTTTACATCTAATAGCTCTAGATGTAAATTTTCAGCTGCAATGATACTTAATACAAGTTTGATTGTAATCAATTTAACAATAGTAAAGAAAATTTCAGTGTTGTCAACACCTTCCTTCTGTTGAAAAGCTTTTACAATCAACATGGCTTTGTATCTCTTGTTGCCATCATGTTCTTCCTTGATTCGATAAACCCATTTGTTATGAAGTGCCTTTTTGCCCCTTGGAAATTGAGTTAGTACCTATGTTTGATTTGCTTGAAATAAGTTTATCTCTTCTTTCATGGCTAACTCCCACTGAAGATGATCATTAAGCTGCATTGCTTCAATAAAATATTTTTGCTCACCACCATCAGTCAACAGTAAGTAATACAAAGAAAAAGAATATCGTTGAGTAGGTCTAGACACTCTAGACAATCTTCTCAGCTCCATCACAAGTGTGCTAGGTTCTGGTTCTAGCACAATGTTTTTAGGACTATCTTGAACTCTCTTTGCCAAATCATGCTCAGAGATCTCCTCCAATTCAACTTGTGCATGATTTCATGCATTGTTAAGACTTGTCTTTATACAAAATATTTTTATTGAATATAACATCTCTCCTTATAATCATTTTGTTCTTATCATCTTAAAACTGATATTCAAATTCATCATTACCATATCCAATAAAAAAATACTTTTTGGACTTCGGATCTATCTTATCTCTGTCATCAGAATTTGCATGCACATATAAAACACATCTGAAAACTTTTAAGTGTGAGATTTACCTCTTTTCCTGTTCAAGCCTCTTCTGGTAGTTCAAAGTCTACAAGAATAGAAGACCCTCTGTTGATCAAGTAAGTTGTGCTCATTGCTTCAACCCAAAACATTTTGAAAAATTCAACATGTATCTTCATGCTTCTGGCTCATTTATTCAAGGTTTAGTTCATGTGTTCTACAACTCCATTTTGTTATGGTGATCTTGGAACTGTCTTTTTCATATGAATCACACTTAATGCACAAAATTCTTTGAATTCTTTACTGTTATACTTGCTTCCATTATCAGTCCTCAAATACTTTATTTTAACCATATTTTCTGACAATATCTAAAAGTTCATCATCAACAAGAAAAATATTTCTAAAATTTTCAGCAACATAATTTTTTATATTTTCTCTTCATGAGGTCGAATGAAAGGATGCCCCAGAATTCAAGATCCAAGATTCAATGAGATTGTCAACACTCAGGATTAGGGCATCAAGAATTGCCTCTATTATTTTTGCATTGGCAGATTCTTCATTGTGCTTCTGATTTCGTTTCTTAGGCACCAGATGGTCTTTCTTTAGGTGCATTTTCTTTCCATAGTTCTAACAATTGGGGCCCTCTTGCTTATTTCGAGGTCAAGACTGACTTTTTCTTGCAGACTTTGGCCTACCATGATCTTGTTCTCACCAATTTGTTCTTCTTTGAATTTCATTATTCAAGGCAGACCCAAGGATTCACCTTATTCTTTTCTGCAAATATCTTTTCTTAGAATAAGATCTCAATCTTTATCTAACTTTAACTTGTTTAAACTAGAAGAACTCTTCATAGCAATGACAGTCACACCCTAACTCTCTGGCAGAGAGGACAACAAAATCAATACCCGAATCTCATCTTTAAAGTTGATCTTCATCAAACTCAATTGGGTCATAATGACGTTGAATTTGTTGATGTGATCTATAATAAAGTCACTTTCGGCCATCTTTAAATTAAGTAAACAGTGCATTAGAAATACCTTATTCGAAGCTCACATTTTTTTGTATAATTTTTAGAGCACCTTTAAGAAATCAGTCATGGTCTTCTCATTTTTTATGTCGAATGTGACGCTTCAAGCCAACATCAATCGAACAACTCCCAATGCATGTCTGTCAAACAGATCTCAATCTTTCTACTTCATATCTATTGGCTTGATTCCAAGAAGGGGTTGATGCATTTTGTTCTAATATAGATAGTCTTTAATCTGCATCTACGAGAAACTGAAGATCTTGCCACCGAACCTTTTGATCTTTACATTTTCTTTGTATGCTGCCATCACTCTCACTCTTTCCTCTAAACTAAGGTTTTGGTATCAGTTGTTAGGGAACAACCCATCAACCTACAGATGGATCGAAGAAACAAGCACGAAAAAGCAAAAAGACAAAACAACCATACACAAAAAATAGGGATTTTATGTGGTTCGGTGAAAACTGTTTAGTTCACGGTTGCACTGACCCTTGTTTTTTTATTGATTGGAATGCATAATACATAGGATGGATGCTTCCTTAAATATGAGGAGTCAACTAATTTTGCAAGGAGTCTAACAGTGTTGTTGAATATAACAAGGATTCTATGTGTAGTTGGACTATACAAGGAGTCTAAGGTAAAGTTATAAAAATACCCTTTAAAAAAATTAAAGATTTATTTTTTGGTAGGAATCAGGCTCTATACTCCTCCAACAAGATAAAGATTTGTCGTGACTCCATGCACCACTAGAATAGTCTTATCAAGAGACTTGATGAAGCTTTCGATCTCATAGAAGTCCAGAGCCCCATGGTTAAAGCACTCAAATAGAATATCTGATAGGTTCGTGAAGAAATCTTTAAAAAGCTGGAAACCCCTACCCCGAACAAACCGATCTCCTATCTGAAAGAAAAACACACGATGATCATGTAGCGCGACGATGTTGACTCCACGAGATTGACCCATGGAGATGCCCCAAAATGACCTATTATCTTCCTTTGCAAGAATCCACCATGCCTTACCTTGATATATATGAAACTTACCATCCCGAACATTTCCTATTCTCCCTTCCACCTTTCTATTCTTGGGCCGGACAGGGTTGTTTTGCAGTCTAACTTGATAGCTACTACGAAGATGCCTGGTTCTGAAGTCTCCCCACCACATAGTCTCATTTTACTATTGGGGTAGCGACTCATCTAGTAGATACCACTTTGTGAAAAGACCTGAGTTGGCTGCTGATTTGAGACATCAGTCTATCACATTCAGCTGGTTATAGTCAAGCAATATCTGGTTATTGGATAAAGATTTGATAAAGTGGTAAATGGGCAAGACCAAGAACAAGATCCCAAAATGCAGCCCCCTTTACCCATGGTGCATCTAAAAATAATTCCATGAGGTTTTGGATGTCATATCATATGAAAGTTTTCTCCCAAAAATCTCCTTCACATTTGCTTCTTAATCCAAAAATTCTCTATTGTATGCATTGTATATAGAAAAACCCATAACGTCGGACGACTTAAATGTTGAACGATGTCGAGCATTCCCCTGTACATTGGATTTGTGCAAAAAAGGAGAATTAGCGGCGATCATGAGCACCGTAAAAGTCATTTTTAAGCAAAAAAACGATGTTCCACCGTGTGCGATTAGTGATGGATATGCATCCGATAACAGTGGATGATTTACTCATCCACTGTTACGTGCTATATATATATATATATATATATATATATATATATATATATATATATATATATATATATATATATATATATATATATATATATATGTGTGTGTGTGTGTGTGTGGAGAGAGAGAGAGAGAGCCGAAAGTAATTCAACATTACCACGAGAGAGAGAGAGAGAGAGAGAGAGAGAGTTCAGCCAAAAGAAAGTCCAAAATCTACAACCCATGATAATCAATGGTGTCCCTTCTCTAATTGTCTGAGTTTTTCATCGATCAGACATTTCATATTGGTTTGTTATCATTCATTTAGTGAGCGATGTGTTTTGCATTATGAATTTTCAATGTTTAGAGGCATTTTTTAAAGCGCTAAAAATGAATAGCCTACAATACTTTGTATCATAAAGTTATCCAAGGAAGACACTACGTCTTTGGACCCTCCTAAAGGCAAAGGAGCAATGGACTGATGTTGCCTCTAAAAAATTTCTCAGGGCACGTCGACTGTTAGATAAGGTCAAAGGTTCCCATACTCGTCCTGGGGACTGGATTTGTAAAAGACTCACATATCTAAACTTCAGAAGCAGTGCATATTGTCGGAGATGTATGCATAGGTGGATTAAGAATGATCCTAATTTAGTTATATGCTCTTTTTCTCCCGGTGAAAACTTTACCACCACTGCTTCAAAGTCTGGAAAAGAGGGGGTAAAGGATCAAGCAGCAGGTCACTCACAGCGTCATATACTAGTCGGCACTATCCCAATCCTTGAAGACCCTTCCTCGTCTCAGAGAGCTCATCACAAGGTTGCTGAAAGGAAGGCCGCTTATGTTCAAGGAAAGAAAATGACCTCCACCAATAAAGGTTCAAAAAGCTCAGGTGATGGTAGATGCTCTTCTGTTAGACAGGACAAAGGTACCATCCTTTAAGTAGGAATACACTAACCAGCTACAGAGGGAAGGTAGCAGGCCAGCAAACCAGCCCTTTCCCAGCGTAGTCACTGAAAAGTCGAAGAGTTTCAGCCAGAGAAAGAGGGTGTGGTTCCCAAATTAAGAACCTTATCTCACGTTTTTGAAATCCTAACTGCCTCCTCTTGTCATTGAGAGGATGAGGTTGCAGATGGTCCTTCCCAAGGTGCTTCAGTCACCCCTTTCATCATTAGGGATAATGACTGTGCATTGGATTCCCTAGTGGCTAACGGTTGTGAGGATGACCAAGGTTGCAATTATGATACGCTTAGCTGCATGCCATCCCAGCAGCTCTCGTTAAGCTGCCCACATAACGACGTTATTAGATCCATTGGGCCTAAATGTGTCAATTATGCTCAAGTTCCCATGTCAGCAGGATCTTTCCTCTTGCAATGTTCCAAAGGTTGTTGTCTAAATTGGTGTGGTTCCCACCCCTATTTATGTCAACCCAGTTTGGAAGTTTAATTTTATTAACAAATACTAACTACAACTCCCTATTAGATGACTAGTTTGAGGAGGTTTCTAATGTGGTCTTTGATAACCCCCAATGAGGAGATTTTTGAAGATGTAAAGACACTCCCAACAGCTTTAAATCCAGATTTGGATTTATGGGTCGACCTGAATCCATTCGGGACCTTGGTGGATGATGTACCATCAAATGCGGTAGACTCCCACTCTATTGGGGAGGGAGGAAGACAAGATGATAATTGGCTTCAGTGCATGGCAGGGAAAATTGCTCAAATGAAAGGTTGTGTTGGAATTCAGCTGGATCAATCATTCAAGATGAACCTCACTGAAGAGTGCAAGCAAAAGAGGTCCAGGAAATGACCCATGTTCTTTGAACGTGATCGTTCATTGCTTGGCTGACACTGTAAGAGGCTGCCAACAGATCAAAAGCTCAAAAAGAGAGGCTTCCACTTAATAGATGCAGCTTATGAGCACGTAGTGAAGAATGTGCGAGATCTATTTTTGGGAATGCAATTTTATGAAGCATCTCTTCAAAGATACATGGCATTCGTCCTCTGGTGCAATGGGTAACCTGTATAGTTTAGGAGAATTGATCATCGCTAGACACGCGGAAACTTGGTATCATGTGATTATGCATTTGGAATGAAAGAAGCAATAGAATCTTTAGGGAGGCATACAATTTTGTGATACTGGTGGGAAACTGTATAAGATTGGAACTCCAAGCTTTGTTATCCTTAAAGTAGCCTACGACGAGTTCACAACTTGCTCTAAATATTGTGCACATCTCATTTTAAGTGTGGTGGTTGCCTTTTCTGTATTAACTGTCTGTGAGGAGTGATACCTCATTACTTCCTTTATGTGTGCTATAATTTATTAAGGATCAGCTCTGGAAGAGTTTGATAATGACACATGGCTGTGTTTTTATAAGGTTAAAAAAATCATGGGTTCAAAATGTATAATTTTTTTAAGCTCCAAATATCATTTTTTCATTAAAAAAACATGATCCAGCAGGTGTGGATTTCTAGTAAATCGATCAAGCCCAACATATTTACAGGATCTGAAAAGCCGAATGTACTGGTGCTAGAATGGCTAGCTTTCAATTAATAATTAATAATTAAAATATCTAGCCGACATACTCTCAATGTAAAAAATATCTATATGAGAGGCAAGTTGATAAAATGTCGTTTCCCTCTTAGTAAGTTGTCTGGTTGAGATTAATTTGGAGAGGGTGGAAGAAAAACATATAGAGAATGTGTTTTTAAAGTAGTCGGTGTTCTTGTGATGGAAACACATCTTTACTTTCTCAATCTGAAGAAAGCCATTTGTATATACTTCAAAAGACATAATCAGGGCCTCTTTAATATTTGAGGCCACTGCCTAGGGCCTCAAATGAAAAAAAAATGTATAACGCTTATATTTCACATGCTGAGGGCCTCCAATGAAACATGACACATGCTGAGGATCTCATGCGGAGGACCTCCAATTTAAAAAAAAAGTATGGAGAAATGTGGGCCAAAAAATGAAATATGCCTAGGGCCTCAACTTCTCTTGAGCCGACCCTGGATATAATCAATATGTTGCTATATCAAAATAATAATTTTAATTTTCTTTTTTTACCATTTTTTTTAATTTCTTGTTTGGACGCCATCCTCCTCACATGGTGCTTTAAATTGATTCTTGAAATTCTTTAATCTTAAAAAAAAAAGTCAAGCCTTGCTCCCAATGTGGGTTCAGCCTTGTTTCGATCAGAAAATGATGAGAGAGAGAGAGAGAGAGAGAGAGAGAGAGAGAGAGAGAGAGAGAGCAATATCTCTTTTGGCAACATCTCACGAGGCTTAATAATCACCAAAAAACTAAACCTTCATGGTAGACAGCATCATCGATATTGGACGAGGAAATACGTTTAGAAGAGGAAAGTAGTGGTCCTTGTACCTTTGGACCTCTAATTTATTTTTCAATTTTTTTTTGAAGAATATGGTGATGGCATTTTCAAGAATTGTTGGAAATCATCACTTTCCTCCAAGGCTTCAATCATAACAACTCGTCATCTTATTTTTAGAGATATTGTGGATGTGTATTTGCTACAATTGTTTGTATGTAGTAACCGATGATGCAAATTGATTTGACGTAATCTGATGACATAGATGTGTTTAGCATGCTTGATTTAGTAGGAATAGGCCCATCAGGTTATTTTAAGTTGAAAAAATTGATCCATTTACGGTCTTTTTAAATCATCTGAAAAACCAGGTCTGATATCTGAATCTACAGATCCAAATGCTGCCCCCACTAAATAGAGCATGGGCAGATCTGAAAAAAAAACAGAAAAGGCGAAAAGTCATTTCTATAGACAAACAATTGTAGCAAAGTATATATCTAATTTGTGTTACATGGTTCACTACAAGAAATCCAACCTTTCCTGATACAAAAATAGAGCCAGTAATCACTGGTGCTAAAGAGGTGTCAGTATATGCGCTTACTGTGTCAAAGAAGACTTTTTTCTGACGTTATTTTAGTGCCAGAAAAGGCGTTTTGTCTGAGCTTTTTCAACGCAAGAAAAAGTTTTATTAGTGCTAAAAAAATGCTTTTTCTGGTTCTAAAATAGCGCCAACAAAGACATTATCTCTGGCACACTTCAAAAGTGTGCTACTAAAAGTGGCTAATAGAAAACAAATTATATTAGTAATATTCTAAAAATTATACTAAAATAATCCAGAGCTTGAATTTATCAAAAACTTGAAAAATCATAAATCATACTTGAAAAAATATCTCCTAAAAATAAAAAAATCCTAAAATTAAAAAGTTAGAAAATCAAATTTAGCATGGTTTCATGAAAGAAATTACAAAAATATAAATTAAAATTGAAAACTCCCAAAATCTAAATCATACATGAGAAACAAATTAGATATAGCATGTTTTTACTCAATAAATTAGAAAATTAATAATTAAAATATAAAACCTTTAAAATTAAAATTATAAATGAAAAAAAAATTATATTTAGCATGCACACTTAATAAATAAAAAAAATATGAATTAAAATATAAAATTTCTAAAATCTAAAGCATACATGAGAAAAAAAGGAATTTAGCATGCTTTCACTCAATAAATTATAAAATTAAAAATTAAAAATTAAAATATAAAGTTCCTAAAATATAAATCATACATGAGAAAAAAAATAGATTTAACATGCTTTCATTCAAGAAATTATAAAAATATAAATTAAAATGAAAAATTCCTAAAATCTAAATGAGAACAAAATCAGATATAGCATGCTTTTACTCAATAAATTATAAAATTATCAATTAAAATATAAAACCCTTAAAATCGAAATTATATAAGAGAAAAAATCAAATTTGGCATGTAAATTCACTCAATAAATAACAAAAATATAAATTAAAATGCAAAACTCCTAAAATCTAAAGTACACATGAGAAAAAATAAGATTTAGCAAGATTTCACTAAATAAATTATAAAATTAGTAATTAAAATACAAAATTCTTAAAATCTAAATCATACAAAAGAAAAAAATCAAATTTAGCATGTTTTCACTAAAACAATTATAAAAATATAAATTAAAATACAAAACCCCTAAAATCTAAACACTACAATAAAGCAGTAGATTAGCGACGACCACATTCCGTCGCTAACATGGTTAGCGACGGATTAGCGACAACGAGGCGACAGTATGCTTACGTCGCGAATATTTCGACGCTAACTGGCGACGGAATTATTCCGTTGCCAGATCCGTCGCTAATTGCGACGGAATAACGAGCGCTATATTTCGTCGCCAATCCGCCGGTACTCAACGTCGACCATCGCTTGGCGACGGATTTAATTCTGTCGCTACGCCGTCGCTAGATTAATATGAATAGCGACGGATGGTTCCGTCGCAAACACGAAAAAAAATCAAAAAAAATTTATTTGAAAATTAATTATCGGGAACTGTACAATTTCTATTTCCTGTACAATTTATATTTCCTGTAAATAAAAAATAAGCCACACAAAAAAATTCATATAACAAGAATCTACAACAATTAATCGTTCCACCTTAAAATTAAGAAGTTTAATTTTTTACAATTCAACAATTACAATTAGGAAAAATAAAAAAAATAGAACTTCTTCAACACAGTCCTCTAATCATCGCCAAGATTTTGTGCGTCTTCTTGTTCATTGTCTTTATCTGTCCCTTCAGTTCCACTACCCTGATTATCGCTAGCAGCCTACACAAGAAAAGAACAGTCAGTATTGATAAACAAAATATAATGAAATAAATTACACACTATATGTGATTCTATCATGTGCTCATGTGTGATCTAAGGCAATAAAAAAACTCTATATGTGATTCTATCATGCTCATATGTGCTCTAAGGCAGTCAAAAAATTGAATATGTGATTATAGCATGTTCATATGTGTTCTAAGGCATCTAAAAAAACTCTATATGTGATTCTACCATGCTCAGATGTGCTTTAAGGCAGACAAAAAACTATATATGTGATTCGATCATGCTCGTATGTGTGCTAAGGCAGTCAAAAAATTGAATATGTGAATATAGCATGCTCATATGTGCTCTAAGGCAGGCAAAGCCAAAAATTTTATATGTGATTCTATCATAAATGATATATAACATGTTCATATGTGTTCTAAGGCAGTAAAAAAACTCTATATGTTATTATAGCATGCTCATATGTGTGCTAAGACAGTCAAAAAACTGAATATGTGATTATAATATGCTCATATGTGTTCTTAGGCAGTCAAAAAACTGAATATGTGATTATAGCATGCTCATATGTGTTATAATGCAGTCAAAAAAACTTTATATGTGATTCTATCATGCTCATATGTGCTCTAAGGCAGACAAAAAGTTATATATATATGTGATTCTATCATGCTCATATGTGTGCTAAGGCAGTAAAAAAATTGAATATGTGAATATAGCATGCTCATATGTGCTCTAAGGCAGGCAAAGCCAAAAATTTTATATGTGATTCTATCATAAATGATATATAACATGTTCATATGTGTTCTAAGGCAGTCAAAAAATTGAATATGTGATTATAGCATGTTCATATGTGTTCTAAGGCATCTAAAAAAACTCTATATGTGATTCTACCATGCTCAGATGTGCTTTAAGGCAGACAAAAAACTATATATGTGATTCAATCATGCTCGTATGTATGCTAAGGCAGTCAAAAAATTGAATATGTGAATATAGCATGCTCATATGTGCTCTAAGGCAGTCAAAAAACTGAATATGTGATTATACCTGAGAGGGACCTGGAATCGAAGATCCCCTATCCTGAACAGCGGCCTTGATCTCATTTCGGAGAAAGGGGGCGACGGTGTATTGAAAGTAGTTATTCAGTGATTCATTAATGATCTCGCGTACATCATCACCAGAAAGAATAGTCGGCTGCTTGAAGCTTATCGGCGCAAGAAGTCGGTGAGCTGTAACTGGAAGAACCAATAACTGGTGAAGTGTTCATATTACTCCCAAACCCGAACACGCGATATTTTTTTGGTTCACCTGCTGCAGTCACCCATGCTGTAGGATCAAATGATGGATGCTGAGTAGCGTCTTCGCCATATCGCTCTACCATCTGTTGCTCATATGCCTCCTACAAAATAATGTTTAAAGTATTCATTAATAATTAATGATAACATTATGATAACTTGCATATATATTATAATGATTATTAATAGAATTAATACATACCGTTGTCGTTCTCGCCTTCTTTGATACGAAGACTCCCGTGGTCTTCCGTTTATGTGTTTCTACAAACACCTCCTTATATGGTACACTGTCTCCTTTTTCTGCTTCCTGCGAAGTTAAATGACAAAAGATTTAGTACACAAGTTTGCAACAATACTTATAAAATTAATATTATATATTAATGAGTTACCATTTTCTTTAGGTGGCTCCCAAATGTCTTAGATCCACCTGTGTGTAGATGGGCTTCCGGCATCTTTGATCGATTTTGTGAAGCCTTCGCAGAGCGATTTTTAAATGCATCTCCCGCCCACTTATCGCACATTTCATCCCAGTAATCTCTCCTGATAGTAATAGGACCATGGCCCTTTCACAGTAATGGATCATCTACTACGCCAGATGTTTTTTTTGCTGCAGTCTTCATAGTGTGCAGCATGTCTGCAAATCGATTGGCAGCCACCTTCTGCCACACCTTCCTTGCATCATTTTCTTCCACCGTAGTTGCGAAGCGATTCGAAGCCTACAAATATTTTCAGAAAGTTAGTAGACATTGCTTAAATAAATTAAATATGAAACACATTAACTATGAGGAACAACTGTATACCATGAATGAGGACCACAATCTGTCTAACACCTCCTTTGGGTACTCTTTTCATTGAGCAACTGGTCCTGGTAGATGTTGAAGAAGTGAATTCCTAATCTCCCGTACTACTTCTTGTGGCTCAAACCTCGTGCTGCACATGAATTGTTACACAGTAAATATCAATATAAAATATTTAAAAGATATGCAATAATTTAAAACAAAATACTTACGGTCGATTATCGATATACACTATTCGAATGAGTCTTCTTGTGCCAGCCTGAGAAGACCCTGTTTCCTGTGTTGGCTGTTGACTTGTGTGATCAACTGGTGTAGGTGAGTCGTGTACAGGCGCAACATCATCTGTAAAAAAATACATTAGAAATTCTCAGAATGTGCATTTGAACTAATCAAGCATCTAATTAGTTATATGATATACCTATCACAGGAGCCCGTGAAGATGAAGGCTGAGCCTGGCTACTATTAGATGAGCGACCACTATAACCTCCACGAACCATATTCTAACAAATAACATATGTCATACAATATATTCAAATAATTCACATCAAGTATTATAATGCAATCAAGTCATTCACATCAAGCATTGCAATGCATTCAAATAATTCAAATCATTGGCATCAAGTATTGCACTAATTCAAATCATTCGTTAATTGCATAAATTATAATACATTCAGATAATTCAAATAATTCACATCAAGTATTACAATGCAATCAAGTCATTCACATCAAGCATTGCAATGCATTCAAATAATTCAAATCATTGGCATCAAGTATTGCACTAATTCAAATCATTCGTTAATTGCATAAATTATAATACATTCAGATAATTCAAATAATTCACATCAAGTATTACAATGCAATCAAGTCATTCACATCAAGCATTGTAATGCATTCAAATAATTCAAATCATTGGCATCAAGTATCACTACAAGAAAAATGTTAATTAGCGACGGAAATTTGCGACGAATTTTTTCCGTCGCAAATTAGCGACAGATTAGCTAGAGAAAACTTTCTTAATGAATCCGTCGCTAAGTAGCGACGGATTAGCGATGAAAGTTGTTTCATCGCTAATCCGTCGCTAATTAGCGACGAATTAACGACAACAAGTATTTCGTCGCTAATTCTCAATACAAGAAAAACATTTTAGCGAGGGATTTAGCGAGGGAAATTTTCCGTCGCTAATCCGTCGCTAATTAGCGACGGATTAGCGAGGGAAAATTTTCGTCGCTAATCCCTCGCTAATTTTCGATTTAAACCAAGCGCGAAATTTTCCCTCTCTCCCTGTTTGAAATTTAAATCGACCGCGCTCGATTTAAATCGACCGCGCTCGATTTAAATCGACCGCGCTCGATTTAAACCGAGCGACGTCGGAGAGCTTATTGGAGAGCATGTACATGAGAGTGGAGGACGGTGACGCCGGAGGACAGTCGGCGATCGCTGGAGGACGTCGGCGCCGGTTGACGGAGGACGACAATGCCGATTCACGGAGGACGGTGACGCCGGAGGACGGTCGGCAATCGCTGGATGATGTCGGCGCCGGTTCACGGAGGACAACAACGTCGATTCACGGAGGACGGTCGGCGATCGCTGGAGGACGTTGGCGCCGGTCCACAGAGGATGACAGCGACGCCGATTCACGGAAGATGACGGTGCCAGTTCATGGAGGACGGCGACGCCGGAGAGCACCGGTTCATGGAGGACGGCGACGCCGGTTCGCGATGAGGCAGAGCGATCGTTATGTGCATGCAATGCCTGTCGGGTGCGGTATAAGTCCGGCTTAGTGCTGCCGGAATACCGCCCGACAAGGATCAATTTTTTTTTATTTTTTTTTTAAAATTTAGCGACAGATTAGCGACGGATAATGTCCGTCGCTAATCTGTCGCAAATTAGCGACGGAATTAACGATAGATAATTTTTTTCGCTAATTAGCGAGCAAAAAATCGCGATGGCCTCTATCCATCGCTAATCCGTCGCTAAGCCGTCGCTAAACAGTTTAGCGACGGCTTAGTGACGGATTAGCGATGGATAGAGGCCGTCGCTAATCCACGGTTTTCTTGTAGTGTATTGCACTAATTCAAATCATTCGTTAATTGCATAAATTATAATACATTCAGATAATTGAAATCATTCACATCAAGTATTACAATGCATTCAAATAAAATTTATGATCATTCACACCAAGTATTGCAATACAACTCACATCAAGTATTACAATGCATTTAAATAGAGGTTTGTAGTATAAGATTTTGCTCACTAGCTTGAGAATTCTTCCTCGTCACTAGTTTGATTTTCTTCTTCTTCTTCTTCTTCTTCATTGTTTGCCCATCCACTTGGTACATCATTTGGATCACATTCCTCTATGAATGTTTTATCGGCCAATGGAGATATGACATGCATATCATGCGCAACATCGTGACCATAAGCGAAGTCATAGACATCATATGCTTGATAGTAATCACTGTCTTCAGCTAACTCATCTTCCTGTAACTGATCATACTCGGGGTATAGTTTGGATTTCACCTTGCAAACTGCCCACCATTCATTTTTATCTGACTTTTTTATACTCGGATATGAAGTATAATAAACTTGTTGAGCTTGCGAGGCTAATATGAATGGTTCATATGTTCCAAACCTGGATTTATAATTCACCTCCACAATGCCTGAAGCTTTGTCGAGTCGTGTTGCAATTGGATCAAACCAATGACACTTGAATATCGTAACCCTGTTATTCATGCCTAAGTAAGTTAACTCCATTATTTCCTCTATAACACCGTAGTAATTATGTTCATTTTCACCGTAGCTGCTACCCTTGACACACACGCCACTATTTATCGTTGATTTGTTTATACCGTAGTCTTTTGTATGGAATCGATAACCATTTACGATATACCCGTTGTAGCATTGCACAACTTTGGTCGGACCATTTTCTAAATCACATACTCCTTGATCTTTAACATCACCATTGCGAACCTACGCACAAACATAAACAATGATTGTGATCACGATCAATTAAGTAACTTAGTGTTGTTTATAAGTACACAATTTATGTTAGCTTCTTTACCAACTATTTCAACCACTCCACAAACTTAGTTTCACGTTCTTTTTGTACTTCTGCATCAGTGAGATGTGAAACTTCATTTTGCAACTCCAGATCAAATCGTCTGCAAACCACAAATACTTATATTACCGAGCCATGTATCCACATATAGAACATAAAAGGATTTATAATTGAGTTGCATATACATATACTTACTCGATGTATGGGTCGATCGCTGAGCAATTAAAAAGAATATAGATGTGTGCTGCATCTTGCTCTCGATCTGTCAATAGCCTTGATCGGCAACTACCAAATGCATGCCCAAGTGGTTGAAATATCGACAGCTTGTCAGATACAGTTACTTGTTCTCCATCATCGTTACGGGGCGGGCATATGTAACGTGTTGGAATATGAGGTTCGAAGTACATAGATGAGAAATTTGAAATCTCTTCTAAAGTGTACACCTCACAAATAGAGCCTTCTACTCTTGCTTTATTACGAACCTTTTTTTTTAGGTCGAACATGCATCTGACAAGAATATACATTTCAAATTTTAAATATCTGTCACTAAAGAGACAAATATAAAAAAACATATACCTTTCAAATGGGTACATCCATCGATATTGCACAGGGCCACCAACCCTTAGTTCATATGGCAGATGTATGATCAAATGTTCCATAACATCGAAAAATGCTGACGGAAATATCTTTTCTAACAGACAAACAGTGATGATGACAGAGTCCTCGAGATTCTTTACATCTGATACAACGACCTCCCGTGCGCACAATGTTCTGAAAAATCCGCTCAACTCAGACAATACCCCCCATATAGGTTTGTCTAACATATCATGGAATGCTAGGGGTATCAATCGTTGCATAAAGATATGACAATCATGGCTCTTCAACCCATATAACTGTCCATCATCAATCTTTACAGCCCGAGCAATGTTAGAGACATATCCATCTGGAAATCTCAGTTGTCTCAACCATTGGCATACATGTTTTATTTAATCAGGTCCGAGAACGTACTTCGCCTTTGGTTTCAGTACTTTTCCATTATACTCTTTGAGTTCCAATTCTGGTCTTTTACATATTAATTTTAAATCCATACGGGTCTTCAGATTATCCTTTGTTTTTCCTTTAATATTCATTACTGTATTGAACACATTATCAAACACATTTTTCTCTACATGCATCACATCCAAATTATGTTGTATCAATAGGGTCGACCAATACGGTAGTTCCCAAAAAATAGATTTTTTCGTCCAATTGTGATCCTTCCCAAATCCACAGAAGGGTGTAGGACTGCGGGCATCTGTTAATACATCTGGAAAGTATCGCAATCTTCTTAGAATCTCTATGCCAGACAATCTTGAGGATGGACCTTCCGTTTCAGTTGTGCCTGCTTTAAATACATTCTTTTGACGTCGGAACGGATGATCGCTGGGTAGAAATCGACGATGACAATCAAACCAGCAAGGCTTCCTTCCATGCCTCAATCTAAAAGCTTTGGAATCCTCCATGTAGTACGGACAACCCAACCTCCCATGTGTGCTCCAACCAGATAACATACCATATGCAGGGAAGTCACTGATTGTCCATAGAACAGCGGCCTTCATGTTGAAATTTTGTTTTTTGTGGGCATCATACGTGGTAACACCGTCATCCCACAATACTTTTAATTCATCAATCAATGACCTTAGATATACATCAATATTTTGGCCAGGTGAGGTCGGACCAGGGATCAACAGAGACAAGAAAAGATTTGGACGTTTCATACACAAGCTTGGTGGAAGGTTGTATGGAGTTACAAATACTGGCCAGCATGAGTATAGAGTTGATCTACCCCCAAATGGATTAAATCCATCTGTACATAGACCGAGTCTAACATTTCACATTTCCATTGCGAAGTTCTGATGAGTACGATCAAAGTGCTTCCAAGCTTCAGCGTCAACAGGATGCGTGATCTTGTTTTCATCGTGTCGAACTTTATTTGCATGCCATCTCATGTGTTTAGCTGTCTTTGAAGACATATACAATCGCTGCAATCTAGGAGTGATAGGAAAGTAGCGAAGCAACTTGTATGAAACTTCCTTTGATCTCGTGGTACCATTGCCTCTTGTCTTTGGCTTGAACCGAGGATGCCCACATGACGGGCATGATATGTCATTTTTCTGCTCCTTGAAATACAACATG
This sequence comes from Nuphar pumila, assembly GCF_984573655.1. NCBI lineage: Eukaryota > Viridiplantae > Streptophyta > Magnoliopsida > Nymphaeales > Nymphaeaceae > Nuphar > Nuphar pumila. Next base: position 24,560,514 of record NC_143260.1, on the reverse strand, counting down.
CAGTGATTTGGACAAGCATCAATCTTTTTGTAACCCATACCTAGAGCGTTGACCATAACTTTCGCACGATAGAAATTTTGTGGCAATTTCTCATCTTTAGGCAACATACTCTTCACAATCATGCACAAACGGTCAAAACATGATTGACTCAAATTATACTCGGACTTCAAATTCATTAGTTGAAGAACTGCAGACAAGATAGTGTGACTCTCACAACCGTTCCAAAGTAGCTCATCAGCATCTTTAAGTAAATCATAAAATCTACTAGCTGCATCGTTTGGTGATTCTTCATCTACGGCAGTTCTTACATCACTAGAACTCATAGCAGAACCCAGTTCTGTTCCTGCAACATCAAATATCAAATTCGTATATGGATTATCGTGCACCACATTCACCCGTGCATCAAAATCGTTTCTAAATTCTTCTCCATGAAACGTCCAGTTCTGATAATCACTCACAAAACCCTTCCTGTATAGGTGATGTCTAATGCCATGAGGTTCTACAAATCGATTATTCTTACAAATCTTGCAGGGACACCTAATCCGACCTGTGGGATCTACTGTACTGACACTCACCGTTGCAAATTCAATAAAACTGTCAACACCATCCATATATTCATGCGATAACTCATTGTTCACTATCCTACGGTACATCCATTCACGGTTTGCAGTCATTCTGTCGTATGATGTTACGAATAGTATCCTAACGAATTAAGAAAAAAACAATCAGAATGCTACGATGAAGAAAATATCAAATTTATCATGCAATATACTATGTCAAACAATAACAAGAATTTTGATGCATGCATTGATAACTTAATATTTTCATGTGCAAACTATTAATGACACGATACAATCATTTGAAGCATGCTTTTATTATAAAATTTCACATGGAAGTCAAAATCAAATTGAAAGTAACTACATGCAAGCATGGATACAATTACATCAAACATTGCAATACATCATAATCATTCATATCAAATAAATGGCAAACATGTACCTGCAGCAAACACACTTCAATATCTCACTAACTACTACCATGCTTAGCATGGACTCCGTACTCCAAAAATAAAAACACTTCCATATTCCTACATTAAAATCATGCTCAGCATGATCTCCGAACTCCAACAAAGCAGTCCTAGATATCAACAACTAAGTGAGTGTGTGAACAATAAAGTGTTGCATTCAATAAATTAAATAACATGTGATACGTTTGCATCACTTACTCACCACGGGTATTTACCCGATTTGCATTGTTTTTGTCATTTACTTACCACAGGTGGCCGAGCACGAGTTGGTTTTGTTGAAAAATCTGCACAAAAAAATGCAGTTTTAAAAAAAACTCGCCACAAAAAAAAGGCAGTTATTCCGGCAAGGGGTCGACTCCCCTGCTGTTCCGGTAGAGGGTCAACTTCCCTGCCTATTCTGTCATGGGGTTAACCCCCTGCCTGTTCCGGCATGGGGTTAACCCCCTGCCGGAAAGGCAGGGGTTAAACGACCTGCATTTCAGGCAGGGGGTCGACCCCCCTGCCGAAAACGCAGGGGGTTAAACCCCCTGCCGTAAAGGCATGGGGGGTCGACCCCCTGCCGGAAAGGCAGGGGGTTTAAACACCCTGTCGTGCCGTCATCCCTTTACGGCAACGGCACGGCAGGGGGTCGACCCCCCCTGCCGGAAACGCAGGGGGTTAAACCCCCTGCGTTTCCGGCAGGGAAGGGGGTTAAACCCCCTGCCGTAAAGGCACGGGGGGTCGACCCCTTGCCGGAAAGGCAGGGGGTTTAACCCCCTGCCTTTCCGACAGGGAAGGGGGTTAAACCCCCTACCGGAAAGGCAGTTCCGGCATGGGGGGTTGACCCCCTGCCGTGCCTTTACGGCAGGGGGTTTAACCCCCTGCGTTTTCGGCAGGGGGTCGACCCCCCCTGCGTTTCCCGCAGGGGGTCGACCCCCCCTGCCGGAAACGCAGGGGGTCGACCCCCCCTGCCGGAAAGCACGGTAGGGGGTTAAACCCCCTGTGTTTCCGGCAGGGAAGGGGCGTACAGCGTGAAGAAGAAGAAGAAGAAGAAGAAGAAGAAGAAGAAGAAGAAGATGCAAGTGATTACTTGCGCGTCGCCGGATGGTGGCGGGAGGTTGACGGGGAGCGGCAGCTGGAGAGCGTCGGCTGGCGAGCGGTGGACGGGGAGCGGCGGCTGGCGAGCGGCGGCGGCCGGACGGTGGCGAGAGCCGACGAGCGGCGGGAGGGAGCAATACAGCGAAACAGGGAAAAGAGAAAGAGGGATGGGATTAGGGGTTTACGCGACATTTAGCGACGGAATGTTTCCGTCGCTAAGCCGTCGCTAAACCAAAATACCAAAAAAGCGACGAAATATATTCTGTCGCTACGCCGTCGCTAATTAGCGACGGATTAGCGACGACAGAGTTCCCTCTCTAAATCCATCGCTAAAATGGTGTTCTTGTAATAAAAAGTAGCGACAAAAAAATGCAGTCGCTAATCCGTCGCTAAGTAGCGACAGATTAGCGATAAAAGTCGTTTCCTCGCTAATTCGTCGCGAATTAGCGACAGATTCTATCTCTAGCTAATCTGTCGCTAAGTAGCGACGGAAAAAATCCGTCTCTAATTTCCGTCGCTAATTAACAATTTTCTTGTAGTGAAATCATACATGGAAAAAAAATTAGATTTCACATTCCTTCACTCAATAAATTATAAAATTAGTATACTCATGACCTACACATTACACGACAGTTAATTTTTTTATGATTTTAGAAAGAACAATTTTCATATAGGCTGAAGAATTACCCATAATTTTTATTATGAAGACAATTCACCAAACTTGCAAATCCCCATGTTAAAATAAACCAATCTAGTAATCAATTTCGACTTTGAATTGCTGTGGGAATCTCTTTGCAAATCATTTTTGGAAGAGGCAAGATGGTTGAGATCGGAAGAAGTACCTAAAACAAATGAGTACCTCAAAAATGGAACCATCAACGTTGGGTTAATTGCTTATCAAGCACACGATCACTTTCTCATGGGTCAGCAACTGACAGTAGAGATATTAAACATCATCAACACTATTCCAAAACTTATTCAGCTTCATGCAATAATATTTCAACTGTGAGATGATCTTGGAACCTCCAAGGTTACATTGAACTAGCGTATCTTTTTTTTTTCACAGTGAGAGAGAGTGACGTCAGACACTGGTGCCAGTGAACATAGAAAGAGGGAGAGAAGACAGAGGGACAAAGTGTCGGCTGACACTGGTCCGGTGAACACAAAGAAGAGAGGTAAAGAGAGAGAGAGAGAGGGAAAGATCGAGGGAGAGAACGTCCGCCAGTGAACACAGAGAGAAAGAGGGAGAAAGAGGGAGAGAGACTGAACACAAAGAGAGGAAGAGGGCGTTGATCAGTGAACAGAGAGAGAAAGAGGGGAAGATAATTATTTTTTATTTCATGACTTTTTATTGGCGTACTTTATTTGTGCGCTAGAAAAAACTTTTTACTGGCTCTAAGAAAATAGCACCAGTGAAATAGGAAGTGCTCGCTAAAAAAAATCAATTTTCTTTTAAATACAGAATTACTTGCGCACTTTTATGTGCGCCCGAAAAACTCTCTTTTTACTGCACTAAGAAAATAGTGACAATGAAAGAGAAAATGATGGCCAAAAAATAGCAATTTTTTGAAATGTTGAAGTACCGACACACTTTTTGTGTGTTTTGTTGTCAGAAAAAATTCTTTAAATAACCAAAAAAGTTTATTATACGGGCGCAATACATCTAGTGTATAACTAACATTTTCACTGGCGGTACTTAAAATAGTACCAGTGAAAATGTTCTTTTACTGGTGCAGTTTTTTCTTGTAGTGATTATAGGTTTTCATCTATACAAAAGGGAACTCTATCTATTAAAAACTATGTGTTTCTTTGTTTTATCAATTTGCGTATTCATTACAAGAAGCAAGCTTACAGAAAACATCCCAGTTGATTCATGTACACTTCCTCTTCTAAACGGCAATGGCTATAGAGATAACCTTGTGGATGGACTTTGGTTTGACAATAGGGTTCTGTATCCCTTGGAAAATGCAAAAATGAAAATTAGGCCCCTAAATTTCTAGTGCCATTTGGTTTATATTTTACCTTAAAGATCACTTGCATCTAATGAGATGAAATTATGTGGAAGGATCGAGGCATCAAAGTTCAACTTCCATTTTTCGTTAGTTCATTGAATTTAGCACCCGAGGGAGCTCACCATTAGGAGTCTTCAATGGCAACTGCTGGCTCTTGACTCTGTGGAGATGTGTTTGGTTAGAGAGGAATAACAGAATTTTCCGGACAATCACAACTCCATCGATCTCGTTGCAGGCTATTCGTTGGCAGCTGCTGGAGTGTTTGCAGCTCAAATGGCTAGGTCTTCGGCTGCATTGGGCTCAGGAACGACGACTTGGCAAGGCGGGCACCGTGAAAATTGTTAGCAGCTGATCCATCGTCTATTGTACTCTAGTTTGTTTTTCTGCAGATCGATCCTGTAAATTCTTCTTGTGCATGGAACAGTGGCAACCCCTCGTCACCCGGTTCATCTTATCTTTTCTTAATACATTCAATTGTCTTTCCCTAAAAAAAAAATCAGCTAGCATGGTGATTTTTTCCCTGTTATTAAAAAACCAAAAAAAAAAAAAACGAGCGATTCATTGCCACTAGAGGGGCCTTATTGGTGGTTTGTCAATAGGGCTCATCATTATGAAGATAAAGACCATAGGATGGCTATGATATATCATATAAAGGCAAAAAGAGTTGTCGGAGACCTCGCACACTCTATCTCAAAATTTTAAAGAGTTCTTGATGCTTTTACATTGATATATGTTTTGTAGATGTTTATCGTGGTACTTGATGCTTACTTACCAACGGGGGGCTCTGCTTGTCTGGTAGGAGCAGCTAGTGTACATAGCCTTGTATTGAGACGTTGCAGGTTCAAAACCCAATGGTGTTGTATAACTGGTGAGGATCAGACTAACCCCAGCTTGACTTTCAGAAGAAAAGAAACTTGATGCTTCATATTTTCGGTTTAAAATGTTTGTAGATTCCTATTGTATACTGAAGGCAACACTCATGGGGACATTTTCTTTATGAACTTGCCCCTTTCATTTCTATATCTTGAATTTGCTTTACCGAGGTGGTATCCCATGTGGTAAGTGGAGTCCTGTGCAAACCTGAAGGCCAAGGTTCGAATCCCTCTGCCACATGGGGCTAGAGATATCTGGTAGGGGTTTCAACTTGCCTATCAAAACAAAATCTTTGATTTGTTTTGGACAGATTGTTCCAGTCCAATTTCTCATATTGTACACTTCATTTGGATTCATTGCCATGTTGTCTTTCTTAGAATTAGGTGACTCTATCACAATCATCTTTAATCTTTTATGTATAAAGGCGCGTGGAACTAGGGATGGCAGTGGACCCGGGGGGGGGGGGGGGACAAGGTTTCCACCCCCACCCCGTTTCAAAATCCGAACCTTCATCCCCGGCTCCATCAATCCCCGCACGGGGATGGATTTCAATCTCCACCCCTGCCTCCATCCCTGTTTCATGTCCTCCGTCCCCGGTCCAAGCGCGGGTGAGGAGGGGAGGGGCCCCGTTTTCCCTTAGTCTATAGTCATCCCTTAAAGGATTGGAGATGGGACGGGACGGGGTGGGGATTGGGACGGGGAGGGGGATGGGGCGGGGCGGGGAAAAGCTTAAGTCCATCCCCGCACGGGGATAGATTTTAACCTTAATTCCCACCTCCATCCCCGTTTCATGCCCTTCATCCCCGGTCAAAACAGGGCAAGGCCGGGCGGAGCACCATTGTCCTCCGGTCCACTGTCATCCCTACGTGAAACCATTCATAATGTTGGTGTTACCAATTAAAGAAAAAGGTGCTACTTTGTCGTCGGTGAAGAGCAAGAACCTAATTATCGACTCTTTAGTGCTGTGGTTGTACTGCTATTATGATCAATATATGAGTTGTTTCTTCTTGTGGGTTTTTTGGGTCACATTTTCAACGTTCAAAAGCATAAGAAAATTTGAGCTGATATCATCCTTCAACTCGTTAGGGTGTTGCGCTGGCAACATCGCAGCATTAGCTACAAAAGTAAGAAAGTAGGTGTGAGAATTGATGCATATATGAACGGAGAAGTTTCTGTTTCTTTTTTAAGGAAAAAATTTCTTATAATTAATTCGGTTCGGAAGAATTATATCTGATGAGATGTCACTAAACAAGCATTAAGAGGACGGAAGGTCCTGTAAAAACGATACATTCAAGTCTCTCCATTTGAATCTACATCGAAGAAAATGTGATGATGGCAGCCCTCTAAATGTAATCTGCGTTGCAGCCATATGAGGAGAAGCAAGAAGCTAGCATCGCCAAGCAAACATAAATTTTTAGCCCCAAGATTGGAGATGCGAAGCTATGAGCACATCTCTTCCGTTGGTTGGGACATTTCATTGAGAAGCTGCAACATGTCAAACCAGCTTGAAGCATTGTCTTGCGAATTCACATTATCAAAATAAATGAATCGCTTATTCCTCTTCCCTTCTACAAAGAATGCACATGCATGCAATACAAATTCCTCTGGATTTTAGCATTTGGTAGGTAAGCAACCGATTGTGAAGAATCAGCCAAATGATTATATACATAAAATGCATTTTATTTATGTTTTTACATGTATTAAGCATATATTATATGCATATTTTATATATGATCAAACTTTAAAAAGCACTTAAAAACCCATTACATTTAGAAAACAAGCTAGCTTTTAATCGGCTCGTGAAGAGCTCGGGCTCATCACAAACTGCACCCAAACATCCCAAGCTCAGCTCAACCCTAAAATCTCCTGTATTGGAGGAATTTTTGGATTAAGAGAGAGAGAGGGGGGGGGGGGGGGCAGGTAAAGATTAGGGTGGGCACTGCCACCCTACTCATTCATTCATCGGGTCGGGGTGGCACTTTCCACTCTGAAACCGAACCCTCTATTAGGGGGTTTTGGGTCATCTGGGGTGGGCAGGTTATATGTCCCCCCCCCCCCCCTCCCCAAGAACACACACTGTAGCTAAATTAAGTGCATGTTGTTCCTGGGTCTCCACTGAGTGCCGCATGGTACTCAGTGGAGTGTACAGGGGAGCTGTACATGTGGCGCTCAGTGGGGACCCAGGAACATGCACTATAGCTAAAGTGTGTGTTCCGGGGGTGCACACGTAACACCCTCTCGTCATCTGGGTATGTGCGACCCTAGCCGTAATGTGGCTCCGATACTGCCTTCAGCAAAGTTTTCTCAATGCATTTCCCCTAACAGACAGGTTGGGGTGTTAAAAAAGTCAAGTTAGCTAAAAGGGGGAAAAAAGAAGAAAAAAGAAAAAACAATATTTGGTTCCTATCAGCCAGCAAGTTTGAAAAAAACCAAGCTAGCGAAGAAAAAGAGGGAAAAAATCAAAAAAAAAAAAAAAATCTATGTGGTCCCTACACATCCAGCAAGTTGGACGCCGACATAAGAGGCTAAATTATTTCAGGATATTGTTTATTTTTAAAAAGACAAAAAGAAAAAGAAAAACAATTAAAAAAAATCACGTTTATGAGATATATATCATAGTGATGGTATGGTCATGAATCGTTTAAACAAAGTGGTTCATTGATTAGCAGTGCTATCATGCTTCATTATCATTACATAGACATCGAATAGTCTATTAATTTGTTATTTAATATACAGTACAGCCACCTTTCTTAAAAACCCAATCTATCTATCTCTCTCTCTCTCTCTCTCTCTCTCTCTCTATATATATATATATATATATATATATATATATATATATATATATATATAGTGCTCCCAAGTTCATACTCTCAAAACAAGTTTTGGATCATATGATGATAGCAGACATGTATACTTTTTTAAGACCTTTAAAAGTAAACGGCTCACAATGTATCAGAATTTCATGACTTAAAAAAATCCTAATTTTATGTCAAAAAAATGTGATCCAAATCATGATTTCTATCAAATAAACTATGTTGAGTACATCTAAACCGTTTAATTCAGAAGATACAACCTACAATAATGATTTCTAATATGTGGGAGTAGGTACATATATATATATATATATATATATATATATATATATATATATATATATATATATATATATATATATATATATATATATCACTACAAGAAAATTGTTAATTAGCGACGGAAATTGGCGACGGATTTTTTCCATCGCTAATTAGCGACAGATTAGCTAGAGATAGAATCTGTCGCTAATTAACGACGGATTAGCGAGGAAACAACTTTTATCGCTAATCTGTCGCTATTTAGCGACGGATTAGCGACTGCAATTTTTTGTCCCTAATTTTTATTACAAGAACACCATTTTAGCGATGGATATAGAGAGGGAACTCTTTCGTCGCTAATCCGTCGCTAAATAGCGACGGCGTAGCGACAGAATATATTCCGTCGCCTTTTTGGTATTTTGAGTTAGCGACGGCTTAGCGACGGAATGTTTCCGTCGCTAAATGTCGCGTAAATCCCTAATCCCATCCCTCTTTCTCTTTTTTCTGTTTCGCTATATTGTTCCCGCCCGCCGCCCTCTCCCTCCCGCCGCCCGTCGGCTCTCGCCACCGTCCTGCCGCCGCCGCTCGCCGCTCGCCAGCTGCCGCTCCCCGTCAGCCTCCCGCCACCGCCCGGCGACGCGCAGGTAATCTTCTTCTTCTTCTTCTTCTTCTTCTTCTTCTTCTTCTTCTTTTTCTTCTTCTTCTTCTTCTTCTTCTTCTTCTTCTTCTTCTTCTTCACGCTGTACGCCCCGGCGATGGCATTGAGCACGCTGAGGCTGCCGACGGTGAAGGTGACGGCGCAGGCACCGACGCCTCTGGCCCGCGCGTACCCATCGACGGCGTACCCGGCGTTGAGCTCGTTGCAGCCGATGAACTTCGTCCCCTTCACCCATGTGATGCACTTCGCCGCTCAGGCCGGCGTCCGCTACGCCGTCGATAACCCCTCCTCCTACGTTCGCAGCAACGTTGCCGGGCTCGTCACTCTCCTGGAGGCCTGCAAATCGGTGAACCCGCAACCGGCATTCGTGTGGGCGTCGTCGAGCTCGGTCTATGGGCTCAATGTGAAGGTCCCCTTCACCGAATCCGATCGAACCGATCGGCCGGCGAGCCTGTACGCGGCGACGAAGAAGGCCGGCGAGGAAATTACTCATGTCTATAACCATATCTATGGTTTATCGATCACCGGCCTTCGGTTCTTCACCGTTTATGGCCCCTGGGGCCGGCCAGACATGGCCTACTTCTTCTTCACTCGCAACATTCTGCAGGGGAAGAAAATTGTGGTTTATTGGCGGAAAGATCACCGGGAAAACTCGCGGGATTTTACCTACATTGATGATGTAGTGCGCGGGTGCGTAGCTGCGCTCGACAAGGCCGGAAAGAGCACCGGCAGCGGCGGAAAGAAGAAGGGGAAGGCCGACTACAAGATATACAATCTAGGGAATACGTCACCACTTGGGGTGCCAATGCTGGTGAACGTACTAGAGCGTCACCTGAAGGTGAAAGCCAGGAAGAATGTGGTGGAAATGCCTGCGAACGGCGATGTGCCGTTCACGCACGCGAACGTCACGCTTGCGAGGTTAGAGTTCGGTTACATGCCTACTACTGATCTGCAGACAGGGTTGAAGAAGTTTCTAAGGTGGTACCTGGATTACTATGGCTATGGATATAACACTAAGAGCATTGTTCACCACCACTACCATAGCAACAAACAACAACAATAGCAATCGTATTTGGATTTGGATTCTTGATTGAATTAGACAAATTCTTTGTTTTTTTCTCTTTATTGCTTAGATTATCTTGTGTTCTTTCTTCGATTTATGTACTTGATTCAATAGCCACTTGGTGTATAGAATTCTAACCATATATGGCCAACCAATTAGTTTATAAACAGGCGTGTCCTTTTTATAAATCATTTGTTTAGAGTGAGTTTTTTTCCGTGGTGACTTCATTTTAAAAAATTGTTTTTTTGTGCAGATTTCTCAACAGAACTCGCTTGTGCCCCGCCACCCGTGGTAAGTAAGTGACAAAAACAATGCAAATCGGGTAAATACCCGTGGTGAGTAAGTGAGGCAAGCGCATCACATGTTATTTAATTTATTGAATGTAACACTTTATTGTTCACACACTCACTTAGTTGTTGATATCTAGGACTGCTTTGTTGGAGTTCGGAGATCATGCTGAGCATGATTTTAATGTATGAATATGGAAGTGTTCTTATTTTTGGAGTACGGAGTCCATGCTATGCATGGTAGTAGTTAGTGGGATATTGAAGTGTGTTTGCTGCAGGTACATGTTTGACATTTGTTTGATATGAATTATTTCGATGTATTGCAATGTTTGATGTGATTGTATCCATGCTTACATATAGTTACTTTCAATTTGATTATGTCTTTCATGTGAAATTGTATATTGAAAGCATGCTTCAAATGAATGTATCGTGTCATGAATAGTTTGCACATGAAAATATTAAGTTATCAATGCATGCATCATAATTCTTGTGATTGTATGACATCATATATTGCATGATAAATCTGATATTTTCTTCATCATAGCATTCTGATGGTTCTCTTTTAACTGGTTAGGATACTATTCGTAACATCATACGACAGAATGACTGCAAACCGTGAATGGATGTACCGTAGGATAGTGAACAATGAGTTATCGCATGAATATATGGATGGTGTCGACAGTTTTATTGAATTTGCAACGGCAAGTGTCAGTACGGTAGATCCCACAGGTCGGATTAGGTGTCCCTGCAAGATTTATAAGAATAATCGATTTGTAGAACCTCATGGCGTTAGACATCACCTATACAGGAAGGGTTTTGTGAGTGATTATCAGAACTGGACGTTTCATGGAGAAGAATTTAGAAACGATTTTGATGCACGGGTGAATGTGGTGCACGATAATCCATATACGAATTTGATATTTGATGTTGCAGGAACAGAACTGGGTTCTGCTATGAGTTCTAGTGATGTAAGAACTGCCGTAGATGAAGAATCACCAAACGATGCAGCTAGTAGATTTTATGATTTACTTAGAGATGCTGATGAGCCACTTTGGAACGGTTGTGAGAGTCACACTATCTTGTCTGCAGTTCTTCAACTAATGAATTTGAAGTCCGAGTATAATTTGAGTCAATCATGTTTTGACCATTTGTGCATGATTGTGAAGAGTATGTTGCCTAAAGATGAGAAATTGCCACAAAATTTCTATCGTGTGAAAGTTATGGTCAACGCTCTAGGTATGGGTTACAAAAAGATTGATGCTTGTCCAAATCACTGCATGTTGTATTTCAAGGAGCAGGAAAACGACATATCATGCCCGTCATGTGGGCATCCTCGGTTCAAGACAAAGACAAGAGGCAATGGTAGCACGAGATCAAAGGAAGTTTCATACAAGTCGCTCCACTACTTTCCTATCACTCCTAGATTGCAGCGATTGTATATGTCTTCAAAGACAGCTAAACACATGAGATGGCATGCAAATAAAGTTTGACACGATGAAAACAAGATCACGCATCCTGTTGACGCTGAAGCTTGGAAGCACTTTGATTGTACTCATCAGAACTTCGCAATGGAAGTGCGAAATGTTAGACTCGGTCTATGTACGGATGGATTTAATCCATTTGGGGGTAGATCAACTCCATACTCATGCTGGCCAGTATTTGTAACTCCATACAACCTTCCACCAAGCTTGTGTATGAAACGTCCAAATCTTTTCTTGTCTCTGTTGATCCCTGGTCCGACCTCACCTGGCCAAAATCTTGATGTATATCTAAGGCCATTGATTGATGAATTAAAAGTACTGTGGGATGACGGTGTTACCACGTATGATGCCCACAAAAAACAAAATTTCAACATGAAGGCCGTTGTTTTATGGACAATCAGTGACTTCCCAGCATATGGTATGTTATCTGGTTGGAGCACGCATGGGAGGTTGGCTTGTACGTACTGCATGGAGGATTCCAAAGCTTTTAGATTGAGGCATGGAAGGAAGCCTTGCTGGTTTAATTGCCATCGTCGATTTCTACCCAGCGATCATCCGTTCCGACGCCAAAAGAATGCATTTACAGCAGGCACAACTGAAACGGAAGGTCCATCCTCAAGATTGTCTGGCATAGAAATTCTAAGAAGATTGCGATACTTTCCAGATGTATTAACAGATGCCCGCAGTCCTACACCCTTCCGTGGATTTGGGAAGGATCACAATTGGACGAAAAAATCTATTTTTTGGGAACTACCGTATTGGCCGACCCTATTGATACGCCATAATTTGGATGTGATGCATGTAGAGAAAAATGTGTTTGATAATGTGTTCAATACAGTAATGAATATTAAAGGAAAAATGAAGGATAATCCGAAGGCCGGTATGGATTTAAAATTAATATGTAAAAGACCAGAATTGGAACTCAAAGAGTATAATGGCAAAGTTCTGAAACCAAAGGCGAAGTACGTGCTCGGACCTGATCAAATAAAACATGTATGTCAATGGTTGAGACAACTGAGATTTCCAGATGGATATGTCTCTAACATTGCTCGGGCTGTGAAGATTGACGATGGATAGTTATATGGGTTGAAGAGCCATGATTGTCATATCTTTATGCAACGATTGATACCCCTAGCATTCCATGATATGTTAGACAAACCTATATGGGGGGTATTGTCTCAGTTGAGCGGATTTTTCAGAACATTGTGCGCATCGGAGGTCGTTGTATCAGATGTAAAGAATCTCGAGGACTCTGTCATCACCACTGTTTGTCTGTTAGAAAAGATATTTCCGCCAGCATTTTTCGATGTTATGGAACATTTGATCATACATCTGCCATATGAACTAAGGGTTGGTGGCCCTGTGCAATATCGATGGATGTACCCATTTGAAAGGTATATGTTTTTTTATATTTGTCTCTTTAATGACAGATATTTAAAATTTGAAATGTATATTCTTGTCAGATGCATGTTCGACCTAAAAAAAAAGGTTCGTAATAAAGCAAGAGTAGAAGGCTCTATTTGTGAGGCGTACACTTTAGAAGAGATTTCAAATTTCTCATCTATGTACTTCGAACCTCATATTCCAATACGTTACACATGCCCGCCCCGTAACAATGATGGAGAACAAGTAACTGTAGCTGACAAGTTGTCGATATTTCAACCACTTGGGCATGCATTTGGTAGTTGCCGATCAAGGCTATTGACAGATCGAGAGCAAGATGCAGCACACATCTATATTCTTTTTAATTGCTCAGCGATCGACCCATACATCGAGTAAGTATATGTATATGCAACTCAATTATAAATCCTTTTATGTTCTATATGTGGATACATGACTCGGTAATATAAGTATTTGTGGTTTGCAGACGATTTGATCTGGAGTTGCAAAACGAAGTTTCACATCTCACTGATGCAGAAGTACAAAAAGAACGTGAAACTAAGTTTGTGGAGTGGTTGAAACAGTTGGTAAAGAAGCTAACATAAATTGTGTACTTATAAACAACACTAAGTTACTTAATTGATCGTGATCACAATCATTGTTTATGTTTGTGCGTAGGGTCACAATGGTGATGTTAAAGATCAAGGAATATGTGATTTAGAAAATGGTCCGACCAAAGTTGTGCAATGCTACAACGGGTATACCGTAAATGGTTATCGATTCCATACAAAAGACTACGGTATAAACAAATCAACGATAAATAGTGGCGTGTGTGTCAAGGGTAGCAGCTACGGTGAAAATGAACATGATTACTACGGTGTTATAGAGGAAATAATGGAGTTGACTTACTTAGGCATGAATAACAGGGTTACGATATTCAAGTGTCATTGGTTTGATCCAACTGCAACAAGACTCGACAAAGCTTCAGGCATTGTGGAGGTGAATCATAAATCCAGGTTTGGAACATATGAACCATTCATATTAGCTTCGCAAGCTCAACAAGTTTATTATACTTCATATCCGAGTATAAAAAAGTCAGATAGAAATGAATGGTGGGCAGTTTGCAAGGTGAAATCCAAACTATACCCCGAGTATGATCAGTTACAGGAAGATGAGTTAGCTGAAGACAGTGATTACTATCAATCAGATGATGTCTGTGACTTCGCTTATGGTCACGATGTTGCGCATGATATGCATGTCATATCTCCATTGGCCGATGAAACATTCATAGAGGAATGTGATCCAAATGATGTACCAAGTGAATGGGCAAACAATGAAGAAGAAGAAGAAGAAGAAGAAGAAGAAAGTCAAACTAGTGACGAGGAAGAATTCTCAAGCTAGTGAGCAAAATCTTATACTACAAACCTCTATTTAAATGCATTGTAATACTTGATGTGAGTTGTATTGCAATACTTGGTGTGAATGATCATAAATTTTATTTGAATGTATTGTAATACTTGATAGGAATGATTCAAATGCATTGTAATACTTGATGTGAATGATTTCAATTATCTGAATGTATTATAATTTATGCAATTAACGAATGATTTGAATTAGTGCAATACTTGATGCCAATGATTTGAATTATTTGAATGCATTGCAATGCTTGATGTGAATGACTTGATTGCATTGTAATACTTGATGTGAATGATTTCAATTATCTGAATGTATTATAATTTATGCAATTAACGAATGATTTGAATTAGTGCAATACTTGATGTCAATCATTTGAATTATTTGAATGCATTGCAATGCTTGATGTGAATGACTCGAATGCATTGTAATACTTGATGTGAATGATTTCAATTATCTGAATGTATTATAATTTATGCAATTAACGAATGATTTGAATTAGTGCAATACTTGATGTCAATGATTTGAATTATTTGAATGCATTGCAATGCTTGATGTGAATGACTTGAATGCATTGTAATACTTGATGTGAATTATTTGAATGTATTGTATGACATATGTTATTTGTTAGAATATGGTTCGTGGAGGTTATAGTGGTCGCTCATCCAGTAGTAGCCAAGCTCAACCTTCATCTTCACGGGCTCCTGTAATAGGTATATCATATAACTAATTAGATGCTTGATTAGTTCAAATGCACATTCTGAGAATTTCTAATGTATTTTTTTACAGATGATGTTGCGCCTGTACACGACCCACCTACACCAGTTGATCACACAAGTCAACAGCCAACACAGGAAACAGGGTCTTCTCAGGCTGGCACAAGAAGACTCATTCGAATAGTGTATATCGATAATCGACCGTAAGTATTTTGTTTTCAATTATTGCATATCTTTTAAATATTTTATATTGATATTTACTGTGTAACAATTCATGTGCAGCACGAGGTTTGAGCCACAAGAAGTAGTACGGGAGATTAGGAATTCACTTCTTCAACATCTACCAGGACCAGTTGCTCAATGGAAAGAGTACCCAAAGGAGGTGTTAGACAGATTGTGGTCCTCATTCATGGTATACAGTTGTTCCTCATAGTTAATGTGTTTCATATTTAATTTATTTAAGCAATGTCTACTAACTTTCTGAAAATATTTGTAGGCTTCGAATCGCTTTGCAACTACGGTGGAAGAAAATGATGCAAGGAAGGTGTGGCAGAAGGTGGCTGTCAATCGATTTGCAGACAGCTGCACACTATGAAGACTGCAGCAAAAAAAGCATCTGTCGTAGTAGATGATCCATTACTGTGGAAGGGCCATGGTCCTATTACTATCAGGAGAGATTACTGGGATGAAATGTGCGATAAGTGGGCGGGAGATGCATTTAAAAATCGCTCTGCGAAGGCTTCACAAAATCGATCGAAGATGCCCGAAGCCCATCTACACACAGGTGGATCTAAGACATTTGGGAGCCACCTAAAGAAAATGGTAACTCATCAATATATAATATTAATTTTATAAGTATTGTTGCAAACTTGTGTACTAAATCTTTTGTCATTTAACTTCGTAGGAAGCAGAAAAAGGAGGCAGTGTACCATATAAGGATGTGTTTGTAGAAACACATAAACGGAAGACCACGGGAGTCTTCGTATCAGAGAAGGCGAGAACGACAACGGTGTGTATTAATTCTATTAATAATCATTGCAATATATATGCAAGTTATCATAATGTTATCATTAATTATTAATGAATACTTTAAACATTATTTTGTAGGAGGCATATGAGCAACAGATGGTAGAGCGATATGGCGAAGACGCTACTCAGCATCCATCATTTGATCCTACAGCATGGGTGACTGCAGCAGGTGAACCCAAAAAAGGTCGCGTGTTCGGGTTTGGGAGTAATATGAACACTTCACCAGTTATTGGTTCTTCCAGTTACGGCTCACCGACTTCTTGCGCCGACATAAGCTTCAAGCAGCCGACTATTCTTTCCAGTGATGATGTACGCGAGATCATTAATGAATCACTGAATAACTACTTCCAATACACCGTCGCCCCCTTTCTCCGAAATGAGATCAAGGCCGCTGTTCAGGATAGGGGATCTTCGATTCCAGGTCCCTCTCAGGTATAATCACATATATAGTTTTTTTGACTGTCTTAAAGCACATCTGAGCATGGTAGAATCACATATAGAGTTTTTCTAGATGTCTTAGAACACATATGAACATGCTATAATCACATATTCAATTTTTTTACTGCCTTAGCACACATATGAGCATGATAGAATCACATATAAAGTTGTTTTGCCTGCCTTAGAGCACGTATGAGCATGCTATATTCACATATTCAATTTTTTGACTGTCTTAGCACACATACGAGCATGATCGAATCACATATATAGTTTTTTGCCTGCCTTAAAGCACATCTGAGCATGGTAGAATCACATATAGAGTTTTTTTATATGCCTTAGAACACATATGAACATGCTATAATCACATATTCAATTTTTTGACTGCCTTTGCACACATATGAGCATGATAGAATCACATATATATATATATATATAACTTTTTGTCTGCCTTAGAGCACATATGAGCATGATAGAATCACATATAAAGTTTTTTTTATTGCATTAGAACACATATGAGCATGCTATAATCACATATTCAGTTTTTTGACTGCCTAAGAACACATATGAGCATATTATAATCACATATTCAGTTTTTTGACTGCCTTAGCACACATATGAGCATGCTATAATAACATATACAGTTTTTTTATTGCCTTAGATCACACATGAGCACATGATAGAATCACATATAGTGTGTAATTTATTTTATTATATTTTGTTTATCAATACTGACTGTTCTTTTCTTGTGTAGGCTGCTAGCGATAATCAGGGTAGTGGAGCTGAAGGGACAGATAAAGACAATGAACAAGAAGACGCACAAAATCTTAGCGATGATTAGAGGACTGTGTTGAAGAAGTTCTATTTTTTTTATTTTTCCTAAATGTAATTGTTGAATTGTAAATAATTAAACTTCTTAATTTTAAGGTGGAACGATTAATTATTGTAGATACTTGTTATATGAATTTTTTTGTGTGGTTTGTTTTTTATTTACTGAAAATATAAATTGTACAGGAAATAGAAATTGTACAGTTCTCGGTAATTAATTTTTAAATAAAATTTTTTTGATTTTTTTCGTGTTTGCGACGGATTAGCGACGGATGATTCCGTCGCTATTTATATTAATCTAGCTACGGCATAGCGACGGAACCATCCGTCGCTATTCATATTAATCTAGCGACGGCATAGCGACGGAATTAAATTCGTCGCCAAGCCGTGGTCGCCGTTTAGTACCGGCGGATTGTCGACGGAATATAGCGCTCGTTATTCCGTCACAATTAGCGACTGACCTTGTGACGGAATAATTCCGTCGCTAGTTAGCGTCGAAATATTCGCGACGTAAGCATACTGTCGCCTCGTTGTCGCTAATCCGTCGCTAACCATGTTAGCGACGGAATGTGGTCGTCGCTAATCTACTGCTTTGTTGTAGTGTATATATATATATATATATATATATATATATATATATATATATATATATATATATATATATATATATATATATATAGAGAGAGAGAGAGAGAGAGAGGTGCTAAATGATAAGTGTTGAATGAGTTTTTTTTAGGGTTTTTCATTTTAGTTTTCAATTCTGACTATATATCTATGTACTTGATTTTATAGGGATCAGCTCTTGAAGAGTTCGATTCCAACACATGGGTGGATTTTTATAAGTTTCAAAAAATCAATGGTCCAAAATCTTTGTAAATTTTCTAGGCTCCAAATATCATTTTTTATCCAAAACACATGATTCAGGTGTGGATTCTTTGTAAATCGACCATGCCCAACACATTTATGGGGTTGAAACCTCAAAAAAACACAAAGAACAGAAAAACTCATTTAGCATGTATCATTTATCACGTATCATTTTGGCAACTACCCATTTCTCTCTCTATATATACAATATAGAGTAATGGGTAGGTGCCAAATGATAGGTGCTAAATCATACATGCTAAATAATTTTTTTAGTTTTTTTATTTATTTTTAAATTCTGACATACAAATGTGATTTATTGATTTTATAAAGATCAGCTTTTGAAGTACTGGATTCCAAGATATGGGTGGGTTTTTATAAGGTTCTAAAAATGAACATGTATATGTATATATCATTTCCAACCTAAGGGCTAGAAACCTGGTCTGTGTTATACATGACATTATTTAAGAAAAAAAATAGAGATCCATTGTAATATGTTCTAGCAAGGAAATTCTTCGGTGTGTACACGGCTGTAGTAATGATGAATCTATGTTCAATAATAAAAAGCAAATATGAAGCATTGGAAATGATTAAGGCTGTGTGCATTGAGAGGAAAACATGGTTTCCATGTATTGCCAGTAACGGTGCGTATTGGCCGGCCTATGAAAATTGATACGCTTCACCATTGATTCGGCTAATTTTAAATAAATACAAAAATATTAAAAAATATATTTTATTATTAATTTAATGGTTTTAACATGTGTCATGTTAGGATTAACACATAATATTTTATTATTATTTTTAATTTTGACAAATACAAAACGATTCACTTAAAAGAAGACAGCCTAAAAGAAGACTCCATTGCAATGCTCCCAAATACAGCCTAAAAGAAGACTCCATTGCTGATCTGCTGAGTTGGAAAATTTTGGCCTTCACATATTACGACCATCAGCAGCCTCTTATGACTAAGCCTGGTAACTGAGTCACCACAAGAAATTCCACCATGTAAAGACAAGACTAGCATTATTAAAGGCTTTAGCTTTACTGGCACTGGCGAAACATCAACAAGTGTGTCATAGGAGGTCTTATTGGTAAAGTCTTTATTGGCACTACCTTGTAGCACTAGTAAAGGAAAATCTCTTTACAGCTACACTTTTTGTGACAACAAAGAGCCTTTTTTGCATTTTAATTTTTGCTAGAAAAATCATTTACTGTCTCAATTCTTGCACCAATAAATATGTTATTTTTATCAAATTTTTTGTGTCGGTAAAGCCTATTTTATTGGCACAATTTTTGCATCTTTACTCGTGCATTTTTGTGCCAGTAAAGTGATATTTTTTGGCACAAAAAATGCATAAAAAAGGTTTTTTTTTCTAGAACAAAATTAGTGCCAATAATTTTAATATATTTTTTTTATTTCATCATTGTCAATCTATTCATTTATACATTTCAATAAATGAACCTGACCTATTCATACATTAAATACAAAAAATTGCTTGTACATTTCATGAACCTGATTATACATTCATTGAATACAAAAAGTATTTATACATACATTTATTCATTGATAACCTACCCGTAAATATATTATTATTATTTTTTTAAAGGCAAGCTGGGTAGTTATGCAACTATTACACAGGGTTTTGAACCTGCAATGCCCTAACACAAAGTGGCGTGCACTAGTTACTCCTACCAAACAATTGAAGCCCCCATTGGTACTCATACATACATTCAATAATATATATTTGTTCATACACTCGTTCATTCATGAACTTACTTATATATTCATTAAATATAAAAAATGCTTATACATTCATTCATAAACTATGACTATAAAACATGTTTATATAATTATTCTTTCATTCAATCATTCATTATTTATACACACTACTATAAATCTTTCTTCAACCTAACATATCTGCATATTTCATAACTCCAACATTTACAATTAAAATCTTGCAAAAAATATAATATGCAAAGCAATTACAAAAACACTATTATATATCTTCCTTCAACCCTCCATAACTACATATTTCATAATTTTAATATTTATAATTGAAACTCTGCAAGAAACACAACATGCAAATCATTCATATACACTACTATAGTTATTCCTTTCTCTCTGTAACTCCAATATTCACAATCAAAACTATACAAGAAACATAACATATAAATCATTTATACACACTATTATAGCTATTCTTTCATCCCTTCATAGCTATATCATTTATAACTTCAACATTCATAATCAAAATTCTGCAAGAAACACAATATGCAAATCATTCATACACACTACTATAACTCTTCTTTTATCCCTTCATAACTACATCTTTCATAACTCCAACATTTATAATTGAAACTTTGTAAGAAATACAATATGCAAGGCAATTATTAAAACACTACTATATCCTTTCCTTCAACCCTTTATAATTACATCATCTATAACTCCAACATTCATAATTGAAACCTTGCAAGAAACATAATATGCAAAATAATCATACACACACTACTATAGCTATTTCTTCATCCTTCCATAACTACATCCGCCATAATTTTAGCATTCACATATATAAATACATAACTTCAACCTAGTGTGAAAAAATTTATGCATAAATCGGAAGCAATTTTAAACATACAATAAATAATAATAAAAAATTGTTTCAAATATAGACACAGTATCTCAGTTTATGAATTACATGAAGAAGAGCGTCTTAGAATCTGGGTTACACTATATTTGTACGAGGCTAGCAAAATAAAAATAGGCGAAAGAATTACAAACACACACACACACACACACACACACACACACATATATATATATATATACACCAAATACAGATTCATTTCCAGAATTATAATCTTCAGTTATAAAAACTTACCTAAAGAGCTTATGAAAAACTTGTTTAATTGTTGGCCATCATTCTCATACATAACTCCTTTAACTCTTAAAACTGAGATTTCATGCCTATGATTTTCTCTTGCATTTGAGTTGTATTGGAGCAATACTCATTGTTTTGCTTCAAGAGTTTTGCCTTGCTTGGACCTTCACTAAACATGTCATTGGTAGACAACATCATGCCAAGCATCCATACACGCACATATTTGTCTTATCCTAAAAAACATATTTAACATGCATTCACTAAATAAATTATAAAATAAGAAATTAAAATGTAAAACTCCTAAAATCTAAATCATATATAAAAATAATTATTTAACATGTATTTACTAAATAAATTATAAAATATAAAATTAAAATATAAAATCTCTAAAATCTAAATTATATATAAGAAAAAAATTATTTAATAAGCATTCACTAAATAAATTATAAAATAGTGATTAAAATATAAAACCCTTAAAATCTAAAACATATATATATATATATGTAAAAAAATATATTTAGCATGCATTCAATAAATATATCACAAAATAAATAATTAAAATGTAAAACCTCTAAAATCAAAATTGTATATGAAAAAAATATATTTAACATGCATTCATTAATAAATTATAAAATAGGCAATTAAAATATAAAACTATTAAAATATAAATTATATATGAAAAAATATATTTAATAAATAAATCATAAAATAGATAATTAAAATATAAAACCTCTAAAACATACATTTAACATGCATTCATTAAATAAATTATATTAAAAAAAAACTCTTAAAATCTAAATTATATATGAGAAAAAATATATTTATCATGCATTCACTAAATAAATTAAATTTTAAATAATTTAAATGCATAAACCCTAAATTTAAAAAAAATACCTTGTCATCAACGGAGAGAGGGTGCAAGAGAGACAGGGGGGCGATAGAGAGGGGATGAAGGGGGACATAGAGCAGACGAAGGAGAGAGAGAGGCACGAGAAGGAGGCCACGTCTCTTAAACCTTTTTTTATTCTTTTTAAACATAACCTTTTACTAACACAATTTTTTTACGTGCCAGTAAAGGTGTTTATTTCACTGGCGTAAATTTTTTTGCGCTAGTACAGTTATTTATTTTATTTATGTAATTTTTTTTCATAAAAGTAATACACTACAAGAAAATTGTTAATTAGCGACGGAAAAATCCATCGCGAATTAGCGACAGATTAGCTAGAGAAACCTTTCTTCATGAATCTGTCGCTAATTAGCGATGAATTAGCGAAAAACAACTTTTATCGCTAATCCGTCGCTAATTAGCGACGGATTAGCGACATCATTTTTTTGTCGCTAATTCTTAATACAAGAAAACCATTTGAGCGAAGGATTTAGAGAGAGAATTATGTCGTCGCTAATCCGTCGCTAATTAGCGACGGCTTAGCGACAGAATATATTCTGTCGCTCGTTTGGTATTTTTGATTTACAACGGCTTAGCGACGGAATAATTCCGTCGCTAAGCCGTCGCGAAATGTCGCGTAAATCCCTAATCCCATCCCTCTTTCTCTTTTTCCTGTTTCGTTGTCTTGCTCCCACCCGCCGCCCTCTCCCTCACGCCGCCCGTCAGCCTCTATCTGGCCCCCACCGTCCACCGCTCGCCAGCCGCCGATCGCCGTCAGCCTCCCGCCACCGCCCGGCGACGCGCAGGTAATCATTTCCGCCACTGCCCGGTCGCCCCCCCTGTGTTTTCGGATGGGGGTCGACCCCCTGCATTTCCGACAGGGGGTCGACCCCCTGCATTTCCGGCAGAAGGGGGTCGACCCCCTTGCGTTTCCGGCAGCAGGGGGTCGCCCCCCCTGTGTTTTCGGCTGGGGGTCGACCCCCCTGTGTTTTCGGCTGGGGGTCGACCCCCTGCATTTCCGGCAGGGGGTCAACCCCCCTGCATTTCCGGCAGAAGGGGGTCGACCCCCTTGCGTTTCCGGCAGCAGGGGGTCGCCCCATGTGTTTTCGGCTGGGGGTTGACCCCCTGCATTTTCGGCAGCAGGGGGTCGACCCCCCTACGTTTCCGGCAGCAGGGGGTCCCCCCCCCCTGTGTTTTCGGCAGGGGGTCGACCCCACTGCATTTCCGGCAGAAGGGGGTCGACCCCCCTGCGTTTCCGGCAGCAGGGGGTCGACCCCCTGCATTTCCGACAGAAGGGGGTCGACCCCCCTGCGTTTCTGGCAGCAAGGGGTCGCCCCCCTGTGTTTTCGGCTGGGGGTCGACCCCCTGCATTTCCGGCAGGGGGTCGACCCCCCTGCATTTCCGGCAGGGGGTCGACCCCCCTGCATTTCCGGCAGCAGGGGGTCGACCCCCTGCGTTTCCGGCAGCAGGGGGTCGCATCGCCCCCCATGCGTTTCCGACAGGGGGTCGCCCTCCTACGTTTCCGGCAGCACATCGCAGGGGGTCGGCCCCCCTGCATTTCTGGCAGGGGGTCGGCCCCCCTGCATTTCTGACAGGGGGTCGCCCCCCTGCGTTTTCGGCAAAGGGGTCGCCCCCTGCGTTCTGTGAAACTGCATCTGCCTCTTGTTTTTTTTTCGGCAAGTGGTGACTTCATTTTAACACAGTGTTTTTTGCAGATTTCTCAATGGAACTCGCTTGTGCCCCGCCACCCGTGGTAAGTAAGTGACAAAAACAATGCAAATCGGGTAAATACCCGTGGTGAGTAAGTGATGCAAGCGCATCACATGTTATTTAATTTATTGAATGTAACACTTTATTGTTCACACACTCACTTAGTTGTTGATATCTAGGACTGCTTTGTTGGAGTTCGGAGATCATGCTTTGCATGATTTTAATGTATGAATATGGAAGTGTTCTTATTTTTGGAGTGCGGAGTCCATGCTAGGCATTGTAGTAGTTAGTGGGATATTGAAGTGTGTTTGCTGCAGATACATGTTTGACATTTGTTTGATATGAATTATTTCGATGTATTGCAATGTTTGATGTGATTGTATCCATGCTTGCATGTAGTTACTTTCAATTTGATTATGTCTTCCATGTGAAATTGTATACTGAAAGCATGCTTCAAATGAATGTATCGTGTCATGAATAGTTTGCACATGAAAATATTAAGTTATCAATGCATATATCATAATTCTTGTGATTGTATGACTTCATATATTGCATGATAAATTTGATATTTTCTTTATCATATATTGCGCCTGTACACGACCCACCTACACCAGTTGATCACACAAGTCAACAGCCAACACAGGAAACAGGGTCTTCTCAGGCTGGCACAAGAAGACTCATTCGAATAGTGTATATCGATAATCGACCGTAAGTATTTTGTTTTCAATTATTGCATATCTTTTAAATATTTTATATTGATATTTACTATGTAACAATTCATGTGCAGCACGAGGTTTGAGCCACAAGAATTAGTACGGGAGATTAGGAATTCACTTCTTCAACATCTACCAGGACCAGTTGCTCAATGGAAAGAGTACCCAAAGGAGGTGTTAGACAGATTGTGGTCCTCATTCATGGTATACAGTTGTTCCTCATAGTTAATGTGTTTCATATTTAATTTATTTAAGCAATGTCTACTAACTTTCTGAAAATATTTATAGGCTTCGAATCGCTTCGCAACTACGGTAGAAGAAAATGATGCAAGGAAGGTGTGGCAGAAGGTGACTGCCAATCGATTTGCAGACATGCTGCACACTATGAAGACTGCAGCAAAAAAAGCATCTGGCGTAGTAGATGATCCATTACTGTGGAAGGGCCATGGTCCTATTACTATCAAAAGAGATTACTGGGATGAAATATGCGATAAGTGGGCGGGAGATGCATTTAAAAATCGCTTTGCGAAGGGTTCACAAAATCGATCGAAGATGCCCGAAGCCCATCTACACACAGGTGGATCTAAGACATTTGGGAGTCACCTAAAGAAAATGGTAACTCATCAATATATAATATTACTTTTATAAGTATTGTTGCAAACTTGTGTACTAAATCTTTTGTCATTTAAATTCGTAGGAAGCAGAAAAAGGAGGCAGTGTACCATATAAGGATGTGTTTGTAGAAACACATAAACGGAAGACCACGGGAGTCTTCGTATCAGAGAAGGCGAGAACGACAACGGTATGTATTAATTCTATTAATAATCATTGCAATATATATGCAAAGTATCATAATGTTATCATTAATTATTAATGAATACTTTAAACATTATTTTGTAGGAGGCATATGAGCAACAGATGGTAGAGCGATATGGCGAAGACGCTACTCAGCATCCATCATTTGATCCTACAACATGGGTGACTGCAGCAGGTGAACCCAAAAAAGGTCGCGTGTTCGGGTTTGGGAGTAATATGAACACTTCACCAGTTATTGCTTGTTCCAGTTACGGCTCACCGACTTCTTGCGCCGACATAAGCTCCAAGCAGCCGACTATTCTTTCCAGTGATGATGTACGCGAGATCATTAATGAATCACTGAATAACTACTTCCAATACACTGTCGCCCCCTTTCTCCGAAATGAGATCAAGGCCGCTGTTCAGGATAAGGGATCTTCGATTCCAGGTCCCTCTCAGGTATAATCACATATATAGTTTTTTTGACTGTCTTAAAGCACATCTGAGCATGGTAGAATCACATATAGAGTTTTTCTAGATGCCTTAGAACACATATGAACATGCTATAATCACATATTCAATTTTTTTACTGCCTTAACACACATATGAGCATGATAGAATCACATATAAAGTTGTTTTGCCTGCCTTAGAGCACGTATGAGCATGCTATATTCACATATTCAATTTTTTGACTGCCTTAGCACACATACGAGCATGATCGAATCACATATATAGTTTTTTGCCTGCCTTAAAGCACATCTGAGCATGGTAGAATCACATATAGAGTTTTTTTATATGCCTTAGAACACATATGAACATGCTATAATCACATATTCAATTTTTTGACTGCCTTAGCACACATATGAGCATGATAGAATCATATATATATATATATATATATATATATATATATATATATATATATATATATATAACTTTTTGTCTGCCTTAGAGCACATATGAGCATGATAGAATCACATATAAAGTTTTTTTGACTGCATTAGAACACATATGAGCATGCTATAATCACATATTCAGTTTTTTGACTGTCTAAGAACACATATGAGCATATTATAATCACATATTCAGTTTTTTAATTGCCTTAGCACACATATGAGCATGCTATAATAACGTATAGAGTTTTTTTACTGCCTTAGAACACATATGAACATGTTATATATCATTTATGATAGAATCACATATAAAATTTTTGGCTTTGCCTGCCTTAGAGCACATATGAGCATGCTATATTCACATATTCAATTTTTTTACTGCCTTAACACACATACGAGCATGATCGAATCACATATATAGTTTTTTGCCTGCCTTAAAGCACATCTGAGCATGGTAGAATCACATATAGAGTTTTTTTAGATGCCTTAGAACACATATGAACATGCTATAATCACATATTCAATTTTTTGACTATTTTAGCACACATATGAGCATGATAGAATCACATATAGAGTTTTTTTATTGCCTTAGATCACACATGAGCACATGATAGAATCACATATAGTGTGTAATTTATTTTATTATATTTTGTTTATCAATACTGACTGTTCTTTTCTTGTGTAGGCTGCTAGCGATAATCAGGGTAGTGGAGCTGAAGGGACAGATAAAGACAATGAACAAGAAGGCGCACAAAATCTTGGCGATGATTAGAGGACTGTGTTGAAGAAGTTCTATTTTTTTATTTTTCCTAATTGTAATTATTGAATTATAAATAATTAAACTTCTTAATTTTAAGGTGGAACGATTAATTGTTGTAGATACTTGTTATATGAATTTTTTTGTGTGGTTTGTTTTTTATTTACAGGAAATATAAATTGTACAGGAAATAGAAATTGTACAGTTCTCGGTAATTAATTTTCAAATAATTTTTTTTTAATTTTTTTTCTTGTTTGCGACGGATTAGCGACGGAACCATCCGTCGCTATTCATATTAATCTAGCGACGGCGTAGCGACGGAATTAAATTCGTCGCCAAACCGTGGTCGTCGTTTAGTACCGGCGGATTGACGACGGAATATAGCGCTCGTTATTCCGTCGCAATTAGCGACGGAATAATGCCGTCGCCAATTAACGTCGAAATATTCGCGACGTAAGCATATTGTCGCCTCGTTGTCGCTAATCCGTCGCTAACCATGTTAGCGACGGATTAGCGACGGATTAGCGACGGAATGTGATCGTCGTTAATCTACTACTTTGTTGTAGTGATAGTGTTATACTAACGCAATGTATGTCACGTTAGTATAATATACCTCTTTACTTGTACAATTTTTTGTCATGCCAGTAAAGGTGATTATTTCCCTGGCACAATTTTTTTTGCATTAGTAAATGCATTTATTTCACTGGCATATTTTTTTTTTTGCATTAGTAATAGTGTTATACTACACAATGTATGTTGCACCGGTATAACATACCTCTTTACTGGCATGCACATATTTCACCAGTAAACATCATTCATATTGTCATTGCATAGGAGGCACACCAGTAAAAGGGTAATTTCATGTAGTGAGTCGAACGGACTAAGCTTGATGTATTCAAGCTTGTCTTCATTCCTATGGCTTGTTTCCACAAAAACTACATTGACTTAGAGCTGAATATAAAAAGATAAATTATTTTAGTATTCAAATTTATAAAATGTTGTCTCTAACAGCTTATACGTACAAAGCTGAGTCAAACACCTTTCATTCATGTTCAATTTGCCGAGCCCATTTTATGGGTTCGAGCGAGCTCTTTGTTAGGAAAATACATCGAGCTACGCTACGACTAGCTTAGATTGTTTCCCAGCCCTACTTATTACAGGATTTTTTTTTTAAAATCTTCATCATATTATTTTAATTTCCAAAACATACCTGATTTTGTGCAAGTAGAGCCATGATAATGATCACATTACAAATGTACAAATAGCTGCCCTATAAAAAATGTGGGTGGTCTCAAAGGAATGAGAAAAAAAAGACAGGTGACATTTTAAAAGATATAGAAAGGTGATTTACACACTTCTAAACATGGCAGCATGAGATTAATTACCTGCACTCGCAACTGTGGGTGAAGGAAACATTTCTTCTTTTTTGTTTCATGGGAAAACCCCTCTTTTTTTACAGGAAACTGACTATTATACCACATGCAGCTAAAACAACTTTGCCAAAATCTCTTATGTACAATCAAGTCCCCTGCAAAATTAAGTCGCCGGCTTGGCTTTTAAATTCAACTTATGGCTACCGTGTGACTATGACTGTTAAACAGGCTCCACTAATTTGTTAGAGGTGACTAGTGACCGTGACATCATAAATTGGAAACACATATCAGGTGCAATATGATTTTTGTGCATTAAGCACCTGATCACCCTCCATCTTGGGACAGACGTGTCAGTTTTGGGGCCCAAGGCCTGATGCACAAAATTTCTGCAATGTGATTGCAGCTCGATGTGCATCCCTTGCTGTGAGTCTGAAACTGGGTGTACCTCCTAGTGGACAAGAGGAGCCTGGGTTTCACATCAATGCTATTGCGAGTGAGTGAGTTGCTTTTTCTCTGTTATCGAAAAAAGGCCATTTGATCACTTGGATTTGTGTTTGTTCTTTTCGGTACAGATCAATTGCTTTCAAGGCATATAGGTCCCATAAAATTGAATTGTTACATTAAAGCTGACAGTCCAGATCATGCTCATATCCAAGTGCAGCAGCAAGTGAATCATGTAAAGCACTCACTCAAATAATGGTTTTTCCTTTTCCTTCCATTTTCCACTATCTTGTGTTTCAATGCTTCACCTTGCATTGCAGAAACGATCGCATGAAGAGACCCTTTTTTCCTTTTGAGGAATGAGGCCCTTTTAATGTATACCATATCATGTGATGCGAGAATGCTGGGTGGGTTTCCCTGAACTTTTTCTTTTTATATTTACATGGTTAAACCGCCCTCAGGATCACAGACTTACGATCACTATTCAGGCAGCATAAAACTCCCTGAGCTTACCCCTTGCCCCCAGGGAGTCGCCACACTTCGGCTTGAGCGAAGGGTGACGCCCATGGGATTCGAACCTAGACCACCTGCCTAGTGGCCTCGGCTCCATCCTACTACAGCAAACCGCTTTGGGGTGGTCCCATCCTCTAAAGACAAAAAGGACATGAAAAGAATAAGTCAAGGGTTTAACGTGGTTCAGATAGTAGATCCTACGTCCACAGCAGAACACACGATCACCATGGTTTCATTTCAGTGGCTAAGGCCCAGGTAAATACAGCAACTCAGCCAAGATAATGACACCAAAGTTTAAATTATAAATATATAGAAAAGAGCCAAAATAGAAAGGCTACCTTTCCCTCTCAACTGTAGCCTTGATTTTAGACCTCTCAACCATAGCCTTGATTTTAGGAAATCCTACATGTGAAAAATGATCCAACTTTAACCAGTCCTTATCTTTATCTGTTGATATTTCATCTTTTGATTTACCCTTATTACTGCAATTTCTGTCATCTTTATTTGCTGACTCAATCTTCTCTTTTGTGCTAACCCTACTGACCCGGACCTTTCTGATGTGGCTGTTTGCTGAACGTGAATTGCTTTCAGTCCTCCTCAAATTTAGCCAACTGCAGAGAACAAAACTAAGATTTTTCCAATGCCTTATGGAAAATATCTCCAAGTTGTCTATCAGATTTTACTAATTTTATAACTAGCCTTCCTAGGTGCCATCTCTCTTATATAAATGAAAATCTATTTGTATGTGTTTTGTTCTGCTATGAAAAACAAGATTTATCGACATGTGAAGAGCATTAATGTTGTTGCAATGAAGAGTGGGTGGCTTTATTACTGAAATTCAAATATCATGCAGCAATGAAAGCAACCAAGTGACCACCGCCTGGTACTCAACTTCGGTGCTAGACCTAGGGGCAGTGCTTTATTTTTTTGCACTCCATGATATACAATTACCCCCAAGAAATACAAAACTCAGTGATTGATCTTCTAGTGATTTAGCATACAACTCAATCAGCGTCACAAAAGGCATATAAGTCAAGAGTGTTTTGTGAGAGAGTTCTCATTCCAAACTCAATGGTCCCTTTGACATTCGAAGAATTCACTTAACTTTTCAAAAATGCCCAATTTTTGGCTAATGCATGAATTGACTAACACAATTTAATCCAAAAGATAACTCCAATCTAGTTATAATGAGATGCTGCAAAGATCCTACAATGCTTCCGAAAGCATAGGATCCTCATAATCATGATCATCTTCCCTATTTTTTTTGGCTCTTAGAAATCATCAGAGTATTTATAAGCTTAGATTCAAGCATTTGAGCACGTTCAAGGATTTCTTTAGCATACTTGGTTTGACATAAAAAACATTTCATCTCTATTATACACTACAACAGAGCAGTAGATTAGCGACGACCACCTTTCGTCGCTAATCCGTCGCTAATCCGTCGCTAACCATGTTAGCGACGGATTAGCGACAACGCGGCGACAGTATGCTTACGTCGCGAATATTTCGACGCTAACTGGCGACGGAATTATTCCGTCGCCAAGTCCGTCGCTAATTGCGACGGAATAACGAGCGCTATATTCCGTCGCCAATCCGCCGGTACTAAACGGCGACCACGGCGTGGCGACGAATTTAATTCCGTCGCTAAGCCGTCGCTAGATTAATATGAATAGCGACGGAATCATCTGTCGCTAATCCGTCGCAAAAACGAAAAAAAATCAAAAAAAAATTATTTAAAAATTAATTACGGAGAACTGTACAATTTATATTTCCTGTACAATTTATATTTCCTGTAAATAAAAAACAAACCACACAAAAAAATTCATATAACAAGTATCTATAATAATTAATCGTTCCACCTTAAAACTAAAAAGTTTAATTATTTACAATTCAACAATTACAATTAGGAAAAATAAAAAAAATAGAACTTCTTCAACACAGTCCTCTAATCATCGCCAAGATTTTGTGCGTCTTCTTGTTCATTGTCTTTATCTGTCCCTTCAGCTCCACTACCCTGATTATCGCTAGCAGCCTACACAAGAAAAGAACAGTCAGTATTGATAAACAAAATATAATGAAATAAATTACACACTATATGTGATTCTATCATGTGCTCATGTGTGATCTAAGGCAATAAAAAAACTCTATATGTGATTCTATCATGCTCATATGTGTGCTAAGGCAGTCAAAAAATTGAATATGTGATTATAGCATGTTCATATGTGTTCTAAGGCATATAAAAAAACTCTATATGTGATTCTACCATGCTCAGATGTGCTTTAAGGCAAGCAAAAAACTATATATGTGATTCGATCATGCTCGTATGTGTGCTAAGGCAGTAAAAAAATTGAATATGTGAATATAGCATGCTCATATGTGCTCTAAGGCAGGCAAAGCCAAAAATTTTATATGTGATTCTATCATAAATGATATATAACATGTTCATATGTGTTCTAAGGCAGTTAAAAAACTCTATATGTTATTATAGCATGTTCATATGTGTGCTAAGGCAGTCAAAAAACAGAATATGTGATTATAATATGCTCATATGTGTTCTTAGGCAGTAAAAAAACTGAATATGTGATTATAGCATGCTTATGTGTTCTAATGCAATCAAAAAAACTTTATATGTGATTCTATCATGCTCATATGTGCTCTAAGACAGACAAAAAGTTAAATATATATATATGTGATTCTATCATGCTCATATGTGTGCTAAGGCAGTAAAAAAATTGAATATGTGATTATAGCATGTTCATATGTGTTCTAAGGCATCTAGAAAAACTCTATATGTGATTCTACCTTGCTCAGATGTGCTTTAAGATAGTCAAAAAAACTATATATGTGATTATACCTGAGAGGGACCTGGAATCGAAGATCCCCTATCCTGAACAGCGGCCTTGATCTCATTTCGGAGAAAGGGGGCGACGGTGTATTGGAAGTAGTTATTCAGTGATTCATTAATGATCTCGCGTACATCATCACCGGAAAGAATAGTCTTCATAGTGTGCAGCATGTCTGCAAATCGATTGGCAGCCACCTTCTGCCACACCTTCCTTGCATCATTTTCTTCCACCGTAGTTGCAAAGCGATTCGAAGCCTACAAATATTTTCAGAAAGTTAGTAGACATTGCTTAAATAAATTAAATATGAAACACATTAACTATGAGGAACAACTGTATACCATGAATGAGGACCACAATCTGTCTAATACCTCATTTGGGTACTCTTTCCATTGAG
Source organism: Nuphar pumila (assembly GCF_984573655.1). Classification (NCBI taxonomy): domain Eukaryota; kingdom Viridiplantae; phylum Streptophyta; class Magnoliopsida; order Nymphaeales; family Nymphaeaceae; genus Nuphar; species Nuphar pumila. The sequence continues at coordinate 24,528,100 of NC_143260.1, read as the reverse complement.
CAACTGGTCCTGGTAGATGTTGAAGAAGTGAATTCCTAATCTCCCGTACTACTTCTTGTGGCTCAAACCTCGTGCTGCACATGAATTGTTACACAGTAAATATCAATATAAAATATTTAAAAGATATGCAATAATTGAAAACAAAATACTTACGGTCGATTATCGATATACACTATTCGAATGAGTCTTCTTGTGCCAGCCTGTGAAGACCCTGTTTCCTGTGTTGGCTGTTGACTTGTGCGATCAACTGGTGTAGGTGGGTCGTATACAGGCGCAACATCATCTGTAAAAAAATACACACCAAGTTCTCAGAATGTGCATTTGAACTAATCAAGCATCTAATTAGTTATATGATATACCTATCACAGGAGCCCGTGAAGATGAAGGTTGAGCCTGGCTACTACTGGATGAGCGACCACTATAACCTCCACGAACCATATTCTAACAAATAACATATGTCATACAATACATTCAAATAATTCACATCAAGTATTACAATGCATTCAAGTCATTCACATCAAGCATTGCAATGCATTCAAATAATTCAAATCATTGACATCAAGTATTGCACTAATTCAAATCATTCGTTAATTGCATAAATTATAATACATTCAGATAAATTACAATGCATTCGAATCATTCGTATCAAGTATTACAATACATTGAAATAAAATTTTTAATCATTCACACCAAGTATTGCAATACAACTCACATCAAGTATTACAATGCATTTAAATAGAGGTTTGTAGTATAAGATTTTTTTCACTAGCTTGAGAATTCTTCCTCGTCACTAGTTTGACTTTCTTCTTCTTCTTCTTCTTCTTCTTCTTCTTCTTCTTCTTCTTCTTCATTGTTTGCCCATCCACTTGGTACATCATTTGGATCACATTCCTCTATGAATGTTTCATCAGCCAATGGAGATATGACATGCATATCATGCGCAACATCGTGACCATAAGCGAAGTCACAGACATCATCTGATTGATAGTAATCACTGTCTTCAGCTAACTCATCTTCTTGTAACTGATCATACTCGGGGTATAGTTTGGATTTCACCTTGCAAACTGCCCACCATTCATTTCTATCTGACTTTTTTATACTCGGATATGAAGTATAATAAACTTGTTGAGCTTGCGAGGCTAATATGAATGGTTCATATGTTCCAAACCTGGATTTATGATTCACCTCCACAATGCCTGAAGCTTTGTCGAGTCTTGTTGCAGTTGGATCAAACCAATGACACTTGAATACCGTAACCCTGTTATTCATGCCTAAGTAAGTCAACTCCATTATTTCCTCTATAACACCATAGTAATCATGTTCATTTTCACCGTAGCTGCTACCCTTGACACACACGCCACTATTTATCGTTGATTTGTTTATACCGTAGTCTTTTGTATGGAATCGATAACCATTTACGATATACCCGTTGTAGCATTGCACAACTTTGGTCGGACCATTTTCTAAATCACATATTCCTTGATCTTTAACATCACCATGGCGAACCTACGCACAGACATAAACAATTATTGTGATCACGATCAATTAAGTAACTTAGTGTTGTTTATAAGTACAAAATTTATGTTAGCTTCTTTACCAACTGTTTCAACCACTCCACAAAATTTTCATGTGCAAACTATTCATGACACGATACATTCATTTGAAGCATGCTTTCAGTATACAATTTCACATGGAAGACATAATCAAATTGAAAGTAACTACATGTAAGCATGGATACAATCACATCAAACATTGCAATACATCGAAATAATTCATATCAAACAAATATCAAACATGTACCTGCAGCAAACACACTTCAATATCCCACTAACTACTACCATGCATAGCATGGACTCCGTACTCCAAAAATAAGAACACTTCCATATTCATACATTAAAATCATGCTCAGCATGATCTCCGAACTCCAACAAAGTAGTCATAGATATCAACAACTAAGTGAGTGTGTGAACAATAAAGTGTTATATTCAATAAATTAAATAACATGTGATGCGCTTGCATCACTTACTCACCACGGGTATTTACCCGATTTGCATTGTTTTTGTCACTTACTTACCACGGGTGGCGGGGCACAAGCAAGTTCTGTTGAGAAATCTGCAAAAAAAAATGATGTTTTAAAATGAAGTCACCATGAAATTATTCGACCATATTAAATCATAAAACCTTAAAATACAAGAAAATAAATTATAAATAAACCAAAACATCATAAACTATAAGAAAAATAAACCATAAAATTAAATAAAAAAGCCACAATTTAAACCTTAATCAAACAAGGAAAAAACCTGCCAAAATCAAATACAAAAAAATCCTTCATCAAATTAACTAAAAAGTATTAATTAAAAAAATGTGATTTAAATCCCTAATTATAGAAAATAAAAATAAAAACTCTAAATAAATAAAAAAAACCTAATCAAATTAACTATAAAAGCCTTAATTAAAAAATTTTGATTTAAAGTCCTAACCAAATTAACTAAAAATCCTTAATTAAAAAAATTATGATTCAAATCCCTAATCATAGAAAATAAAAATAAAAGCTCTAATCAAATCCAAGAAAACCCTAATCAAATTAACTATAAAATGCCCTAATTTTTAAATTTTGATTCAAAGCCCTAATAAAACAAAATCAAATAAAAAACCCTAATTAAATTAACTACAAATAGCCTTAATTTAAGAAATTTGATTCAATTGCTTAATAAATGAAAATCAAAATAAAAAATCCTAATCAATGAAAATCAAAGAAAACTAAACAATAAAAATAAAATAAAAACCCTAATTTCTGAAAAAAGAAAAAAAAGAGCAAGAAACCAGGGGGTCGACCCCCGGCCGGACAAGGCAGGGGGTTGACCCCTGGCCGGAGACGGCAAGGGGGTCGACCCCGGCCGGACAAGGCAGGGGGTTGACCCCCTGCCGGACATCAAAAGGGGTTGACCCCCTGCCGGGGTTGACCCCCTGCCGGACACGGCGGGGGGTCGACCCCCGGCCGGACATGGCGGGGGGTCGACCCCCCCCCCCCCCCCGGCCGGACACGGCAGGGGGTCGACCCCCTACCAGGGTTGACCCCCGGCCGGACACGGCAGAGGGTCGACCACCTACCGGGGTCGACCGCCTGGCAGAGTCGACCCCCTGCCGGAAAACGCAGGGGGTCGACCGCCTGGCAGAGTCGACCCCCTGCCGGAAAAAGCAGGGGGTCGACCTCCAATCCATTTACGTACCTGCGGTTGCTCCGGGCAGCGACGGCGGCAGCGGAAGGTTGACGGAAGGAAGAGGGCGGCAGGAGGGAGAGGGCGGCGGGCGGGAGCAGCGAAAGGAGAAAGGAAAAAGAGGGCTGGGATTAGGGGTAATGCGACATATAGCGACGGCTTAGCGACGGATTAATTCCGTCGCTAAGCCATCGTAATTCAAAAAACAAAAAAGGCGACAGAAAATATTTCGTCGCCTAGGCCGTCGCTATGTTGCGACGGAATCTTAGCCGTCGCAATTCCGTCGCTAACTGTCGTATTTATTGCGACAAAACATTCTCTCGCAAAATCCGTCGCTACTTAGCGACGGATTTTGCGAGGGAATGTTTTCTGTCGCTAGTTTCGTAAAATTCTACAAATATAGCGATGGATTCATTTCTCTCGTTAATCTGTCGCTAAGTAGCGACGATATAACTCCGTCGCTAAATTCCGTCGCTAATCAACTATTTTTTTGTAGTGATAAGCAACTTCAATGCCTAAGAAGTAACGTGATTTTCCTAGATCTTTAACAGGGAAAGCATTTCTTAATTCTTCAACAAAATTGTTCACAAGATATTTGTCACTTCCGGTGAGAACCATGTTATCTACATAGACCAACAAAATTAATATATTTTGTTTGGAATGAAAAACAAACATTGAAGGATTTGACAGGCTACTTGAGAACCCATATTCAAATAAAAAATTGCTCAATTGTTTGAACCAAGCTTGTGAGGCTTGCTGTAACCCATATAAGGTCTTCTTAAGTTTGCAAACGTGCTTGGGATAATGTTCGTATTCAAATCCTGGGAGTTGTTTCATAAAAACCATTTCATTTAGAGATCCATGAAGAAAAGCATTCTTCACATCCAATTGTTTAATTTCTCAACCCTTAACGGTGGTCACTATGAGGATAACTCTAATACTTGCATGACATATAATCGGTGAAAAGGTTTCTTGAAAATCAATTCCTTTGATTTGATTAAACTCTTGAGCAACCAATCAAACTTTAAGTATTTTCAATCCCCCATCTGCCATTAATTTAGCTTTGTAAACTCATTTTGAACCCATTATGTTCATGGATGGTTTTCAATCAACCAAATCTCGAGTGTTATTAGCAGTCAAGGCTGTCATCCCTTCATCCATGTCAAGTTTCTACCTTTGATGCGCTAAGGCCTCTTTAATAGACTCAGGTTCTCTTAGAATCGATTCATATAAAACATGAAGATTTAGGTATTTGGGGTTTGGTTTAGATATACCTGCTATGCTACGAGTTATCAAAGTATGCGTGCCACTGGACTGTTCTTGAATAATGACTTTATCATGTGTTTGAGAGCCTTGATGCTCTTCATGATTATGATCAACATTTGTTTCATTGTGCAGCTCTTGACCAACAACACACGAACTAGTTGTACCCTACTGGACGTGCCTATTCATATTTACATCGACTTGCTCATTCTCATCAGCATTACCTGGCTCTTGACTATCACCATTTTGACCATCACCATGTTACTAACGATGCCTGTTTAGATCATCAATGGCTTGCACATTCTCATTAACAAAGAGTTGTTGCTGATTAGCAATAACTTAACATTCTCATCAATACAAGGTGGTTGTTGTAAGATATTATGAATGCATTTTCCCCTGTTTGTGTTCTGCTGATCATCAATACAAGTAACATTACGATAATCATTGCTGCTAAAGTCTTTTTTACCTTCACAAATTTTGAAAAAATCATCAGTTTCTCAGTTTTCAAAAAAACCTTCATGATTCCAATTTTTTTTAAACTAAAAATCTCTTGAAATGTTTTTTTCTTTATATAATGATGCAGGGCCTTTGTAAGGCATAATTAATGTTCTCATCGAAAACAATATGTCTTGACATGTATATGTGTTCGATAGCAATGTGAAGGCACTTATAACCCTTATACTGGATACTATACCCCAGAAAAATGCAAGAAAGAGATTTTAGGTCAAATTTGTTTTTTCATAGTCTCTTAAATAGGGAAAACATCATGAGAAAAAGACATGCAAGCTTGAATAGTCTGGCTACATTCGAAACAGTATGAAATACGGAGAATCCATATTCAAATTAGAAGAAGGGGGATGATTCATTAGAAAAACAATTGTCGAAAATGCTTCTACCCAATATTTTTTGGAAATCCACTATGAAAGATCATGGTAAGACCTAACTCCATTATACTCCGGTGTTTTCTTTCTGTGACACCATTTTGCTCTCATGATTGATGCCTTATGCCCATATCACCAAGGTATTTGATAAACTTTTCACTCATGAATTCACCACCCCCATTTGCTTGGAACACCTTTATTTATCTGTTAAATTGGCAATCGACATATTTTTGGAAATGAACAAAGCTTTCAAAAAAACTTGATTTTCTCCTCAAAGGAGATATCCAAGTGAATCTGGTGCTATCATCAATAAAAACTACATAATAACGATAACTTTCATGAGACAATATTGGAGATGGTCTCCGTATATCAGAATGCACTCTTTCAAAAAGTTCAAGTGCTATATTATTAGAATCTAAAAACATTAAATGACATGTCTTGCCAAGTTGACAGCTAGCACATATAGCGCTTTTATTTCCAGGAATAACACCAATGAGATTTCTATTATTTAAATAGCTCACAATGCTTATTTGAGGATGTTCAAGTCGCTTGTGTCACTTTTTTTCTGAAACTCTTCTAAATTGGCTGGAGAAGAATGCTTCAGGACTTGCATTGAATGCATAAAGACCTTCCTTTCTGTTCCCCTTGGCGACTATCATGCCCATCTTCCTGTTCCGTATGACACACCCAAATGAAAACTCAAAAATATATGGCAAATAACTCATTAGTTGGCTTACTAACACAGGATCTTTCTTTAGATTGGGAACATATAAAACATCTTGTAAAAAGATAGAATATGAATTTTACTTTATACAAGTATCTTCAGTGTGGGTAATATGCATTTTTTTGCCATTCCCAACCATCACTAAATTATTACCAGTACAATATACGGTTTTAGGTTATGCAATTTACCTAGGTTTTTAGACATGTGCGGTAGCTCTTGTATCAGCAAACCATTCGACATCTTGGATGTCTGACAAGGTCATAGCCACCAAAGCTTGTAGAACATCTTCAGGTTGAAAAGTGTGATTTAATCGATTAAAGTACTTTAGTGCAGAGTGGTTCTTCTTATTGCATATCTGGCAAATAACACTCTCTCATTTTGGTATTGATTCTCACCATCCTTTTTCATGTCATTGAAATTTTTAGTTTGGACAAAACCAGGGCCTTTTGAATTAAACTTGTAGTGATTATTTACATTTCTTCTTCTTTTACTTGATTCATGTTGTTCATAAAAAGTCACTTGTAGCTTATTCGACTTGTAGATTTTGTTCATCTCTTCTCAACTTTGAAGAAGAGGAATAATATCTTTGTAAGAAGGTACCAAAGGCTTCAGCATAGTCGTTACAAAAGACTCGTGTTTAGGGACAAGTCCTTATAATAACCAAAAAACTTTTTTTTTGTCCTCAATAGATTTCTCGATTGCAGCAAGATCAACACAAATTGACTTAAATTTTTGAACATAGACATCAATAGAATTTGTACATTTCTTGATAATTGTATCATGTGCATGAGATGGAACTCCCTTTCTTGCAACTCTTGAGCGAAAACGTCAAGCAAATCCATCTAAATCTCCTTCAATGTTTTCAACCCAACAACCAGTTCGAGAATGCTTTCAGACAAGGTACCGGTGATCCAGCCTTTTAGAAGACGACTTGATTTCTTCTAGGCTGTATACTGAGGGTTAGGAGCCTCCTTTAATTCAGAAGTATATGCTAGCAAGAATCATAGGTGGTAGCATAGGCGTCTCATCGTTTAGAAACCCTTGCATTGGCTTTCAATCATGGCCATGACTTGGGTTTTCTATAAAAGAAAATTAGATTGAGAAGGTTTCAGGAAAATAAAATTTGATAAATTCAGTGTCGAAGGGTATGGATAGACCAATGACAGGGTAACCAATAACGCCATATAGGAAGATGAAAGACTCATCTTCAAGGCTCTGACACCATAAAGACAAAAAGACAGATATGAAAAGAATAAGTCAAGGGTTTAACGTGGTTAGGATCAGTAGATCCTACGTCAAGGCAGAACACACGATCATGATGGTTTCATTCCAGTGGCTAAGGCTCAGATAAATACAGTAACTCAGCCAAGATAATGGCGCCAAAGTTTGAATTAAAAAATATATAGAAAAGAGCCAAAACAGCAAGGTTATCTTAGCCTTGATTTTAGGCCTCTCAACTATAGCCTTGATTTTAGGCCTCTCAACCATAGCCTTGATTTTAGGAAATCCTACATGTGAAAGATGATCCAGCTTTAACCCGTCCTTATTTATCTGCTATATTTCATCTTTTTATTTGCCGTTGTTACTGTCATTTCTGTCCTTATCTTTATCCGCTGACTCAATCTTTCTCTTTTGTGCTAACCCTGCTTACCTGAACCTTTCTGATGTGGCTGTTAACTGAATATGATTTGCTTTCATCCTCAACCCGGAATTTTACTTGGCAGAAAGGCAGGCCTTCGGTTCTGTTCTTTCGTCATAAAAAATAATAATAATAAAATAAAAAGGGTTCATTCTGATTTGTCTCCGTGAACGTGATTTTTTTTTTTTTTTTTGGTTTAAATGTTCAAAATGCCACCTGCTGGGCACAACTTGTTTCTTTGGGTAGCTTTTGCAATGGTGCCACATGGATGCTAAAATGCTTCTTCTGTCAACAACTTAGGAATGCTAAAATGCTGCAGATTAAGTGTGTCAACAGGTCCGGTGTGATTTGATCTCAATATCAAATCCGGTAGGGTCAGAATTTGGTAACCATGAAAGGAGACCATTTAACTATTTACGTCGATCCATGAGGTCCAGTTCGTGGAAATTTCATACCAAACCTGGGTCTGATCTGAGTCTGTTTAAGATCCACAATTTTTCAACATAAAGGACAAATTAAAAATATTATTTTGAGGGTATGGACTGGGACTGCTTCATAAATAATCTCTATTGGACCCTGGTATAATTTTTTTGTTGGAAAATTGACCCAGACCCAAGTTCGGACTTGGTACTAGAACTTTTAATTGTATCCGGCTCCAGACCCACCCATTTTTGGTGGACATGGTACGTGGTGTTTATGATGCTCACACTCGGTAACCAAACAAGAATTGGTCAAGGATTTGAAAATTATTCTAATCGTACATGCTTACAATGACATTTGTATAGTTGGTAGTTTTTCTAATATAAGTCAAGTCAAGATTCCAAATAAAACTTGAAGAGTTTGCCAGGATGACTTGGTAAGCAAGCAACCCCTGTGGGGGTAGAGTTTTACCCCCCCCCCCCACAGACCATGGTCACTAGGAAGCCAAAAAGATACGAGAAGCAGAAGCGGAGAAGCAGGTGTTAAAAAATAGTATGAAGCAGGATTCATTTTGATAGTGACTGTGTATGTGTATGAGAAGCAAAAAAGAAAACGAGGGAGAAACTAATGGAGGACGAGTGGTAAGCGGAGAAACGAATGGGAAGCAAAAAAATAAGTGATAATAAAAAATTCAAAAAAAAAAAAAGAGTGAGAAACAAATGAAGCACGAGTTGGAAAGTGAAAAATAAATAAATAATAACATAAAAAACACAAAAAACAAAAAAAAAATGTGGAAAGTGAGGAAAAAACAAGAGAGAAGCCAATGAGAAACAAAATAGAAGAGAGGGAAGAAGCGAGTTCCTCGGAAACGCGCTTCCCCGGTTAGGAAGGCAGTTCCAGTAACTATGCCGCAGACATTGAAACAAGGACACAGTCAACGTAGCACCTCTTTGGCCTGTAACTGAACAAGTGTACCATACTAGTGGTTTCTCCCTGTTATAGAAAAAATACTTTCGATGAGCTACCCATCATTTGTCACACGGATGCCCCGATTTTGGGTCTTTTTTATGTCCGTTTATACAGCAATCGGTATTGCAAACTTCATAAAAATGACCACATCCCTGTACCTGCAGTCATATCCATCTGATCATTGGACATGATGCATACATCTTCTAGGTATATTACATAAGGTAAATATTTCTACTAGCAAAATTTCTCTTGACAGCAAGTTTTATTTTTGCAAGATAGATAGCTAGCAGCTTTTAGTGTTTCGCCACTGTGGACTATTTTACCCAATGGTGCCAACCTAGATTGGTCCCACAAAGTTTGCGATGCCTTTCAATTTCTAGATGAACAAAATCAATTGAGGGGAAGCCGATGGTTAAGATTCAATTAGGACATGAAGCTTTTGATAGGTTTTCTGTGTTATTGTTTTTTCTTTTTTTTCCACCTTTTTGAGTATAAGCCTTGCAGCTTTAACAAAATTTTTTTTAATTAACAACCGTGGAAAACCATCTCACTCACAAGCTAGTGTAAGAACCCAACATGGATATTGAATGATAAGCAGAGGAGTCTTATGTTAAATCGTTGAATCATTGAACAGGTGTGTTTTTAACTACTTGCCTGAGTTTTTCTCTTAAAAAAAAAACAAATATTTGCCTGTTTTTATCTCAACAATCTACCGAGTAGATTACCTTTTGATTCAAACTCTGCTTACAGCTTGGTTTAGCAAGTTGGAAGTAATTGGTGTAGTTATTATTCAAAAATATTGGGTATCTAAGGACAAGTCCATTTCCATGTACACAGCAGTTCTGGTTGGAAGCTTGATATAGCCCATTCTTTGGTCTGCAAGTAAAAGATTACCTTCACTAACTAATTGTCATCTTAAGCATGACCTAAACAATTTTAATTGGTAACGTGTCAAAATACGGAGCTCCATGGCCAGTCTATTTGTTGCAGATCCAGTGATCGGGCACAAGTATTTTGTGAAGTACTCCGGCCACACAAAACACAGAAAAGTGCTACGTGCATAGCGATTTTCTGTGTTCACGTTTTACACAGAAAATGGCTACCTGCGTTCGCGATTTTCTGTGTTTTGTGTGGCCTTAGTACTTTTAAATTACTCGATCCCGATCACATAACCACGCCTCCAGCTTATTGGCATAAACTGCAATGTATTTTCATTCTGTAGTCAAGTGGAAGATTGGTTTTCTTTTTTCTTTCCAATGAATGAAAAGTTGGTTGGTTTTCGACCTTGGGGAAAGTGGTCTTGTCATGGCTGGTGACATGATCATGTAGACTTGAAGGAAAATGTAGGTCCTTATGTAGGCTAAAATTCTAAATAGTTTACCTGTGATTGTCAATTCTAAGGATTATTTCTTCCTTTGTTTTTTTTTCCAAGCAGCACTTCAAAGAGGATGCCCATTTGGGGCTACTACTCTTCGTGATAAATTGCATTATTTTAAAATGATAAAATTTTTTAAAGCTAACTTATTGTGAAAGTCAGATTGGTAGAAAGCTTGACTTTGTTTGTTGTTATTAAGCATGCAGATCATACATATAAATAAACATTCATATTAGGCTTCTTCACTTGAATGACTTTTAAGAATATTATACATAGTAGAGCATTCCCCAACTTTTGATCTGAAGAGAAAAAGAATTGCATAAACTCAAAATAAAATAAATAGAAGCAACTGCTTTTGTTTAAAACCACCTAAATCTTTTTTTTTTTTTGGAAGGCAAGCTGGGGTTAGGCAGACCCCTACCAGTTACACAACATTACCATTGGGTTTTGAACCTGCAACGTCCCACCACAAGGTGACGTGGACTAGGGGTGTCATTAGGCGGGGTTTGGTTCGGACCCAGGTGAAACCAGACCTGGACCCGATTTTCGGGTAAGGTATCAGGTCTGGTGTCGGGTCTAATCGGATCCACTATAAGAGAAACCATACCCGGACCCGATAAGAACTACATGAACTAGACCTGGACCATACCCGGTAAAATAATATTTTTTATCATTTTTATATTGAAAAATTGCAGGTCTTAATCGAACTCAGGTCGGGCCCGGATCTGGTATAAAATTTCACAAACTATACCTGGATTCATGTATTAATCTGACCTTCGGGTCCAAATTCAGGTCTTGATCGAGTCTTCTTCTTTATCACCATACCTGGACTCTATAGGATTTGGTTCAGGTCAAGTCCAGATCTGCTCCTACCAGACAAGCAGAGCCCCCATTGGTAAAACCACCTTTAAATCTTTCAAAAGTACGAAGGAAACACCAAGGCCAACTCTTGACTCAATTTTCCTAGGGAGAAGAAGAGAAGATTTCAACAAGCTGAGAGATGAACCCTTATTTTTTATGACAAGATAGCCCAACACTACCAAATCCGTGAGCAATTTGCTTCACCAAACCATCCAAAAAAGTAGTCTAACTTTCAATTTTTGGAATTTTTAAAATATGAATTGTATGGTCTGCATGGAAGTCCCCATCCAATCAAGACCATACTTCCGATCCGATGGCCTTTAATTTTTACCTATTAATTAATTTATTAATTTATTTATGTTAATAATGCGGAGCTCCCATTGGTGGACGCTCTCAAGCTTTTTTTTTTGAAAGGCAAGTTGGGTTAGGCAGACTCTAATCAATTATTATTCAATGTCCTGCCACAAAGAGACGTAAACTTACAGCTCCTACCAACCATGCAATACGAGAAGTATGGTATTGATCCTTAAATAAGAGAAGTTTATGAATTTTACAGGGAATCTACTAGTGTTCCTGAATACAATAAGGAGTCTATAGTAAAATTATAGAACTACCCTCCAAGTAGGAAACAAGCTTCACACTCCAACAATCTTTCACTTGGAGACTGATTTCCTTCCAACAATCACACCTTGTGACTTTTCTCTTTATGCAATCCAGAATCTCAGTGTCACGTCTCCAACTACTATCTGTGAAGGCCAACTGAGGTTATATACAACCTCAGCTTCTCTGCAGTAACTGTCTTGGTAAACATGTCTGTCAAATTTTTTGATACATGAATTTTCTTGAGTGTCAATGTCCCATCAACCAACAAATCACGAATAAAGTGATAATTCATCTGAGTATGCTTCATTCTAGCATGAAATGATGAATTCTTTGCTAGATGAATCACACTTTAACTGTCGCAGAAAATGACATTATTATTATGCTTTTTGCCAAACTCTTCTAAAAAAATCTGTAATTAACTAGATAGTCTCCTTGTTTTCTTAAGTAACAACATATTCAACTTTAGTGGTAGAGAGAGCCACAATCTTCTGCAACTAAGAAACCTAACTTATAGCAATGTCACCCAAAGTGTAGACATAACATGTGGTGCTTTTACAATTATTAACATCACTACTTAAATCTGCATCAACAAAGCCTTGCAAAATCATGTCACCTTTGTCAAAACAAAGTGTCCTCTCAGTTGTACTTCTCAAGTACCGAAGGATCACTTTCACACATTTCCAATGATGCTTCCCTGGATATGCTATGTACCTACTCACAGCTCTCATTGCTTGTGTTGTGTCTGACCTGGTACAAACTATGGCATGCATTAAGCTACCAACTGCTAAAGCATATGAAACTTTAGACATATATTCATAGTCTTCATCTAACTTGAATGATTGCGCTTTTGATAATTGGAAATGACTTGTCAAAGTAGTACTTACGAGTTTTGCATCCTGCATAAGAAACTTGCTTGACACCTTTTCAATATAGTCTACTTGAGACAACTTCAAAGAGCCAACTTCTCGATCTCGAGAAATATTCATCTCAAGTATTTTCTTTGCAGCTCCTAGATCCTTCATTATAAACTCTTTTGATAATTGTTGCTTCAACTTGTTGATCTCTTAAATGTTAGATCCCGCAATAAGCATATCATCTAGATACAAAAGCAAAATAATATAACGATATCAAAACTATTAATGTAACAACAATGGTCTATTTGACATCTCATGAATTTGTGGTTACACATGAATTCATCAAACTTCTTATATCATTGTCTGGGAGCTTGCTTTAAATCATACAGTCTTTTCACATAAGTTCTTTCTTACCCTGTATGATAAATCCTTCTAGTTGCATTACAAATCACCATGAAGAAAAACAATTTTTACATCTAACTACTCTAAGTGCAAGTTTTCAGCTACAACAATACTCAATACAAGCCTGATTATAGTTAATTTAACTACATGAGAGAAAATCTCAGTATAGTCAATACCTTCCTTCTCTTAGAATTATTTAACAACTAGTTCCGCTTTGTATCTTTTGCTACCATCATGGTTTTTTTTAATTCGATGGACCCATTTGTTATGAAGTTTCATTTTGCCCCTTAGCAGTTGGGTCAGAACGCATGTCTGATTTGCATGCAATGAATATCTTTTTCCATAACTAGCTCTCAATAGAGAGAATCATTAACCTGCATTGCTTCACTAAAATATTTTGGTTCACCATTATCAATCAATATTAAGTAATGCAAATAAGGAGAATATCACTGAGGAGGTTTAGACACTCTAGATGATCTTTTTTTCTCCATCACAAGTGTGTTAGTTTCTGGTTGTGGAATAATGTTTTCAAGATTCTCCTGAACTCTTCTTGCCACATCATGCTTAGAGATCTCCTCCAATTCAACATGCTCACCTCTTCCTGTATTATCAGATTCTATAACACATTTGTCTTTATATAAGAAATTTTCATTGAATATAACATATCAACTTCTTATAATCATTTTGTTTTGATCATCCTAGAACCGATATCTAAATTCATCATTGCCATACATAATGAAAAAAACACTTCCTCAACTTTGGATTCAGACTGTTATAAGAATCTACATACACATATGAAACACAACCAAACACTTTCATGTATGACATATTTACCTCTTTGTTTGTCCACTCCTCCTTTTGTAGTTCAAAGTTTAAAAGAACAGAAGGTCCTTAATTGATCAAGTAAGTTGATGTGCTCATTGTTTCAGCTCAAAACATTTTGAGTAATCCAGCATCTATTCTCATGCTTTTAGCTCATTCATTCAAGGTTCTATTCATATGTTCAACAATTTCATTCTGTTATAGGGTTCTTAAAACTATATTTTTCATTCGAAACTCACTAACTACACAGAATTTCTTAATTTTTTTGTTATTGTACTCACCTCCATTATCAGACTTCAAACACTTTATTTTTACCCTCGACTCATTCTCCACTTGAAATTTTCATTTTTTAAAAGTAGAAAAGATATAGATTTATTTTTGAGAAAATAAATCTATATCTTTTGAGTAGAGTTATCAATAAAGGTAATGTAGTAGCATAAGCCTCCAAGAGATGATATAGGAGAAGGACCCCATGTGTCTGTACATACAATCTCCAGCTTTTCTGTCTTTATTGTCCTTCCAGTATTAAAAAAACTAACCATTTTTTGTTTTTAAAAAATATAGTCCTCACAAAGACCAGCATCCACAGGCTTCAAGTCAGATAGTTTCTCCTTTGATAAAAATATCTTCATCTTTTTTTCACTCACATGCCTGAGTCTATAGTGCCAACTTTTAAAGTTAAGAGATGAATCAGTGGTTGTCATAGTGCTTCTCGTATCCATGGTCATGTAAAAGGTATTAATCTTGTTGCCTCTTGCCACAACCATAGCACCTTTGATCGTATCCATGGTCATGTAAAAGGTATTCATCTTGTTGCCTCTTGCCACAACCATATCACCTTTGATGATTTTTCAAGATTTTGTCTCAAAGGTCATAACATACCCTTCATCATCAAGTTGTCCTATACATATTAGATTTACCTTTAAGCCTAAAACATGTTTCATGTTATGCAACTTTCATAGATTACTAATAGTAATTTTAGTTCTAATATCACCATTTTTCACAATATCTAAAGGTTCATCATCAGCAAGATCAACGTTTTCAAAAAATTTAGCAACATAATTTTGCATACCTTCTTTGTATGAGGTCGAATGAAATAATGCTCCAAAATTTAAGATCCAAGATTCAATAGAGATGTCGCCACTCAAGATTACGGCAGCGATAACTGCTTCTATTGTTATTGCATTGGTAGATTCTTTATTTTACTTATGATTTTGCTTCTTAGGCACCCTATAATCTTTCTTTATGTGCTCTTTTTTCTTACAGTTCTAGCAACAGGGTACCTTCTGTTTATTTCGGGGTCTAGACTAACTCCTTCTCGTAGACTTAGACTTACTATGATCTCAACCTCACTGATTTGCTCTTCTTTTGCCTTCAATTTTCAAGGCAGAACTCAGGAATACACCTTATTCTCTTCTGCAAATATATTCACTTCATCTAATTTAACATATTTGAACTAGAAGAACTGCTCACAGTAGTCACGGTCGCACCCTAACTCTCCAATAAGAAAGACAATAATCTATCCAATAGATCCCAATCTTCCTACTTCATATTCGCTGACTTGATTCAAAAATAGGCTTTATGCAACTTCTTTTGATACAGATAGTCTTTGATCTGCATCTTTCATAAATTGAAGTTCTTGCCATCGAACCTGTCGATCTTCACATTTCTTTTGTCTGTTGTTATCGCTCAAACTCTTTCCTTCGAACCGAGGCTCTGATAGTAGTTGTTAGTGAATGATCCTTTGACCTATAGATGAATCGAAAAAACAAACATGATGAAACCAAAAGAAAAAAAATAATCACACACATAAACAATAATTTTATGTGGTTCGACATCCTTATGTCCACGACCATACTAAGCCTTCTTCTTTATTGATTGGGATACACAATACAAAAGAGGATGTTGCCTTAAGTAAGAGAAGTCTATGAATTTTATATAGAGTCTACTAGTGTTGGATACACTATAAGAAATCTGTGGATTAGCGATGGACGTAATCCGTCGCTAATCCATCACAAATCCGTCACCGAACAGTTTAGTGATGGACTAACGATAGATTAGTGACGGATAACTTTCATTGCAATTTTCTAGATGCTAATTAGCAACGAAACATATCTATCGCTACATTCGTCGCTAATTTGTGATGGATTAGTGAATGCCATGGTCCATCGTGAGGCTGTCGCTAATCCGCAAAGATTTGGTTTTGCGACAAATATACATCCATCGTTAATTCCATCGCTATTGTAGCGACGGATTTGCGATGAATTACAATCCATCGTAAAATATCGGCCAATTTAGTTTTGCATTGGATAAATATTTGGCCCTAATCCGTCGCTAAATTTGAGGCCGATACTAATTAGTGACAGATATTATCCATCGCAAAAATTAAAAACAAATTGTTTGAAATATAAATATCGAGAAAAAATTTCTCGTTATACAATTATATATCCTGTGTATAAAAAACAAAGTACACATAAAAAATACATATACAAAGCAGGGGAAACAAATTTAACACAAGTTACAAGGGAAAAAATTATCAATCCACTATAATCCTCGCCAAGTTCTAATTATTGATAAGTGAACATATACAAAGAGTTTCGTTTGAAACAACAAGAAGGTACAACAAATTCAACACATGAATCTAATCATCGCCAAGATTCAAAGCATTATCTTCTTCATTGTCTCGATCTGCCCCTTCAACCATGCCTCCATCAGCTCCTCTACGTTGATTATCTTCAACATCCTACAAGAGAACCGAAAGGTTAGTATTGATAAATAAAATATAATGAAATAAATTATATGTAATGCACCTAATCTAAGGCAATCAAAGTAACATGGATGAATGACACATAGACTAGCAATAAAGTGAAAGACATTAACATAATTTAGATATGTATTCTAAGGCTGACAAAAAAAAATTATAGTGATTCAAACATGCAAATATGTGTTCTAAGGTTATCAAAAAAATGTCATAGTAATTCAAGCATGCATATATGGTTTATAAGGTTGTCAAATAAATATGTTATGTATCACAATCATGCATATATGTGTTATAAGGCAGTAAAAAAACTTTCATAGTGATAAAATCATGCTTATATGTGTTCTAAGGTTGTCAAAAAACTTTCATAGTGATTCAATCATGCATATATGTGTTATAAGGAAGTCAAACAATTTCATAGTAATGAAATCATGCTTATATACGTGTTCTAAGGTTGTCAAAAAACTTTCATAGTGATTCAATCATGCATATATGTGTTATAAGGCAGTCAAAAAATTTTATAGTGATGAAATCATGCTTATATGTGTTATAAGGCAGTAAAAAAACTTTCATAGTGATGAAATTATGCCTATATATGTGTTCTAAGGTTGTCAAAAAACTTTCATAGTGATTCAATCATGCATATATGTGTTATAAGGCAGTCAAAAAACTTTCATAGTGATGAAATCATGCATATTCTAGCTTGAAATCTAACGACATAAAAAAATGACATGAAACTTTCATACCTGACGGGCACCTGCAGACAAAATTCTCCTGTCCCAAAAAAAGTTGCACAACTCATTATGGACAACGTCAAAAATGGCTTCATGTAAAAAGTCATGCACTGTGTCCTTAACAAGCTAGCGGACACCATCCCAAGAATTAGCAGGGTCAATCGGACGCTGGGAGTTGATGCAGACGGGAGAACTCTGAGAGCCCTGGCTAAAGGAGGCAACAACTGGTGTGGTATTCATATTACTTCCAAACTCGAACACACGACCTTTTTTTGGTTCACCGGTTGCAGTCATCCATGTTGCAGAATCAAAAGGCGGATGCTGAGTGAAGTTATCGTCATATCTCTCTAACATCTGTTGCTTGTATGACTTCTATAAAGTAATGATTACAGTATGAATTAATAATTAAGAATTATAATGTTCATGGTAACTTGTCTATTACAATGTTTATTAATACAATAAATACATATTGTTGTCGCTCTCACCTTTTCTGGTACGAACTCTCTCATGCTCTTACATTTATGTGTTTCAACAAACACATCCTTGTAAGGCACAATGCCTCCTTTTTCTGCTTCCTACGAGTTTAAATGATAAAAAATTAATTAAAAAGTATACAATAATACTTATAAATTAGTCTTTTGTATGAAATCAATAACCATTTATGATGTACCTGTTGTAACATTGCACAACTTTGGTCAGACCATTTTAATCACATGTTCTTTGTTCATTAACATCACCATGGCGAACCTACAAGCATAAACAATGATTATGATCACGACCAATTAAGTAACATATTTTTGTTTACACGAAAAGAATGCATGTCATAATCCTTACCAACTCTTTCAACCATGCCACATACTTATTTTCACATTGTTTCTATACTTTTGAATCTGTGAGATGTGGAAGTTCTCTTCGCAACTCCAGATCAAATCGTTTGCAGTTAATAAATAATTATATTACCAAACCATGTACGTACGTAGAGAACTTAGTGTAACATATTAAGTATACTTACTCAATGTAGGGGTCGATCTGTATGACACTTCTTTTGACCTTATGCTATCATTGTCTCTTGTCTTTGGCTTGAACCGAGGATGCTCACATGATGGACATGATCTGCTATTTTCTTGATCTTTGAAATTCAACATGCAGTGATTTTGACAAGCATATATCTTTTGATACCCCATACCTAGAGCGTTAACCATAACCTTCGCACAATAAAATTTTTTTGATAATTTCTCATCTTTGGGCAACATAATCTTCGTAATAGAGCACAAACAGTCAAAACATGATTGACTCAAATTATACTCGAACTTCAAATTCAGTAGTTGAAGAACTGCATACAAGATAGTGTGACTCTCGCAACCATTCCAAAGTGGTTCATCAGCATCTCTAAGTAAGTCATAAGATCTACTAGTTACATCGTTTGCTGCTTCTTCCTCTACCCAAGTTGGTACATCACTAAAACCCATAGCAAAACCTAGTTTTCGTCTTGCGGCATCAAATATCAAATCCACATATGGATTATCGTGCACCACATCTACCCGTGTATCTAAATTATTTCAAAATTCTTCACCATGAAGCATCCAATTTTGATAATCACTCACAAAATATTTCCTGTATAGGTGATGTCTAACGCCATGTGGTTCTACAAATCAATTATTCTTATACATTATGCAGAGGCACCTGATCCGACCAGTGGGATCCATTGTACTGACACTTGCCATTATAAATTCAATAAAATTGTCAACACCATCTATATATTCAAGTGATACCTCATTGACAACTATTCTATGGTACATTTATTCACGGTTTGCAGTCATTTTGTCTTATGATGTTACGAATATTATCCTAATCAGTTAAAAGAGAATCATAAGAATGCTATGATGAAGAAAATATCTAATTTATCATGCATTGATGGTGGATGTAATGATTTAATATATCACACACACACACACACACACATATATATATATATATATATATATATATATATATATATATATATATATATGATGTCATTCAATCACAAGAACTATGATGCATGCATTGATAACTTAATATTTTCATGTACAAAACCATCACATCATATTTACACTCATCATAAGGATATTTAGAATGATGAAATCAAATTCATCAACACGATACATTCATTTGAAGCATGTTTTCATGATACAATTTTATATGGAAGGCATAATCAAATTGAAAATAACTTCATGCAAATACGGATAGAGTCACATCAAACATGGCAATACAATCACTCATTCATACCACAATAATGTCAAACATGTACCTACAACAAACGCAGTCCAATATTCTGCTAACTATTACCATGACTAACATGGAATCCGAACTCAAAAAATAAGAGCACTTCTATTTTCATACATTCAAATCATGCTCAACATGATCTCTGAACTCCAGCAAAGCAGTCCTAGATATTTACAACTAAGTGAGTGTGTGAACAGAAAAGTGTTGCATCAAAGAAATTAAATAACCTGTGATGCGCTTGCATCACTTACTCAACACAGGTATTTACTTGATTTGCATGCTTTTGCCTTTGCATTTTTCTTATTTCTTATTGTATGGCATTTTTAGCTGCATGCGATGCTTAGCACTAAGCATCTCGCAATTAGCTCAACTACTCACCTATAAAGCACAAATATACAAATGGAGGATTGGCCTGTGGTGCCTTTTTTATGGGTGTGCCATCAGCTGCAATGTTGGCTCACGACACGATGCGGTGAGGCAAGCGGTGGATTACCATAGATGTGCACTCTGTGTGTGGTGGATTGCCACAGCTCGCATGAAGCGTCGAAAATTTGCTAGAACTCTAAAGGCGATTTTTTATCTCAGCTTAGCGACCCCATGTCAGGTGAGGCCACCCGCTGAGTTTAAGCATATCAATAAGCAGAGGAAAAGAAACTTACAAGGATTCTCCTAGCAACGGTAAGCAAACCGGGAATAGCCCAGCTTGAGAATCGGTAGGCTTCACCTTTCGAATTATAGTTTGTAGAAGCATCTTCAGCGATGGACTGGACCCAAGTCCACTGCAAAGGGGTGCTGGAGAGGGTGAGAGCCCCATCGTGTACAGACCCTATCGCACTACGAGGCACTGTCAACGAGTCGGGTTGTTTGGGAATGCAATTGACAACGGTGAGGGTGAGAGCCCCATCGTGTCAACGCAGTGCTCGCCAACGACGGTGGGTCGAGAAAGGCGACGAGAGGGAGAGTGCTCGGGGGTCGACGACGACGGCACACGATGGTGAGAGAGATGGAGTGAGGGAAGGAGAGAGTGGCAGGCAACAGACGACGAGCGACAGGCGACGGGCAACAAAATGAAACAGAAAGGAAAAAGAAAGGGGCTCATATTAGGGTTTTACGAGAAATTTAACGACAGAAAAATTTCATCGCAAATGTCGTCGCAAATTTGCGACGGAGTAGCGATGAAAAAATGGTATCGCTCATTCGTCGCAAAGTTGTGACGGAGTATGAGACATAAGTTTTTTGTCGTTAATCCGTCGTAAATTTGCAACGACGTTTGCGATGAAATTTTTTCATCGCAAATTCTGCCACTAATTCCAATTTTAAGGACAAATTGTTTTCTCTCGCTAATCCGTCGCAACTTTAAGATGGATTATTTTCATCACAAATTTTCGTCGCTAAATAACGTTTTTCTTGTAGTAATACAACAAGAAGTCTATGATAAAATTATAGAACTACCCTCTAGGTTGGAAACATGCTCCACACTACTCGTACAAGTATTACTCTTACCTTTTAAAATTATTTATTTACCTTTAACTCCTTCTACAAAAATGAGAAGCTAAAATATCATTCAATAATTGAAAAAAGGAAAATTTTATTTAGAGGCCCATCATTTTGCCCCTAATATAAAAAATGGGCCTTATGTTTATGAATTTGTTGATATAAGTTTTTGTTTTCATGAAATCTGCCAAACAAAGGACTATGTTAATCATTATCTATTAAATGAGTTAAATTACAATAATATGCTTCATAATCAAGTGTTCAAAGTCTTTACGTTCTACTTATTTAAGAGGATGAATGAGTATTTTTCAATTTTGAGGGGCAACATAGGAAACATAAAAGAATCACATTTTTTCAAGAAAATTGATGTTACCTAGGTCCATATTTGACAGTTTTAAAGAAAACTATGACTCATATTAAGAATTTGAGAAAAAACGAGGATCATTTTTTATAGGGATAAAAGGTTGTAAAAAGGTTAAAACTGTCATTTCAAGCCAAAGCAGACATAGTTCGCTAAAAGGTAATTCAACTGGTCACGTGAGCAATTTCTTAAAAAGTTAGGAGGCATTTGTTTTAAATATTTGAAAACTGAAATGTCATGTACCTTAAGCACCTATGCATAGGTTATGCAAGGAGCTGCTACGTGCCATAGCCTATGAAATGACAGCATTGTATGGGCCCACAGCTAGCTACCCCACATGAAATGTTGTCATGTGATCGGCTGCGTCGAATAGTCATAGCACTTAGCCGCTCTCTGGATCCCTTCTTGCACAGGTTATCCATTTTAGGTCGTGTTCTTAGTGGTGTCAATGGGTAGGGTTTGGTTCGGATTCAGATGGAACCAGACTTGGACCAAATTTTGGCGTATGGTATCAGATTCAGACCCGGGTCTAATGGGTCCACTATAAGAGCAACCATATCCAGATGACCCAGACCATACCTGGTAAAACCATATTTTTATCCTTTCTACATTGAAAATTTGTGGGTCTTGATGGGAACTCATGTCGGGTTCGAGTCTGCTATAAAAATTCACAAACCTTGCCCAGGTCCATGTATTAATCGAACCTTTGAATCTGGACCCAGGTCTTAATCAGGTCTTCTTATTTATCACCATACCCGGAACCTATAGGGTTTGGTTAGGGTCCGGGTAAATTAGGCCCGTTGACACCCACATGATGAAAATGATTGATGCAAGAAAGTCATATCCACTCATATATAGTGCAAAGGTTTTAAAGATTAAAAAAATAAAAAGTAAAGCATCCAGATATTGTGCCCATATTTCAACTTTACTGTAGTAAGAGAAATAGTATGATATATCAAATAATTGTGGCCTTATAAAACTCAATCTAGGAAAGCAATCGACCGACCCAGCTGTGATAGATCTCGACATATTTTTTGCTTCGCATTCAATCCAAAATCGTGACATGTTAATTCCTAAAGCATCCTTTTTCTTTATGTGCAAGTGGTGCTAGCAAGTGGCACCACCACCAGGTAGGGCTGGTAAACCAACCCAGCTTGAAGTGTTCCTGTGGCAAGTCAAGTCGAATTCAAGCTCGAGCTAGCTTGGCTTGTTTGTAGAAAAAATATATTTTTTTAAAGTTGAAAAAAATAGGTTTAAAAAAAATACATGTAAACTACATGTAAGATATATCTAAAATATTACTATCTAACGAGCTTGTACAAGTTGAGCCCAACCCAATACCTAATGCGTATATTCAGCTTGCCAAGCCAATTTTACGAGTTTGAACAAGCTGAACATGAGCTGAGCCATAAGTGGCTCGACTTGTTTCCCAGCCCTATCACCAGAAGGGAGAGGCTTGTTGTAAGGTTTTTTGTGGGTCCTCACTCTGTGATTGTTGTAATATATAATGTTTTCAGAATATTCTTTAAATAAGCATAATATTTGAGAGGTTTCTATTTTTCATCTGTACGTGGGCACTTTTGTTACACAGAAAAGACATCCATTTTCCTATAAAAATGGCTGCCCCTGGGAACCCATGCATGGCCACTGTAGCAGTGCATGAAAAAAACCCCAGTTTTTTTTGCGGGGCTCAGCCATTTGGTACGCAAAGGGGCATTTTATACTTTTCTCTATTGGATATTTCGGATCGGGTCCAACCCTGAGTGACACAGTTTGACACAAGACACTAATGAAGTCATTAATGGAGAGATAGTGGGGAGGGAGTTACGTGAATGCGAAGAGTTCACATTCAATATAGCATGTGAAGGGTTCACACACATGAATGTCATATATGTAACCCCCACTCTCCTCCCACTATAAATTGATGCATGGTTGTGTGATAAGAGCAACCAAGGTGTCTGCTTTCTCTTATTTGGGTTCAGAGTCCTGCTCACCATCAACTTGGTGGCTTGGGCTCATCGTGGGCATCGATAAGCTGAAGAGAATGACATGCATCTACGCCAATGCTTATTTTATCCATGACGTCTACTGGTATGTATTCTTGCTTTTACATTCCGATTGTGATTTTTAAATGCCAACATTCCCAACCATGTGACCCATGAAATGGAGGCCCCTCCCCTCCCCTCCCCTCCCTTCCCCTCCCTCTGTATTGTATAAAAACCAATTTTAGAATATTTGGTAAAACACATAAACTATGAACAGGTAAACATGAGGACTCTACCACTGCAAGATTAAAACATGAGGACTTTGCTCGGGCTTGTTAAGCGGTGAACTCACTATGAGCACAGGTTGAGCTCCAGCTGGCTCCATTGAGAAAAAGCAGTCACAATTTTGAACTTCGAGATTTGTTTACACATTTTATTTTTGTTTTTCAAAAAAAAAAAGAAAAATGTAATTTCAACCTCTTGTATCTAAAGTCACACTTGTACACTGTTCTTTGTGCATGTATGAGAGAGAGAGTGAGAAGCTTGCATCTTGAACCGCTCATCTCAACACATACACACTAGGGGTGCCAACGGGTTGGGTTTAACTGGACCCGACCCGGACCAAACCTTATAGGGTCCGGGCATGGTGACAAATAAGAAGACCCAATTAAGACCTGGGGTCCGGACCAGAGAGTTCGATTAATACATGGACCTGCATATAGTTTGTGACATTTTATACCAGACCCAGGCCCAACTTGAGTTCCGATTAAGACCCGCAATTTTTCATTGTGAAAATGATAAAAAAAAAATATTTTACCGGGTCTGGTTTATGTAGTTTTTATGGGGTCCGGGTATGATTTCTCTTATATAATAGACTCAATGTCCGGACCCCGATACCACACCTGAAAATCTAGTTCAAGTCTGGTTCTACCTGGGTAAGAACCAAACCCTACCCATTGACAGCCCTAATACACACAGGCACACGCGCACGTGGTCCCATCAAATCATTCCTTTTCCTAATGGATGCAGCAATTCCATGAGAGGCACAACAGAATCGTTATCTGAACCGAAAGGGATCCACTGTTTTACTATACTACACATGTAGAAAGCAAAAGCTAAATCACACAACCACAAGCTTTGCATTGCATGCATGCTGATTGGACCCATTATAGGACGCAGAGCTGAAAGATCAGTATGTTCAAACCTGAAAGCAAGTGCTTTACTAATCTGACATTTATGCAACAGATCTTTCAAAATAAGTATGCATATCTGAGAAAATATAACAAAAGCAAATGCACCATGAACACGGAAGCTTGAATTTCATATTATCTTTATGAAGAACTTACCCGAGTTGCCAAGACATCGACATTTGTTTGATTTTTTTTTCTTTTTCTTTTTTTTTTGTTCATAAGCATAACAGGGATAGCCCTCCATGGAATTAAAAAATGAGGCCCTACGGTTAGGCTATGTTTGGGAACATGGTTTTGGCAGTGTTGTGGGTTCCACTGTTGCCTTTGGATAATCATGCATTGGGGCTGGAGTTGGCAACCCAACTCTATCACCAACACAATAAAGATGATTCCCTCTTGAAGAGGTAGTCGTTGACAACACAAGGATTGGACGCAGCGGCAACGCCGCTCAGATGCATCTCAGGCGAATTCAGCACCCAGGTTCTTGTTCTTTTTCTTCCTCCTATTCTTCTTCTTCCTAGATTGAAATTGAACATGTCTTTTTTCATTAGAAGAATGGCTTTTGGGGGGGATTGATTGATAGGGCTACTGGTGATGCAGTGGTGGAAGAAGAAGCAGAAGTTGTTAGAGAAAGAAGTAAGGGTCTGAAAAGTACTATTTTTTTCATGTATTTGTTAGAAAGAATGGTTTTTCATGAAACAGAATTTTTTATTGAAAATCCCGTTCGAAAAATGACCGTACTATACGATCAAAATGACGTGTTTCTTAAAATGCCCCACAATTTACCAAATTCGTTGAATGAACAATATCGCAGGTTCCTATTTTTTTCTAATCGCTTTTACCCTTCGTACGTGCACATTTTTTTATTTTCGCATGTTATGATGCTAAAATAATACACCCACGAAACTTCTCAATAAAATTGTATATGAGGTTGCAAAATTTCAAACAATTTGCGAAATTCATCACGAGTTTTACACAAAATCCTGCAAAAATCATAAAATTTATGAAAGTTTGATAATTATGAAATTGTTGACGAGTATCGCATGAAGTATTGCAAAAGTTTAAGATATATGTGAAAGTCAGATATTGCAAAATCTCTTATTCTAATCGTACCTATATTGCAAAATTATTTTTTCTTATGAAATTTTGTCCCATATAAATGACGCTTCATCTTGCAACCCCTTTTTTTCATCTGGATACCCTATTTTTGCAACACCTAGTGTTCTTGTAGTTTTCAATCGTTCCAGTGATTTTCTGACAACATTCAGACAAATATTTTGGTAAATATTTCGACGGGCAGCTACTTTGCGAAAATCCCTCATCGATTTGCCAAATAGTTTTCCCGATTTTTTTTCAATTTTTTGGGGTTTTCATCCCATATAAATGCACATATAGTTACTTATTTTTGTCTGATGCTTATCAATATTTGGTGGTTTTGTCAATATTCATCTTTGTTTAATTGGGACTAGTGGGTTCTTGGTTTATAAATATATTAATTGATGGTCAGTGTAGGCAATTATGATGACTGTTGAAATGGTATTTGTAAATTATTGTAGCATTGAGCAACCCTTTTGAAGATTTATAATGGTTTCTAAAAACAACAGTTATAAAAAATTTGTAGCATTAATGTCTTGAAAAAATGAATATATCGAAGAGTTAATGGTCCTCTGGTATAAGTGCACTTCAAAATTAGATGGTAAAGAAGTATGGATACATCTCATACATCTCTTGGATGACGATGATATACAATCAATGTTATATAAGAGCAACATTTACTTATAGTTGCTAGTAAAACTACACAATACGTGGTCAGATGTACATGAATGAAATGATAAAAATCATGTGGATAATGTGCAAACGATGTGGAACATCCTACCAGCTATTGAGCTCACTCCTCTTATGAATATCACATTGTTCCCAACAGTTAATGATGAGAGGATCACTGCAAACAATGTGGAACCACTTGGACAAACCAATGTTAGCGATCTTCATTGCAGGATGTTGTATGACATCCAGCCTTCCAATGCAAATGACAAATATTGGTAAAGATTGAAGTTCTTTCTAATTTATGCTTGAACTGGAGATGTTATTTTTTTAGTTAATCTTAAAAGTTGGGATTGTAGAAATGTTGCATTTTTTGAAGCAAAGAGAGTCATAGATATGACAAGTTTTGATTTACTTTGTGCAGTCGATTAGTCATTTTACGCTAGCAGCGATGA
Organism: Nuphar pumila; assembly: GCF_984573655.1. NCBI lineage: Eukaryota > Viridiplantae > Streptophyta > Magnoliopsida > Nymphaeales > Nymphaeaceae > Nuphar > Nuphar pumila. The sequence goes on along the minus strand of NC_143260.1, from coordinate 24,501,063 downwards.
TGAAAACAATGCAGAATCAGATGATAGTGATGATTCTGAGTATACCATGTTGGTTGAGTCTAACTCAAAAACGATAGTGGAAGACTAAATTAGTGATGATTTGAAACAAGTACTGGTGGTTCAGAATGATGCAATAATGATAGTTTGGAAATCAAACCCTTGGTTTTCAATGAATAGATTCTCATTCAATGAAGAGCAATTGAAAATAATTAATACAGAGGCTTCTCAGTTATATGATGAGTTGCACAACGAAAAAATTAATGAATGTAAACAGTTCTAGTACCTATCAATAAAGTCAAACAATCGTGAAATTGCTTACGGCAAAAGGTTTTTATCTTGAGCAGTGTCGCAAGTTTTTAAGAGAACATGCAATTAAGAATAACCTTAAAATAAAATTTGTGAAGAGCAACAATAACAGAGTCACTCTCGTATGTACGAGAAAAAACCCACGAACTATGGTAGATTGCCAATGGAAGATCCACTGCACAAAGAGTGGCAAGTTAGCGAGATTTCTTGCGAGCATGCCATTGCATGCATTTTGTATGAGGGCAACCTGTGAGATGATTATTGCAACAAGTTCTATACTATTGAATTGTATTGAGTTGCATATGGTACTTATCCATTTAATTCGATGGCTGATAATGTCCCACGTGTCGCTCCTCCGACCCATATTCTCATCTTATCACTAGTGCAAATTAAGGAAGCAAGACGACCTAAAGTGAAAATACAGAGAACGGGACACAAGGAGGTGGTATCATACAAGGGCAGTGTATGTCACAAGCTTGGCTACAATAGGTAGAATCATGATTAGGAGGTAATGTATGAGTATTTGATGCATTTATAAAGTAGTCTATGATATGTTTCTTTGTAGTTTACATATATTTTTTTCAATATTGTATTTTTTTTTTTTTCAAATGCTCATTCGATTTAATGCAGGTTAGTTTGCAACAGCTAAGAATCTAAGCTGGAGGATGCACTTGTGCCTGTGGATGAAAGCTGATGAAGGTGACCATTGCGCTTGCGGCAATGAAAGTTGAAGTTGTTTGATTTTTGTTTTTTGAGAAAAATGCATTGTGTATATATATAACAGGAAATAAAATTGTTTGATTTTTGTTTTTTAAGTAGAATGAATTATTTATATAAAAGGAGAATGAATTGTGTATATAACGGAGAATGAAGTTATTTGATCTTGTTCTTTGTTTGATATGTTTTGTTTATTTAACAGGTGATTGATTTGTTTATTAGAATCAATTGTGGTTAATGTGTATATAACATAGAATGAACATGTTATGTAACTTGTGATATTTTCGCATCAGGAAGGAATTTTGCAAGATAGATGTGAATTTAAGTTTATTTTTTTAAATCAGATGTGAATTTCGGAAGATTTAGATGGAGTAGTACAAGAGACATCTTATGGAGAAAAGCTTTTCATCGGCGGTGACCTTAATGGACATGTAGGCATTAGTAAGGATGGATTTGAGAATATCCATGGAGGCTATGGTATAGGAGAAAGAAATGAAAGTGGAGAAAGGATTTTAGATTTTTGTTTGTCCTATGATATGATCTTAGCAAACACTTGGTTTAGGAAGAGGGAGTCTCACCTAGTAACATTTAAAAGTGGGGTTAATACGAGTCAGATAGATTTTTTCCTACTTAGAAAGAGAGATAGGGGTTGTTGCATCGATTGTAAGGTTATACCAGGAGAAAGTGTAGCTACACAACATAGAGTCTTAATTTTAGATCTTAGAATTAGACAATGCCGCAAAAGGGTTAGACATAGGATAGATCCTAGAATTAAGTGGTGGGCACTGAAAGGAGCTAAACAAGGAATGTTTGTAGAGCAGGTAGTTAAGGAAGTTGATTGGTGTCTCGAGGAGGATTCAGAATCAATGTGGAATAAGATAGCGGGTGGTATGAGAAAAGTAGCTAAGGAGGTATTGGGTGAGTCTAAAGGCGGTGCACCACTAGGTAAGGATACATCATGGTGGAACGAGGATGTCAAATTAGCTATTAAGGTTAAAAGAGAGTGTTATAGAAATCTAAGTAAGAGTCGTGATAATGAGAATTTGGAGAAGTATATGATAGCAAAGAAGGAAGCTAAAAAAGTTGTTCGAAACGCGAGGGCTAAGGTATATAAGGAGGTTTATGACAAGTTGGATACCAAAGAAGGCGAGAAGGATATTTATAGGCTTGCAAAGATGAGAGATAGGAAATCGAAGGATTTGGGTATGGTTAGATGTATCAAAGATGAAACGCAAAGGGTTTTAGTCAAAGATGAGGAGATTAAGGAGAGGTGGAAAGATTATTTTGATAAGCTATTTAATGATAGTCATGCTCAAGATCTTAGAGACTTCTCCATTCCTTTTCATGAGATAAATCGTGACTTCATGCGCAAGATTCAAAAGAAAGAAATTGCAGAGGCTTTGAAGAAAATGAAATCAAGAAGGGCAGTTGGCCCAGATGGTATACCTATCGAGGCTTGGAAATGCTTGGGAGAGAAAGGTTTAGAATGGTTGACAAATCTTTTTAACTTGATTTGGCGAACAAATAAGATGCCTAATGAGTGGAGGAAGAGTACTTTGGTGCCTTTATATAAGAATAAGGGTGATATACAAGATTGCACAAACTATCGTGGTATAAAACTCATGAGTCATACTATGAAACTTTGGGAGAGGGTGATTGAGTCTAGGTTGAGGAAGGTTGTCATGATATCGGAGAATCAATTTGGTTTTATGCCTGGAAGATCAACTATGGAAGCTATACATCTTCTTAGACAACTTATTGAAAGATATAGAGAGAGGAACAAAGATTTGCATATGGTTTTTATTGATTTAGAGAAGGCATACGATAGAGTACCTAGGGACGTTCTCTGGTGGACAATGATGAAGAAAGGTGTTTCTCTCAAGTACATTAGTATAATTAAAGATATGTATGAAGGAGTAGTAACCAATGTCCGCACTTATGGAGGGGTGACAACCAATTTTCCGATAACGGTTGGGTTACATCAAGGATCTGCTTTAAGCCCTTTCCTATTTGCGATAGTGATGGATGAGCTTACGAGATCAATTCAAGAAAATGTACCGTGGTGTATGTTGTTTGCTGATGATATTGTTTTGATTGATGAGTCTAGAGCTGGGGTTAATGCTAAGTTAGAATTATGGAGACAGACATTGGAAGCTAGAGGTTTTAAGTTGAGTAAGAGTAAGACTGAATATATGGAATGTCGGTTTAGTAAGCAACGAAGTAGTGATGGGAGTGTAGTGAAGCTTGGTGAGCAAGATATACCGGTGAATGATTATTTCAAATATTTAGGATCCATCATTCAAAAGTATGGAGAAATTGATGGAGATGTAAATCATAGGATAAAGGTTGGGTGGATGAAATGGAAAAGTGCTACTGGAGTGCTGTGCGATCGTAGAATGCCATTGCGGTTGAAGGAAAAGTTTTATAGGACGACTATTAGACCCGCTTTACTATATGGTACGGAATGTTGGGCTGCCAAGAGACATCATATTCAAAAAGTGAGTGTAGCTGAGATGCGGATGCTTAGATGGATGTGTGGAAATACAATAAAAGATAAGATTCGGAACGAAGAGATACGTAAGAAGGTAGGTGTTGCACCCATTGAGAATAAGATGCGAGAGAATCGTTTACGGTGGTTTGGACATATTCGGCGAAGGCCTAATGATGCTCCAGTTAGAAGGTTGGAGAAATGGGAAAATATATTAGTTAAAAGAGGTAGGGGTAGGCCTAGGAAGACTTGGATGGAGATGATAGGAAAGGATATGAATGCTTTGAACCTCACCGAGGACATGGCGTTGGATAGAAATGATTGGAGGAAAAGGATTCATGTGGAAGACCCAAAATGAATTTCTTTTTTGGTTCATATCGCTGACCCCAATTGTTTTGGGATGAAGGCGTAGTTGTTGTTGTTGTTGTTGTAGAAATGAATTTCGTAAGGTACATGCAAATTTCAGTTTTTTTTTTCAATCCGAAAGCAATTTGGCACCGGTATTGCAAAATTTCTTAATCGCATCGTGCCAGTATTGCAAAAATTCTTTTTCTTGCAAAATCTCCAAATTTCTTTTACAGGAAATTCGCCAAAAAAATTACTAGAGGAGACCGAAATTTAGGGTTTGCAAAAACATGGCATTCTAATGCAAAAAGGGGGTTGATAAACGAAGTATGCGCTTTAACAAAGTGAAGTCACTCATACGTTGCTTCATTCTATTTTTTACAAAATGAAGTCACTCATGCATTGCATTCATTTCATTCTTTCACAAAATAAAGTCGCTCATATATTGCATTCATTTCAGTTTTCATAAAATAAAGTCATTCATACATTGCACTCATTGCATTCATGGTTCTCACTGCGTCTTTGATTAAGAGAAAATAAAGTATTCCACCTATACCATGTGATTGAACGGTGACTATGAGATATTTCGACTTTGTGTTGATGAAGAGAAAACACATCTATCCAACTATCACAATTCATTAGAGCAGGATGACCTCAAGAATGATGCATATCCTACCCATACCACGTGATTGAATGTTGACTATAGATGTCATTTCTCATCCCACCCATATCATAAGATGCCCTTACTGGAAGCGTTGCTGATCTTCTCACCGTTGATGATTTTTTTGTTGATCTTTTCGGCATCGATAATTTTCTGCCAATCTTCTCACCATCATCGTTTGGTCGTAAAAAAATGATCAGAATTTTTCACTTGTTGGATACCACAAAAAACCTAGTTTCTGTAAAACCTAACTTTGCTTTTATACTATTCATAGGGAATTTTGCAACAAAAAAGAATTTTGCAATACCAGTGTGATAATTGTTTTAAAATTCGCAAGATACAAACTTCCACAACACTAGAAAGAAAATTTGCAATGTGTTTGCTTAGAATTTCACAAACTTTTTTGAAAATTTACAACCTCAATTGTGATTTTGTTGAGTTCTATGGGTGTATTATTGTAGCATCATGATGTGCGAAAATTGAAAATTCGTACCTACGATGGGTAAAAGCGACGAGAAAAAATTGAGAACCTGCGGTATTGTTCATTCGGCAGATTTAATAAATTATGGGGCATTTTATGAAACACGTCATTTTTTATGTAAGGTACAATCATTTTCCGAAATCCATTTTACTAGAGATAACATTTTCTCTCTTTTTCGTTTTTAGTTTTTAACAAATTATGCAACTCTTGAAATTGGCATACATTTTTCCTTTACATCTATTTGATCCCATCTTTTCACTAACTTTTAAAATATATATATAGTTTGATATGAATGTTGTGCAGAATCCTTTTTAGGGATGGATTAGATAAAATTGAAAATTTTGGTGTTCTTTTGAGCATACAAAAACACAAAAATTGAAATTTCAAAATTAATCTTTGTTTGGGAGCCAACATCAATCCATAGAAGTGTCAAAACCTCTTGAAATCAACAATGAGCTCCCAATCATCTTATGGAATTGAAAAAACCATGAATCCCAACTCCTTATTTTGGAGTCACATGGAAACCTTGTTTTGGCCACAACACAAGGCTTCCAAACATAGCCTTAACGTTTTGAGTACCAAATGAGAGTACACAAATATTGCTTGGATATATCACAAGGCTTCCAAACGTAGCCTTAATGTTTTGAACACCGAATGAGAGTACACAAATATTGCTTGGCGGATATCCACACTAAAACACCCTATGATAATGCTACTTAAAGCAATAAGCATGGAGCCTAGCATAATTTAAGTAGGTTTAAGGGGCAGACCGTTTGATTTCTTATATTTGGTGTTTCACAAGTATGCACAAAGAAAAATACCATATCAACTATGTCAGACTCCGATCCCCGAGAGGTCGGCTCTAACAGATCTTGCTTGCTGGCTGGGGTGCGGCTCAAGGAAATGCACCATAGAGGGAGGCAGTGGCATGCCCGCATAGCACCTGACACGTTGCAGATGAACAAGGAAGAAGGGGGCAGGCCACCGCTGACATGGATGGGCATGCGGCAAGGCCGTATCTTAGGGCAGGGGACACAGTGGTGTAATCAGGGAGAGAAAGAGGGCTAGTCTTGGGCAAGGACTCAGCTTAAGGGAAATCCGGCAGGGAGAGAGACATGCGTCTCTCCTTGCTGGCCAGTGCGGTGAAGCGGAAGGGGAAGCAACGGCTGGAAGAGAGAAATTCGTTACTGATTAGCTGACCGTAGACAGTGATGGGCGGAAGGGTGAGAGAGCAGTTTTTCCCTCAACAAGCAATCACACAAGAACATGAACGAAATTTAGAGGAGCAATCAATAAATCTCATTAAGAAATAAAATAGTTATGCATAACTATATAAAAAACATAAATGAATACAAAGGTAAAAATACATCCACAATCGCATCCTAGAGAGAACTCTAGGGGAGGCGTCCCACCAAAGTCTCCACCTGAGCAGGAGTTCAAGCTGGGTGGGTTTCTGATAATTTCTCAGAGTCTCAAACGGCTTGGGCGGCTACCACGGGGGCAGATTTAGGACTGGGGCGGATCTTCTGGTCAGACTTGAAACAGAAAAAGGGTCCGTAACAGACTACCTTTTAGTAACCAAGGATATGAACTCACACAGATTGTACAAAGTTCCATTTTTCTTGCATCCCAATTACTCGCATGAACTGTTTATAAGATATTAGGAGGAACCCTCAACTGTTACCAACGGGGCTCTGCTTGTCTAGCAAAGGCAGTTAGTGCATGTCAACTTATGTTGGGACTTTGCAAGTTAGAATCCCAATGGCATATGGTTGTATATCTGCTATGGGTCTGCCTAACCCCAGCTTTCTGTCGAAACAAAAAAAAACTCACTTTTTTCTGGCAAATCCTCACGTTAACTAAGCTAAACATGAGAATTAAATACAAATAAATAAATCTCAATCCTACACCCCTTCCCCACACTCCTCAAAAATAAATACAAAAAAATAAACTTATTAGAAGGAAATGTCTGATGCCTAGAAAAAAAGCCAGCAAAAATTTGTATCCATCTATATATGGATCAACCCAGATGAGATTCCCCAAAATTTCCTTAATGGCCCTTTGAACTAGAAAACAAAAGAAAAACTCTTAGCTTGGTAGGAAACATTCCTCGATGGAGGAATGTTTGTCAAAAAGTGTACTTTTTAGAAAAACTCTCAATGAAAAGTCTCATTGGAAAGGGTAGGAAAATCCGAACAGATTTTCTATATTGCATCACTTTTCCTACATCTTTCTTGCTTTCAAATGTGCCCTTAGTTTTGAGCGAGAGAGAGAAAGGCTGCTGAAGCAAGATGATAAAAGAACAAGAAGCGTCTCTGAAGTGAGCCACAGAGTGACTTAATGAGCTAGCACCACTAAAACATACTCATGTAAGAAAATAAAGAAAAAAGATAGGGCCAAATGAGAAGCAAAATCAAGCATCTACTTGCAAGCAATGGAAACAAGGAAGGTGGCAGGACATTTTTGAGGACAAGTCCCTGAGCGTTAGAAAACACAGAAAGAATGAATCGAAGAATTTAAAAATCTAAAAGCGATAAGGAATATAAAGAACCAAGTCGGTTGTTCCGGACCACCAAGCTCTTTACTTTTGTTGCATGTAATGGCCTTTGGCCTAAGAACCCCGAGATACAAGGGGATTCCAGGGTCCCTCGGTCCTCCTTAACTTGCTAATAGAAATCTCCTTTCTTGTCTTCTTCTATGCTCTCTTGCTTTCCCTCATTCTTTATGTGATTGTGTATGGGCGTGCTTGTGCTATTGCACCCGCACGCTTGACGAGCGATGTTTAGCTCGATTTTTGTTGTGTGCTTGAAAGGCCATTATGGTGTTGGGGTACAGCAGGGCATGTCACGGGAGCCTTCGCTTTAGCCCGTGACATCAGTAATGAACTTCATAAATCATTATGTGCCTAAATTTTAAAAAATGTACCATTAAATTTTACTTGCCATCTATATTCAATGAATAAAAATAAACAACAGTACAGAAAAATATTGGAAAATAAAATGCTCAAAGTTAACGTGTACCCCTCCAAAGCTTTCCTAAATACTAATCATCAGAAAAACTTACAAACCGAGCACAGGTGTCCAAAAGCAAATTAAGATGATTAGATGAAATTACAAACTGAGCATTAGTAGTAATGCTCAGTTTGTAATTTCTAGCCAACCAAGATTCTCTATAGCTGCAATTTGGACAGGCAGACATCTTCCCTTATTAGGTAATTAATTCTTAATCAAACGAGCCTCTGGCTTGTCAAGATGCATATGCTTCTAGGCCTCCAGGTTAACAACCACAGCAAATTATCCATCACAATTCATAGCATACATCCATAACCCAGATATGGATCATAGTGTTCTGAAATTAAGACATGTCCCTGGGATACCCTGTTCTCAGACCACATACTGAAGACAATAAGAGTTGGAATTTCAGATGTATTAATGCAAGCATTTGCAAGAAGTCCAGCGTGAGCAGGTATAACGAAGATCATGCACATACAACTCTCTAGCAGTAAAGGAAAAATGGAGATATGACACTAATTTTGGGGGAAAAACTAAGTATAGCTTAAATAAACTGTGCATGCAACAGAGTGAAAATATGTAGTATTGAACGTAGAAAACTTGCATCTAGTGATTATCTCCAAAAAAAGAAGACAAAAACACCCCATCATATGCCCGGCCTATGGGATGTGATAATTGTATCCTGAAACATTTATAATATGCAGGTAGCCATAACAAAGGTATTCTAGATTTACAGACATATTTAACACACATATTTAAGAAAGAGAGAAAAGAACCATGACTGATGGCAAGACCCAAGACATTTTCTTTAGCATATGTTCCTGAAGTTGTGTACCTTCTATAGCATTCACTTTGCTTCTTTTGCCACAATTAGTTCATCTGGGCAATCACTAACACTGCCAGGTTCAAGTGGCATTTCATCATAAGCTGTAAATTGGTACCTCTGCCCTATAGCTCTTAGCAGCTGGTAGACTTCAAACATAGAAGGCCTTTCCTTAGGGGCCGAGAGAACACAAGCACATGCCACTCGTAAAAACTGCAGTAGCTCATCATCAAAACCACGTCCAATCAGGGACTTATCTATGGCTTCTTGAACAAGAGAGTCACCTGAAAGTAGAGTAATCCAGTCAACCAGGCTTCCCTTGAAAGTTTCTGGGGCATTTGCCACATGAGTGGGTTCTTCACCAGTGATTACTTCCAACAGAACTACCCCAAAACTGTACACATCTCCCTTTGGAGTAGCAACCAGTGTACGAGCATATTCTGGAGCCACATAACCCAGATCACCAAATTCACCATTTACATAAGTGCTAAGATGGGTGTCCACAGGATTCATAAGACGGGCCAGCCCAAAATCAGAAATTTTTGGCTCATAGTCACCATCCAACAGGATACAGTTGGAACTAATATTCCGATGAATTATGCGTGGATTGCAACTGTGATGAAGCCAAGCAAACCCTCTTGCTGCCCCAATACTTATTCTTAGTCTTAAAGGCCATGGCATAACTTCAGAATCAGCCTTAAGTTCATGCAGTTGTTTGTACAATGTCCCGTTTGGCATATGCCTGTACACCAAAAGCCTTTCCTTTTTTGCGACGCAGAAACCAAGGAGAGTAACCAAATTCTGATGACTTACTTTTCCAAGTGTTTCCATTTCAGACTTGAATTCCTTCTCGGTATGTTGAGAATCCTGGAGTCGTTTAATTGCAAGAAATGAACCATCTGGAAGGGTTGCCTTGTACACAGTTCCGGTTCTACCTGAGCTTATGATATTATGTTTGCTAAAATTGTTAGTAAACTTCATTAGGTCTCTCAGCTTCATTTTTGGAATAGATTTCTCAAACAGGGATACCTGCATATCCAAAACGATAATCCATTGTTAAAAGATAAAAATTATAAAAAAAAAGTAAAGATCAAATCGAAAAGAAAATGAACTATAAATAATTTTCTTTTCTTTTTGATATTTCAAACAGGCTAAATTTGAATCACACGAATTTATACATGCAAATACGGTGACAAATTGGAAAAAAAATCATGCACTTAAGGATGAATAAATAAGAAAAGAACGAAAAACAACAAAAGTGTTACTAATAAAACTATTAAGAGAGATCTGCTTGCCTTTACTCCTGTTTCTCCCTTCATATTCTTGGCCCATTTGTTTCCCTCAATGTCTTCATCCTTCTTCTCGGGCTTCCTGCGGAAGCATAGCAGCGAAACGATGATCACGAGTACAGCGATCAAGAGAACTGCGCCACCAGCACTTGCAGCGATAGCAATAACATGCCCACTCTTTTTCTGAGATTCGCAACTTACTAAAGGATACCCACAAAGCCCAGTATTATTTGCGAAGTTTTCAACAGCCTGTAGTTTCCGGAATGGAGGAATTTGCCCTGTTAACTTATTATCTGCAACACTAAAAGTCGAGAGGCGATCAAGCTTCCCAATTTCACTGGGAATTTGGCCGGTAAACTGGTTAGCGTCCAATTTCAATGTATTGAGATAAGTACAGTTTCCAAGGCCACCAGGGATTTCACCAGAGAACTTATTGTTAGAGAGATCTAATGAAGTCACAAATGTGACTATGCGCGAAATATTAGCCGGCAAGGTCCCGGAGAGCTCGTTTTGGGAAAGATCCAATCCGGTCATGCTGGTGCAATTTTCTAGACCAGCTGGGAACTTCCCTTGAAGGCCCATGGAGGGGAGCTTTATGTTGAGGACCCTGTTCTCATTTGGGTGCCAACACTCTATGCCAATGAAGTTACAGATGAAACCTTCTGAAGCGTTTTGAAAATTCCAGGACGCCAAAGACTTCAAGGGATCAACGAAAGACGAATGTATGGTTTTCAGACACAGTATATCAGTGTCAGTAGAGCGACAGGGATCTGTGTTCACCGAGAACACCGCGAGAATATACAGAAAACCAAAGATTCTCCAGTTTGCACCCATAATCATGATCAACCAAACAAAACCCACTTTTTCCTCTTCTTCTCCACTACATCCAACTTCTCTGCAACTATTTATGCTAAAAAAATCCCAAAACAAAAGCACCAAAAACCGAAGAATTTAAAGAGTTTCTGACATCACCACCAAAATCTCAAGAATACCCAAATCATATTCCTCTGAAATTCAATCTCTGGAAGCAAAGGAAAGCTCTAAACACCCCAGAAACACACAGAAAACCGATAATTCTACAGTTTATGTCCATCACCATGACCAATTAAGGAAAACCCACCTCTTCCGGAGAATCCGCCCTTCCCATATGAAGAAAACCCAATTTCCCGCATCCCCATCTCAAAAATTCAAGACCAAATTTATAACAATCCCACAGGGGTGTAAAGGGTATGATTCATCTACCTCAAACCGGAAAGATCCTCCCTTTTGTATGCGGAAGGACTCGGAAAAAGACGCTAGAAACAGCAAGGATCAGCAGGTCTAAGAAGAGCGCACCGGATTTGTTGGAGGAGGATGGAACAAGGCAGCCACGTTCTTCCTTGCCATGGAGGAAGAGGAAGAGAGAAGAAGAGGGCAAAACGCCGATTCACAGAACTAAAAATGCCCTAATCATGGTGCCTCTCCTTGCTGTTTGTTATAAATGAGATAAAATAATAAGAAATAGACCAGAAAAAATTGCTGGTCCCATCATGTTGACTTGACTAGGGAGAAGACACTATACTGACACCTCCCTTACTCGGTCTATGTGAACGCTACCAGGTGATACATCTTCCTCTCTTTTTTCCGTCTTTTGTTCTTTTATAGCAATCTTTTCTTGTCCGTCCTAATCTTACAGAGAAAAGGACCGTTCAACCAAAAGCTCCAATACTCCCCACCTCTCCATCCATTGAGTTTTTCGTTGATGGAACTTTATATATTATACTTTGATCGTGAAACATTTTAGATTATAAATTTTTATGTTTAAATATATTTTTGAAAAAGGCTAAAAATAAATTTTAAATGCGTGTCTTTGATTTTTCACGAAAACATGACTATATATCGTAAAGTTTTTGGGTAAAACATATTTCTTAATAAATAAACTATAAAAAATAAATATATGAGGTCCAATTATTGAGATACTCAAGCATTGAAGAAGGAAATTCAAATGGTCGTTGGTTATAGATTTTTTACTTTTCTTTGCTTTCATGGTCTTTCTTTTTTCTTTATATATATATATATATATATAGTGATAGTTGCATACTACTTTCTGGTTAGACGCTAATGGATACGCGTTGAGCATCCATCAATGCATTTAATGGACGCTTAATGTGTGCCCTTGTAAACTTTTAGCATGTGTGGGATGCATGGTTCATCTCACACGATGTCTTCACGTCCACTGGTATCTAGCAAAGTGAGTGGTTGGCAGCTACCCCTCATTCTCTCTCTATATATATAGAGAGAGAGAGTAATACTACCTACTCTTACGAATTAAATCATGGTTGCATGTTGTATCTTTTTAATTAAACCTGATTAATGTACTCAACATAGTTTATTGGATAGGATTAATGTTTTGGATCATGTTTTTTTATATATAAAAAACAGCTTTTTAAAGTAATACAATTTTGATACATTGCAAGCCATTGATTTTTGAAGTTTTTAAAAAACATACATCTATGTTATAATTACATGATCCAAAACTTTTTCTGCTAAATAATGCTTATAGATCATATCTATAGGGTCTGATCAACAAAAAAAAGTTTAAAAGTTTAAAAATTTAAAGCTTAGGTTATTGAGAGCATCCTATTATTACCAACATATATATATAAGTTAATATTGGCTACTAATGAAGGTAAAAATCATAGGTGCAAGTTGTATCAACTCAATCTAGCAACATAGATGTGTTGGATCATGCTTTATGAGGTAAAAATGTCATCTTTTGAGTTATAAAATTTTGGTACAGTGTGGGTTGTTGATTTTTGAACCTCTTTAAAAGCCTAATTACTTGTCATGATCACATGATTCAAAACAAGTTTCTTAAGAAACATTTGATTTACAAAAGAATTAAAAAAATTTGAAGAAAAAAATAATTTCTAGTCATTAGCTTTTGTACCTTCATTAGAACACGTAACGTTTGATTTAAAAAAAAGTTAAAAAAAAAAGATTTATACTTCTTTTTTTTTGCACTATAGAGGTCTTTAGTGGCAGTCATGACTGCTGCCACTAAAGACCCTTTATCACTATAGTTGGTGCATGATTCTGCGTTCGACTATTTGTTCCATTTTAGTGTGTTTGAAGATACTTTCGTCCATATATATATATATATATATATATATATATATATATATATATATATATATATATATATATATATATATATATATATATATATATATTCACAATTCAACCCCCAAGATATAATCGACCGTCTTTTTTGTAAAGAATCGTCACTTGAATTGTATTTCTTAAATGAATAACTATGATCCTTGAGGTTTGAATATTTTATGAAAATTTTAAGCCGTTAATTTTCAGGTTCTAAAAAAACGGCTCATTAGTAAGGATCCAGATGGGTTAACAAATATTTGGGTATTAAGCTCCTGATTGCCCTCCATCAGGACTTGGCTCCGCATCTGACAGGCCTATCCCAAAATGGAGGGTGATCAGGTGCTTAATGCACAAATATTTGTGCAATCATATTGCACCTTATCTTTTGATAGATTTCTATAAAATCAAGCGTAAAACAGATCTGCGCCAGATTTTTAAAGAAGTGCCAAAAGATTGGTTGATACGGTGGTTTTTAAATAAGCTCACTTTAATAAAAATTCAAAGATGCACCTCATTTGATCAATTTGGCCCCACATATGTTCTCTATATACTGCATTTTCCCCTCTCTTTCTCCCTTTCTCTACAGGAAATATATTATACTTTATAATGGTGCTCTCTTTCTTGATTAAAGAAACCGCATAGATTTTATCCATTAAACTTGATTACCAAAAAAACATCAATAAAATGTAAAAAAAAAAAAGAAGTCATTTGAGTATGGTACACTCAAAGTTGCACATGACAAGGTCAAGGGTTCATGCTAAATGTGTGGCCCCACAAAAGGTAAAGAACCGTTTCGGTGGGAAAACGCGGGTTGCCTTTGGCCCACACTTTCTTGTTCAGTAAAGTCTTCATCTTCGTTCTGCCGTCTACCGGTCAAACACGGCACACCGATACAGAACACAAGGACACGACACCAAACAGGATCATGCTTTCGAGGAACCTTCCCTGTTGGTCCGTCGTTAACGTACAGACCACACAAGCCAAAGTTGGTCCCCAAGTTCATAACTCTCGTCAATACGATCCCACCAGTACCAGTCACAATTCTAATTCTCGGTAAAATCTTGCCTCAAAAGATGATTTTTCTTGTCGTGATAAAAATATGATATTTTACAAAATAATCAGTATTTTGATACTATTCAAAAATATTGTGATTACCCCTCTGAGACGACCGCAGTAGGTATGGTAGGCTGAGCCAGCACGATCAGGTCTTTGATACCTGATGGACGGGAAATCTGTTGAAGACAAGCCACCGGGTTTTGATAGGCCAACGGAAAGGAGGGAACCATCAAACTTGGGCGCAGGTGGTATAGACAGTGACAAAACGTTTTTTTTTTTTGGCAAAATCTCGTTTTTCAAAAAAAAAAACTTGCGAGAAATTGAAAATTTTTCATAAATCATGCATTTTTTTCAGCAAAATCTTGCTAATAAAAAAATTAATTAAAAAATATATAAAATAATTTTTATAAGAAAATATTAATAAAAATTATTTAAAAATAAAAATACACATTTTTTTACGATAAATAACCGTTTAAAACATAAATATCAAGTTTAACTTCACAGTATTTATGTTTTTTTCATAAATCTCACGATATTTTGAAAATCTCGCAAGAAATTGTCGTTTTAAACTTTCAGGCAATTTCTCGCGATATTATCGTGAGATTTTCATAAATGTCGCCATATTTGTCGGTATGGTGGTAGGTGAGGAGAAACGGGAGCAGTCAATGAATGCAGATCAGGCTTCATGACAGACCACATGTGGTTATCCCTGCCAAGAGTTACGATTAATTAATGGAGGCCCCTTTGGTGGGACGGCTTTGTCTGGGTTCCATAGGGTCTTTACTGATAGACGAATGTAGTATTCGTACATCACAGACTCCTTTAGAGTCCGGTTCCAGTTAGCGGAAAGGTATTGGAGGGTGGGAAAATGAGTTGAATGCCTCCTCATTTTTTCCTTCCCCTTCCATACTGAAAAAAAAAAAAAAAAACTCGTAAAAAAATGTTCAGAAAAAATGAATCTGATCATTCATCGCACCAGAGCTCCTAGGATTTGCCCCATCAACAACCGAATCATCAAGCCATGGAAACACATCCTTGTATCTGAGAAAATTGGGCCAGTCGGTTAGGCTGTTCACCCAATCATACTCTTCGTGCCCGGCGGCACCACCCTGATCAGGATCAGCTACCATGCTCATTTTGATCTTCTGTTCTGCACCTTGGACACATCCTTCCATGTCCACTGCCAGGGAAAGGCAATTGGGTCATGGGCATGGTGCGCCATATTCACATGGGCAGCGATGGGTTTGAACCGCTTTTCCCCGGTCTTCATCCTACCCAGTGTCCCGTCGGCAAGCATCTCAGCTTACTTGTCTATGAGGGTCTGTTTTTCCTCCTCACTCCATTTCTTCCTTCTCAGAGGCATAATGGAGGGAGGGTACTCATTTATCTTCGATACCCACAAAGGGAATGAAACCAAATAGGCGTAGAGCAGCAGAAGCATGAGAAGTAGGGGCATTTTTATTTGCCTTTACAAGTTTTTTCTGAACATTCTTTACGAGGGTTTCTGTTTTCAGTATGAAAGGAGAAGGGCACAATGTGGAGGCATTCACCCCATTTTCCCCACCTTCACATGCGGTACATGCCATGATACCCACTCCCTAGAACAGGACTCGACTATGTTGGATGGCTTTTTCAGAGTTAGACAAAATGAACAAAAAAGACAGATTAGAACATTGTTTCCATTGTTTATGTTCCAAATGTTGGTTGTTTGATGACGATGTGCAAACAACATGAATAGTCATGAATAATGGGTTGAATTACTTCGTTTTGGATCGTATGACTCAATTCAATTTCGTCTGCCCGCAATTCACCCTTTCCTTCTCCTCTCCCTTGATTTCACTCCAAAAGGTTCACCTTCTCTAGCCCCCAATCTACCACAAGCCCCTCGTCTATTGCCTCTCATGAAAACCTCCTCCCCACAACTAAAACTAGGCTCATTTCAACCACCACTATGACTGCCACCATCGCCAGCTTCACCATTCAGACGGCACTCTCTGGCTATGGCCACCAAAATCCCTGCATCCAGAGAAATTCACCAAGTTCCACAAAGTTCCCATGGGCCACCATCATCGAAACTACGGCTGCCTGCAGCATACTATTACTCGCCGGATTAGTCCTTTTCTGGTCGTTGAGGAACAGAGCTCAGCGAAACCAGTGCTGCCAAGACGATGATGCATTTTTGTGATTAGGGATGATTCAAGCATTCCTCCGGCCTACTCAGGCAAACCGACGGTGCTGTGGCCGGAAAGAACGGTGTTGTTTCCTGTGACCTTGTGGATATGGAGGTATATGTTCAGTTACTGAGAGCTCTGCGACGCGACCAGTGGGTTCGCAGCGCAGAACCTGATCAAAGAGGGCGGGTTCTGGTTCGTCTAGAGGGGACGGCTGCCGGATGGGAAGGAAGTCGCCGTGAAGAGGCTAAAGGAGACCAAATCGCGGTAGGCGGAGAGGCAGTTTCAGGCAAAGGTGGAGATAATTAACAGGGTGCACCACCGAGGTGTCCTTGCTGGGCTACTGCATTTGCAAGGAACAGAGGTTTCTGGTCTCTGAGTTCATTCCCAAGGGCACCCTGGAGCAGCACCTTCAAGGCGGGCACTCCTCCCTTGATCTTTTCTTTATTTTTTTGGTCTGCCTCTGCTCGTCCGCCCGCTGCACAAGAGAGGGATCGGGCACGCTCATCGAGAAACAGTAAAATATGTTCTTCCTGTTCCTGTAATTTTTGTAACAGGACAGGGGGTAGAACCAATTTGAACATGCTTTTATGAACACGGCAGACGACGTTCCAGTTTCCACACATCCGCAGCGTCCAATGTTTACCTCAAAGCCTGTTTTTCTTTTTTTGTCCTTTTAGTCCCGCGCATCGTGCAGGACGCGCCATCAAACAACGCCTTAAGGCACTGTGGTCACCGATGCCAAGACTTTCCTTTTCCACGTTGTTTTTTTTAAGACGGAGAACACTCGCCGAAGCGAGGAAAACACTGTTTGGGGCTGTACGTCCACCATGCCTTACGTGGCCCACCTTTGAA
Source organism: Nuphar pumila (assembly GCF_984573655.1). Classification (NCBI taxonomy): domain Eukaryota; kingdom Viridiplantae; phylum Streptophyta; class Magnoliopsida; order Nymphaeales; family Nymphaeaceae; genus Nuphar; species Nuphar pumila. Next base: position 24,483,719 of record NC_143260.1, on the reverse strand, counting down.
AACTACAAACACACTTGTTCTTATCCAGTGCCTTCATCGCAACACCCTCACAACCACCCCCCCTCTAGCCACGCGGTCCATCACTGCCTTTGTCAGATGGATATTTGTTTGCCTACCTGGTTTGCATCTGCAAGTGAGCACATAGTTTGAATGAGGCCTTAAATTTGTCCAAGTCAACTTGACTTCGTTAAAAAACAAGGTCAGCATATTGGTCTTGCTGGATCTGGTGCCATTGTTGAAGTGCTATCATCTTTGTGATGTATAGGCATGGGTCCACCTTGATGTTTAGCTCTTGAGGGTAAGTAACTAGTCAGGATTCGACACGGTCTATATTAATATCTTGCTCAAGGGTAGTCAGTTTGGATCCAGTATCTTGTAGGTGGGGGCAATCGCGACTATACGGTTGACCTAGACCAAAAGTCATTTAATGGAAGGATCTGTACATTGACATAGACATAGACATGGACATGGGCTAACCTAGCTGTGAAGAATTGTAAGAGCCTATATAAGGATACATAAGCCTTTGGTGTACATGAGTGAGTTTGTATAAGGAATTCTTAGTCATGTCACTCAGAATGCCAAGTGGATCTTGGGTTCTAGTCTTCATCACACCGAGTAGAAGACCGTGTGGGACTGGTATCTAAGGCTTTTTTTCTGGCTAGGCTTAGCGTAAAACCCTTTGAGGTTCCCCAAAGACAAAAACATCCAAGTTTTGGACCCTTTCTATTGTTGATGGGATAGAGTAAAAATAGGTTGATCAAGAACACATGCATAAAGTGAAAGACACATGATACATTAAAATTTCATTGATAAAAAAAAAAAAAAAACAGATTTTACGTGGACACAACTCCACTCAAAGTGCATTCTAATAAACATGGAGTCGGTTTGAGTGTATAGAGATTTCACCTATCATTTTCTTGAAGATAATATCAACAGTAAGAGTGATTGGTTCCTCACAGTGTGACAAAAGCTTAAAACGGCAATTTCTCGGGAGTGAATTTCTTGGGAGATTTTTAATTTTTTGAATTTTTTTCTGCAAAATCTCGGGGGAAAAAATTAAAAAATCAAATAAATTCTCAAAAAAATAAAAATAATTAAACTAATTTAATTTTACATGCAAGAAAAGTATAAAATCTATTTTCAATCCAGTATGCATTGCACAAACACCCACATTTTGCATACATACAAACAAAGGAATCCTCAACATACAAATCTGAAGCAAACCCAACCCTAACATGATTGTGGCTTTGCCTTCCCATTTCCAAATCACCCAGTTTACCTCCAATGATATATATATATATATATATATATATATATATATATATATATATATATATATATAAAGAGACAGAGGAACTGGACATATTAGGCCCCATTTATCGTTCTGCCCCATAGGTTTTATGTTTTGTATGATAGATCTGAACCGTTAGATGTGTTTAGCATGCTCAATTTAGTGGGAATCGATTACTGGATCATGTTTTTTGATGAAAAATATATTTTTATGAGCCAAGAAAAACTGGTACCTTCATAGCCATTGATTTTGAATCACCAGAAAACCTGTATACAAGTTAGATTCCGGAGATCCAAAAGTCAGTTCCCACTAAACAAAACCTACAGATCACGTCTACGGTGTTAGACATGAGAAAAAACACTTAAAACTACGATTTTTGAATGGAGCCTAACAGGACCTAACGAAAAATGAGGCCTAAGGAATATATAGTGCAACTAGTGTAATAGCAAACCCTGGAGTATGCTCGAGATTTACATAGACTTAGCAAAAACTAACCTATCAATCATGTTAATTAGCCCAACTTTTTTATTACTTTAACGTTTTCATGTTTATGTTTACTCCAACATGGTTTGAGTCATTTTTAAACCATCAATATCTTCATGGATTTTTCACCGACTTAAAAATTAAATATAATTAAATATTATTATACAATAATAATGATTAGACCTTCTAAAATGGTGAATAAATCTTGCTGAACACATCTGTGATTAGATCACTACCATATGATATCATGGTTCAAACAACAATACATTTTCTAATTTTGAAAGAGCTGAAAAAAAAAAGCCAGAAAGGTGGTTCAAGGTTAACATGATTACGAGAATCTAATTTGTTTTCTATAAAGTCATGTTTGATAACTCGGAAATCATATATAGGGTGGACATTTTACCCCCATTACGACACGAGTCCTGCAGCGCTATCAGATACTAGTACCCATGCCTTTTGGGTTTACAGGGACTATTTCTCCCCAAAAGCATGGAGAAATAGTTAGACCCTTGGGAGCCGGACTATTTCTCCATGGAAAAATATACCTAAGGGACGGAAATCCTACCTTTGAAAACAATAGTATTTATTTGAAAAATATTTCTTGAAATCCAACTTCTTTTTAAAATGTTGTGGGCACTCGCTGGTACAAGGCCAGGCCATTCCTCCCCCAAGTGGCAAGGGATAATCAAAATAATGTTGAGATTTTTTGAGAAAATTGATCTTGTGAAGCCTCCTTTGAGTACATGTGAAATAAGTCTTGGGTGGTGGACCCACTCAAGGCTCAAACAAACAGTGTGTCCAGTTAGTAAATAGTGAGTGGAGAAAAATAATTCATAAAAAAATAATAGAGAAAGAAGAAAAAAAGATACTTAATCTGGCTCCAAAAAGCCCTAGCCCTCGTTTGTTGGACCAACATAACCTCCATGCTCACCCACAAGTTGAAATTTTGGAAGAGCTTTGTCTCTATGACCACCATATATCCTAAGTGAGAAAAGGCACTCCCAGCAGGACAGATTAATCTACTAATCCATAAAACTAATTCCTAAACTATATTAGTAAACTTACAAATTTTCCAACTCCACATGAGAAAATCCTATGTGAAAGGCACCAAAAGTAAACTATTCTTACGTTGAAAGAGTGTCAAAAGCACACTTTCTTATTTCTCAACTTGATGGCCAAGTGAGAAATCTAGCATAAAATGTAGGAAAAACTAGCTTGAAAAGCTACCTGACCTAGAGAGAAAGTTAAAAATTTACTTCATAAAGTCTCTCCATGAAGCAAAGGAAAGGAAGAAGAAACACTACAAGAAAAATGCCAAACAGCGACGAAATTTTGCGACGAAATTTTTCCATCGCAAAGTTGCAATGGCTTAGCGAGAGAAAAACATCTGACGCTACGCTCGTAAATATTTACGAAATTAGCGACGGAAAAGCATCCATCATCAAATCCGTCGCTAAGTAGCAACGGATTAGCGACTGAAATTTTATGTCGCAAAACCCGATGTACTTAGCGATGGATATAGCAACGGAATAATTTTGTCGCTAGTTAGTGAGGGCGTTTGCGACGAAAATATTTTGTCGCTAACTTTCGATGTAAATCCCCCTAGGGCACAAAATCAATTTTTTTTTTGACTCTCACTCGCGCCGCTCTCTCTCTCTCACTCGCGCCGCTCTCTCTCTCTCACTCGCGTCGCTATCCGTCTGCTCTCCGGCTACCGCCCCCTCCCTCTCTCCGGCTACCGGCGACCGCCCCCCTCACGCCCTCCGGTTACCGCCCTGTCCCTCTCTTCGGCTACCGGCGACCGCCCCCCAGTCTCTCAGGTAACTCCCTCCCCCAGTCTTCTTCTTCATCTCCTTCTTGCCCTTCCTCTTCTTCATCTTGTTTCGGTAGGGGCGTCGCCCCTGCCGCCTGTCATTTTTCAGCAGACCGGCAGGGGCGATGCCCCTGCCGCCTATCATTTTTCAGCAGATTAGCAGGGGCGATGCCCCTGCCGCCTTTCTCCTTGGTCAAGCAGAGCCAAGCCCTCCTGCCTCTTTCCTCTCTATTAGGCAGGGGGTTCACCCCTGCCGCCTTATTTTCCAGCAGGGGCAGAGCCCCTACCTGTCTCTATTTTTTTTTTGGCAGGGGCACCCCTGCCTCTCGGGTCATTCTAGCAGACAGGGCGAGGCCCTGCCTCTTCTCATCTGACGGGGGCTTCGGCCCCACCGTTCGAGATTTTCGACAGGGAGTGCGAGGCCCTGCCTCCTACAGTCTGGCAGGGACCTCGGTCCCTGCTGCTCAGATTTTTCGACAGGCAAGGGGCAAAGCCCCCCTGTCTCTATGTGTTTTTGACAGGCAGGGGGTGCCTTTGTGATTTTTTGACAGGCAAAAGGGTGCCTTTGTGATTTTCTGACAGGCAGGGGGTGCCTCTATGATTTTTTGACAGGCAAGGGGTGCCTCGATTTTTGTTTTGTTTTGTTTTAATCTGTTTTAGCATTCAACTAAGTTTCTCGTGTGATTTTTCAACAGGTTTTACGGTTTTTCAGTAAATATAAGGAGCTCTGAGCACTGTGCTTGTAAATGATTTTCAGTGAAAAGCAATTCAAATCGGGTAAATACCCGAGGTGAGTAAGTGATGCAAGCGCATCACATGTTATTTAATTTATTAGATGCAACACTTTTTTGTTCACACACTCACTTAGTTGTGGATATCTAGGACTGCTATGATGGAGTTTGGAGATCATGCTGAGCATGACTTTAATGTATGAGAATAAAAGTGTTCTTATTTTTGAAGTACAGATTTCATGCTAGGCATGGTAGTAGTTAGTGGAATATTAGAGTGTATTTGTTGCAAGTACATGTTTGATATTGTTTTGATATAAATGATTTGAATGTATTGCAATGTTTGATGTTTCTGTATCCATGCTTGCATGAAGTTATTTTCCATTTGATTATACCTTCTATGTGAAATTGTATCATAAATTTTTTGTTCAAATGAATATATTTGTGTCATCATAGCATTATTAAGATTTTCTTTTAACTAGTGATGAAAATATCTGTAATATTTTAGGACAAAATGACTGCAAACCGTGAATGGATGTATCGTAGGATAGTTGATAATGAGGTGTTGCATGAATATATGGATGGTGTTGACAGTTTTATTGAATTTGCAATGGCAAGTGTCAGTACAGTGGATCCTATCGGTCGGATCAGATTCCTCTGCACAATGTGTAAGAATAATCGATTTATAGAACCTCATGGCGTTAGACATCACCTATACAGTAAGGGTTTTGTTAGTGGTTATCAAAATTGGACGCTTCATGGTGAAAATTTTTGGAATAATTATGACGCAAGGGTGGATGTGGTGCATTATAATCCATATGTGGACCTGATATTTGATGCTGCAGGACCGGAAATGAGTTATGCTTTGGGACATAGTGATGCACCAACTGGGGTAGATGAAGAAGCAACAAACGATGCAGCTAGTACATTCTATGACTTACTTAGAGATGCTGATGAACCACTATGGAATGGTTGCGAGAGTCACACTTGTTGAGAAACTATGTTTTGATGTCACATAATATGATACACTATCGTATTTGATTTCATATAATATGATAATATGTCCTCTTGAAACATGTTATATTATGACTGAATATGTTTTGCCATACATCTAACGAGTATTTGATGCAAGGATATCTCACCCAAAAAGGATGGAGACTTCCTGTTCAAGTACAACTTTAGTGCAATCATACTCCTTGAAGAAAAAGCTTGATGAGCCATGCATTCCTAAAGTTCAACTGAAGATATCGGCTACCTCAAGATGAAGATTTTTTTTTCTTCTTTAGAGTCATATGTAACAGAACCTTCAGGAACATGCATATTGCATATTACTTACTCATTCATAAAAACTATATCATAAAAGTATACGATAGTTTCAAAAAGCTTCTTTTTGAAAACTAATAATTGTACTTTCTTACAACCTTTTATGAAAAAGATATTTTGACATATAATAATTGTACCTTACAGTATATACAAAACAACATGAAAAGAAATGTAGGAAAAAGACAAAACATGAAATCGGCTACACAAAGAAAACAAGTATAATAATGTTTTTGAAAAGACTCTAGTTACCTTCTTTAAAGAAATGATTTCAAAAATAGGTAAAAGACAAAACATGAAAATCGGCTACACAAAGAAAACAAATATAATATGTTGTTTTGAAAAGACTCTAGTTACCTTTCTACAAACCCTTAGAATGTTGACTTACTTGAAGTCATCATTCTCTTTGTACAAGCATTAAATACCTCCTGTAAGAAATCCTTGTTAATATCCTTCTCAAGAATGTCGACTTTCTTGTAGTCCTCATTTTCTCTGAATACTTTGAAAAACACAATATAAAGAAAACACTTGACATGACTATGTACAAATAAATATCGCAAAGCACTCATTGTACTTACACTCATTTAAAGTAAAGAAGTACTTATGTACCTCAAATCATTAATTAGAATAAAAACAAAACTACAATCCAACGTTCAATGTACTATTGTAAGAAATAGACTTTTTACATAAAATATGTATTACCTAAAATATTACAACGACTAGTGTACCATATATTTTACTTTTATGGAAAAAGGCATTCTCGAATTTCTCTAAAAGATGTTTTTGAAATGACATAACATTTCACATTTCAAAAAGGCTACGATTTCAAAATGTAACGACTACTTTTTTAAATCTATATAAACACACTCAAAAAAACTATTCTACAGGAGAATGGAATAGACGTGTGAGCTTACAACGAGAAAAATTATATTCATTATTTAAAAAAAGAGCCTTGAAAAAGAAAGAGAAAAAGAAAAGAAAGAGAAAAAGTCAAGTCCAGCTCTTTGACAAAGAGTATCCTCTGAGTGACCAACAGAACATTCTGAGAATCCTTCATTCGTGCATTCATATCTTTCTGAAGGTTCTATAGGAAGTATTTTAACTTTTTGTTATTCACTGTATTCATTCTTTGTTGAAAGAAGTAGACCTCTGTGAAAGAGGGTGTTGTCCTTCTCTGTTGAGAGAATAAGACCTCTGTGGAAGAGGGTGTGCCCCTTCTCTGTTGAGAGAAGAAGACCTCTGAGGAAAAGGGTGTTGTACTATTTATCCGATGACTCGGATGTTATAGTGGAAAGCTCAAGTGGTTTGCTTGAGGACTGGATGTAGGTCTCGGTACTGACCGAACCAGTATAAATTCTGTGTTTTATGTGTTGTGCCTTATTGCCTGATTAGTTTATTTTATTGATCTTTATCATATTTCACTATTCACCCCCCTCTAGTGGAATTTCATTTGGTATCAGAGCAGGTTTGTTGGTTTCGACATAACAAGTCTTCCAGCACAAATGGCATCTACCTCTTATGCTCGTGATATTGAAGGTCAACACGCATCTCGTCCTCCTTTCTTGAATGGCTCCAACTATGGATACTGGAAGTGTAGAATGGTTATCTTTCTCAAATCCATAGACTTTGCTGTATGGAAAATTGTTGAGCATCCATACACATCTTCATCCGCAGACTATAACTTATGGTCTGATGAAGAAAAGAAAATGGCAAACCTAAATGCAAAGGCTATGAATGCCTTATATTGTGCCATTGATCAGAATGAATTCAACAGAATATCTATATGTGAATCTGCATATGACATTTGACATTCTTTGAAGGTTATTCATGAAGGAACCAATAAAGTAAAAGAAGCCAAAATCTCATCTCTTGTTAGAAAATATGAGTTGTTCAAAATGAACAAAGATGAACCCATCACAGAGATGTTCACCAGATTCACCAACATCACCAACGATCTGAAATCTCTGGGTGTAACATATTCCCAAACAGAAAAGGTGAAGAAAATCTTGAGATCTCTCACAATTGATTGGGAGAAGAAGACTACAGCTATTGAAGAAGCTCAAGATTTATCTAAGCTTACTTTGGACGACTTAATAGGCAATCTTATGGCCTATGAAGTCCACATGAAAGAAAGAAGGGAAGAAGAGCAACCAGTAAAGAAAACTCTAGCTTTCCCAGCTCTATCTGAGAATGAAGACTCAGATAAAGAATCCGAAATTGCGCTACTTACCATAAAATTCCAGCGCTTCATGAGAAGGAACCGGCTTCCAAACAGGCACAAGGAAAGAAAAGATCCTAAAGAAGATCCCATGTGCTATCAATGTAATAAGCCAGGCCACTTGAGACGTGACTGTCCCCTTCTCAAAAGAAAATCCAAGACTGAGGAACCAAAGAAGAGGTTCTTCAAGAAAAAGGCTCTGCATGCTCAATGGGATGATTCAGAACCATCCACCAGTGAAGAGTCAAGTGATGATGAAGCCGAAACTGCAAACATGTGTTTCATGGCAAACTAAAGCTCTGTAAGTGAAATTTCTGATTTTTCCTTTGAAGAACTTCTAGATGCTTTTTAAGAATTATTTAAAGAATCTAGAAAATTGAGTTTAAAAAACAAAGCCTTAAAATCTGAAAATCTAGAGCTTTCTCAGAAAAATGAAAAACTCAGTAGTGAGAACTCTGAGTTGAAAAAGAAAAACTTAATGCTTATGTCTGAAATCTCTTCTACTATCTCCAAAACTAAAAATCTGCAAGTAGAAATTTCAGAACTAAAAAGTAAAACTGAGAACCTCATGAAAACGGTTTTCAAGTTTACTAAAGGTAAAGAGAACTTGGATAAACTCTTATCCTCTCAGAAAGTCTCTTTCTACAAGAATGGTATTGACTATTCTCATTTCAACAAGCCTTCTTGTATCAATCAAAAGACCACGTTTGTGAAAGGTTCGTCTGAACCAAATAAGGAGTATTATAATGATAATTTTTTTGAACTCCTCTAAAGATATAGACAAACCCAAATCCAAATGGATATGGGTTCCAAAGTCTAACAAAAAAGGACCCGATTGGGTACCAAAAAAGAGATTTACTTAATGTTTTGCAGGCTCCAAAGAAGAAGAACAGATGGATACTAGATAGTGGATGTTCAAAGCACATGACAGGACATCCAGACCTTTTTGTTGTTCTTCATCATAAAGAAGGAGGAATCGTCACCTTTGGAGATAACAACAAAGGTTTGATAATTGGTATTGGTAATATTGGTAACATAGATAAACCTCTTATCAAAGACGTTCTCCTTGTTAAAGGCTTAAAACATAACCTACTAAGTATCCGTCAAATGTGTGACACAGGTTATAATGTTAACTTTAATCATGATGCATGCCTCATAACTGACACTAATGGAAACATCATCTTAAAAGGTATAAGAAAGAATAACATATATGAACTATACCTAGAAAACATCACAGAACATTGCCTCATAGCTAATAATGACACTCAACATCTATGACACATGAGAATGGGTCATGTCAATTCTAAATACATGTCTAAATTAGCTAAAGATAAGTTAGTACGTGGGTTACCCAAAATATCTTTTAAAAATGATCATTTTTGTGATGCATGTCAATTAGGAAAACTGTCAAAATCATCTTTCAAATCAAAAAATGTCATTTCAAGTAAAAGACCTTTAGAGCTTCTCCACCTGGATCTTTTTGGTCCTTCTAGGGTAGCTAGCCTTAATCATAATAGATATGCTTTTGTCATTGTAGATGACTACTCAAGATTTACTTGGGTAATATTTTTGAAAAACAAAAGTGACACGTTTTGTCAATTTGAAATCTTATGTAAAAAGTTACAAAATGAAAATTCTTGTTCTATTGTTAAAATCCGTAGTGACCATGGAGGAGAATTTGAAAATGAACTTTTTGAAAATTTTTGTAACTTGCATGGTATTTCTCATAACTTTGCCTTTCCTAGAGCTGCACCTCAAAATGGTGTAGTAGAAAGAAAGAATAGAACCCTTCAGGAATCTGCCAGGACTATGCTCCAACACAATAATCTTGCTAAATCTTTTTGGGCAGAAGCTGTTAATACTGCATGCTACATAACAAATAGAGTTCTCATTAGACCCTTATTAAATAAAACTCCATATGAACTATTCTATGACAGAACTCCAAGAAAAATGCTTTATCCTAAACACAAAAGATAGCCTAGATAAATTTGATTCTAAATCTATTGAAGGCATATTTTTAGGATATTCAAGTCATAGTAAAGCATACAGGGTTTTCAATAAGCATTCTAAGTCTATTGAAGAATCTATGCATGTTAGTTTCTGTGAATCTATTGATCAATCTGTTCATAAGCAAACTAACGATGATGATATTGAAAGTACAAATTTATTTTTAGATAACACAGCTAAGTCTAATGAAGATGATCATCAAAGAACATTTGTCGATATCAAAGATCATCCTCAAAAGCAGATTTTGGGAGACCTGACAAAGGGGGTTCAAACTAGAGCTCAGCTAGAACGAATTGCAAATATGGCATTCATTTCTCAACTTAAACCAAAGAAGATTGATGAAGCCATCATCGATGAGTTCTGAATGCTAGCCATGACTGAAGAACTGAATCAATTCCAAAAGAATGAAGTTTGGGATCTTGTACCTAGACCAAAGGATCATCCAATCATTGGGATAAGATGGATCTTCAGAAACAAGCTAGACGAAACAGATAATGTTATAAGAAACAAGGCCAGACTAGTAGCTCAAGGATACAACCAGGAGGAAGGTATTGATTTTGATGAAACATTTGCTCCTGTTGCTAGACTTGAATCTATTAGAATGCTTTTAGCATATGCAAGCTATATGGATTTCAAATTATATCAAATGGATGTTAAAAGTGCCTTTTTAAATGGTTTTATAAATAAAGAAGTTTATGTAAAACAACCTCCAGGATTTGAAAATGAACAATATCCAGATCATGTTTTCAAACTCAAACGTGCTTTGTATGGTTTAAAACAAGCACCTCGTGCTTGGTATGATAGACTCAAAACCTTCTTGTTAAAAACTGGTTTTTCGATAGGCAAAGCAGACTCTACATTATTTGTAAAAATAGTGAATGATCATACCCTAATTGTTCAGATATATGTAGACGATATCATCTTTGGATCATCTAACAACACTCTTTGTGAAGAATTTTCTAAGTCCATGCAGAAAGAGTTTGAAATGAGTATGATGGGAGAACTCACCTACTTTCTTGGACTGCATATTAAGCAAACCAAATATGGAGTTTTCATCAATCGGTCTAAGTATGCTCGTGAACTTCTAAAGAGGTTCAACATGAACTCAACTGCTTCAAAATCTACTCCTATGAGCACTACTACTGTTTTGGACAAAGATGAAGATGGTAAGTCTGTTGATACAAAGGTATACCGATGTATGATAGGATCACTTCTCTATTTAACTGCTAGCCGTCCAGATATTATGTTCAGTGTTTGCTTGTGTGCTAGATTTCAGTCAAATCCAAAAGAATCACATCTTAAAGCTGTAAAAAGAATAATGAGATATTTAAAAGACAGTTGATTTTGGATTATTCTATTCAAAATCCTCTACATTTGATCTAATCTCATACAGCGATGCTGACTTTGCTGGAAGTAAATCTGATAGAAAAAGCACAAGTGGAACATGTCACATGATAGGGCACTCACTAGTTTCATGGTTCAGTAAGAAACAAAATTGTGTATCCTTATCAACCACTGAAGCCGAATACATTGCTGCTAGCCTAGCCTGTACACAAGTTATCTGGATGAAACAAACCTTAAAAGATTTTGGTTTAAATTTTGAAAATACAACTATTTTCTGTGACAATACTAGTGCTATAAACTTGTCTAAAAATCCCATTTTACACTCACGAACTAAGCACATTCAAATAAGACATCACTTCTTAAGAGAACAACTCTTAAACAACATTATTAAACTCGAATTTATACCCACTAATCAACAGTTAGCGGACATATTCACTAAACCACTAAAACATGAAGACTTCACACGTATTAGAAGAGAATTAGGAATATGCAAACTAAGTGACTTATAAATTAATCACACTTATTAAGATCATTGCTTTTGATAATATCTTATTTTAAAAGGCTTTTCTCGTATCGATTTTTTTGTGTGTTTGTTTTACTATTCAAAGTCAAACTATGTTTTCATATTTTCGTATACTCTCAATACTCATAGAAACATATTCATTATGACACATTCTTTATGTCTTTCAACTTGTCATCTTTCAAGTACACTCTCATAATGACTTCTTGTCCTATCTCCTTTTACGTATATCCATAAGAACCATTTACTTTAAGTAAAAAGCCATCATGACTTGGATCACATCACTCATGTTCATTTCACCTTTTATATATTTTGTCTTTTTGTGACAACCTCTCATACGATCAGCTAGCCGACCTCCAAACATGATTCCTCATAATTTTGATTACTATTCTTAATTAATTATATTCATGTGATATATTCCCTTTTATGACCTTTTATCAATATTCTTCTCGAAAATCTTAAACCCTCTTATGAAAAATTCAAAGTAATTATTTTTTTTACCTTTTAAGTGGTTATACTTCACGTAAAACGTTTACTATATCATCGGTTATTTCATAGCTTAAGTATAATCTATTATCATCCTGTCACATCATTTATGAAATAATATTTTAAACTCTCCTTTGTCGACAACTTGTCCTCTATTGTTTCTAGCACTACTAGTACCACCCTTTTTATTTTCTCTTTTTATCTCATATGAAGTGACCTTCCATCTGTGACCATGACTCTCTCTCATTTTATGTCTCTCTTAAATCGAGATTCATAAAAATCTTGTTTTCAAGCAAAACTTTATCTATTGGCTAATCTAACTCTACTTTATGTCATATCTAAATCAAGTGATTGTTGTCCTTTATAACCTTTCTCATTTTTCTACACATCCGTATCATCTTTTTATGTCTATTCACTCTCCTTTCACGCTTATCAATATATATAAATAAAAATTATTATTGTCTCTCACTCATACCCTATGGGCCGTCCTATTCTAAACTCTCCATTCACGAATTAAGAATACGTCCACATAAAGTAAAAAGTTGCTTGTTTTATTAGGCCACTATTTTTAAAATCATTCACTCTTTTTAGTTCAACATGACACCCCATACTCTATTAAGGGATTCTCTCACTAGTCGATAAACTCACCCATAGTAAAATCTATATATATATATATATTAATTATTTCAAAACTATGTCCTTCTCAACCCAATATAATACACTATCTTCAAACATTGATTTGATTTGTCATTCACAAGCCCCTTAACTTACTACTCACGGATTTCCTTATTTGACTAAATTCTAAAAATCACTCACTTCCAATGTCATTCAAAATTATTTTCATTCTTCTATTTAATGGATTGGTTCATCCCATACCAATTCCACTCGTATCTATCAATTCTCCCACAAACTATTTCCCACTTCAAACTCGCTCTCCTTAGTCCTTCTTTTCCTTACAAACTCTTGCAATGGCTTCTTCCTCCTCCAACAATGTGATTACTGCAGCAGATCTAAGGTATCAAGATCTGTTTCACGACTACAGCTTACTATGCTCTCGCCCCATTCATGAAGGTAAATTGGTTAACTTCGACGGCTTCATGCTATTTTACTTAGACAACTATCTCTCTGAACTCAAACATCTACTAGGATCTTCATCCCAAGCTGCCTACTATCCTGAACTAGTTCGACTTTTCTATACAAACTTTTCCACTGATCATGAACAAACTACAATCACCACCAAAGTTCGCGGACAACTGATGATCTTTCGTTCTTCCTCACTAGGTAGAATTCTAAACCTACCTTCCACCGGGACAGACCTCAACACCATAGTACCAATCGAACGATCGGTACTTCGAAAAATTCTTCTCTGCACGAACTGCTACCAACTTCCCTGGCACATGAGGAATCTCCAACCTCATGCTCAATTACTTGCCCAGATTCTTCTCCACAACATCTATCCCAAGCTTCCCCGCAAGGGATTAGTTCCATGAAAAATCTCTCTTCTTATATATGCAATTTTTTCTTCTACTCTGATAAACTGGTCCTCCATTCTTTTCGACCTTTTTATTCGTTATCAAAAATTCAAGCCTCTTCTTTTCGGGTGTTTCATAACTCTCATTCTCAACTACTTCAAAGTACCCCTTCACAACGAAGTCATCCTCTATCCCTCTCAGGTCCTCGATGCTACCACCTTTAATCTAAGGTCCCTGCACATGCCCGGCTCTGATGAAGAAGATCCAACATCCACCTTCAATTACTTCCCTGCTCTGATGGATGTCCAGCGCTCTCAGGATCGTATTCTTCGCCGTCAAGCCTCGTTGCAGCAAACTCTACGTACCCTCCAGTGGGATCGAGTCAACCGAACACATCCACATCCTCCACCTTCGAGATAAACTTATTTGTTTTGATCTGTAATAACTTTTAATTTTGGACAGTAATATTTTTGGTCTGTAATAACTCTCTTTACTCTGATCCTTTCCTTTTTGTCTATGACAAAGGGGGAGAAAACCTGTCTCCATTATTGGAGAAATACTCTCTTTAAACATTTTTCAAATATTTTATCATATTATTATTTCTATGCATAATGTCTTTTTGACAGGGGGAACATATTTTGTCATCATCAAAAAGGGGGAGAATGTTGAGAAACTATGTTTTGATGTCACATAATATGATACACTGTCGTATTTGATTTCATATAATATGATAATATGTCCTCTTGAAACATGTTATATTATGACTGAATATGTTTTGCCATACATCTAACGAGTATTTGATGCAAGGATATCTCACCCAAAAAGGATGGAGACTTCCTGTTCAAGTACAACTTTAGTGCAATCATACTCCTTAAAGAAAAAGCTTGATGAGCCATGCATTCCTAAAGTTCAACTGAACATATCGGCTACCTCAAGATGAAGATTTTTTTTCTTCTTTAGAGTCATATGTAACAGAACCTTCAGGAACATGCATATTGCATATTACTTACTTATTCATAAAAACTATATCATAAAAGTATACGATAGTTTCAAAAAGCTCCTTTTTGAAAACTAATAATTGTACCTTCTTACAACCTTTTATGAAAAAGATATTTTGACATATAATAATTGTACCTTACACTATATACAAGACAACATGAAAAGAAATGTAGGAAAAAGACAAAACATGAAATCGGCTACACAAAGAAAACAAGTATAATAATGTTTTTGAAAAGACTCTAGTTACCTTCTTTAAAGAAATGATTTCAAAAATAGGTAAAAGACAAAACATGAAAATCGGCTACACAAAGAAAACAAATATAATATGTTGTTTTGAAAAGACTCTAGTTACTTTTCTACAAACCCTTAGAATGTCGACTTACTTGAAGTCATCATTCTCTTTGTACAAGCATTAAATATCTCCTGTAAGAAATCCTTGTTAATATCCTTCTCAAGAATGTCGACTTTTTTGTAGTCCTCATTCTCTCTGAATACTTTGGAAAACACAACATAAAGAAAACACTTGACATGACTATGTACAAATAAATATCTCAAAGCACTCATTGTACTTACACTCATTTAAAGTAAAGAAGTACTTACGTACCTCAAATCATTAATTAGAATAAAAACAAAACTACAATCCAACGTTCAATGTACTATTGTAAGAAATAGACTTTTTACATAAAATATGTATTACCTAAAATATTACAACGACTAGTGTACCATATATTTTACTTTTATGGAAAAAGGCATTCTCGAATTTCTCTAAAAGATGTTTTTGAAATGACATAACATTTCACATTTCAAAAAGGCTACGATTTCAAAATGTAACGACTACTTTTTTAAATCTATATAAACACACTCAAAAAAACTATTCTACAGGAGAATGGAATAGACGTGTGAGCTTACAACGAGAAAAATTTTATTCATTATTTGAAAAGAGAGCCTTGAAAAAGAAAGAGAAAAAGAAAAGAAAGAGAAAAAGTCAAGTCCAGCTCTTTGACAAAGAGTATCCTCTGATTGACAAACAGAACATTCTGAGAATCCTTCATTCGTGCATTCATATCTTTCTGAAGGTTCTATAGGAAGTATTGTAACTTTCTGTTATTCACTGTATTCCTTCTTTGTTGAAAGAAGTAGACCTCTGTGAAAGAGGGTGTTGTCCTTCTCTGTTGAGAGAAGAAGACCTCTGTGGAAGAGGGTGTGCCCCTTCTCTGTTGAGAGAAGAAGACCTCTAAGGAAGAGGGTGTTGTACTATTTATCCGGTGACTCGGATGTTATAGTGGAAAGCTCAAGTGGTTTGCTTGGGGACTGGATGTAGGTCTGGGTATTGACCGAACCAGTATAAATTCTGTGTTTTATGTGTTGTGCCTTATTGCCTGATTAGTTTATTTTATCGATCTTTATCATATTTCACTATTCACCCCCCCTCTAGTGGAATTTCAACACTATCCTGACTGTAATTTTTCAACTACTGAATTTGAAGTGAGAGTTTAATTTGACTCAGTCATGTTTTGACCGTCTGTGTTCTATTGTGAAGAGTATGTTGCCCAAAGATGAAAAATTGTCACAAAATCTCTACCGTGCGAAGGTTATGGTCAATGCTCTAGGTATAGGGTATCAAAAGATAGATGCTTATCCCAATCACTATATGTTGTATTTTAAAGATCAAGAAAAAAGCAGATCATGTCCATCATGTAGACATCCTTGGTTCAAGCCAAAGACAAAAAAAATTGGTAGCACAAGGTCAAAAGAAGTGTCGTATAAGTCACTTCGCTACTTCCATCTCACCCCTAGATTGCAACATCTTTATATGTCTTCGAGGACAGTTAAACAAATGATATGACATGCAAATAAAGTTTGACATGATGAAGACAATATCACACATCCTGTTGACGCAGAAGCTTGGAGGCACTTTGATCGTACTCATCAGAACTTCGCTTTGGAAGTAAAAAATGTTAGGTTAGGTTTATGTACAGATGGATTTAATCCATTTGAGGGTAGATCAACCCCATACTCGTGTTGGCCAGTATTTGTCACCCCATACAACCTTCCTCCAAGCTTATGTATGAAGCATCAAAATCTTTTCTTGTCTCTATTGATCCCTGGTCCGACATCTCCCGGCCAAAATCTTGATGTATATTTGAGGTCATTGATTGATGAACTGAAAATACTGTGGGATGACGATGTTCTAATGTACGATGCCCATAAAAAATAAAACTGCAATATGAAGGTTGTTGTTTTATGGACAATCAATGACTTTCCTGCATATGATATGTTATCTGGTTGGAGCACACATGGGAGGTTAGCATGTTCGTACTGCATGGAGGATACAAAATCGTTTAGATTGACGCATGGAAGGAAGTCGTGCTGATTTGATTGTCACTGTTGATTTCTACCCAGCGATCATCTGTTCCGACGACAAAAGAATATGTTTCGAGCAGGAACAATTGAAATGGAAGGTCCACCAACAAGGTTGTCTGGCATAGAGATTTTAAGAAGATTGTGATACTTTTCATGTAGACTGACAGATGCCCATTATTGAATTTGGGAAGGATCACAATTGGACAAAAAAATCTATATTTTGGGAACTACCATATTAGCCAACTTTATTGATACGGCATAATTTAAATGTCATGCATGTGGAGAAAAATTTGTTCGATAATGTATTCTATACAGTAATGAACGTGAAAGGGAAAATAAAGGATAATCTGAAGGCACGTATGGATTTAAAAGTGGTATGTAAAAGATCAGAATTGGAACTCAAAGAGTACAATGGCAAAGTACTGAAACCAAAGGCAAGGTATGTGTTTGTTACAGATCAAGTAAAGCTGGTATGTCAATGGTTGAGGCAGTTGAGATTTCTAGACGGCTACGTTTCTAATATTGCTCAGGCTGTTAAGATAGATGATGAACAATTATATGGGTTGAAGAGCCATGATTGTCATATCATTATGCAACGGTTGATGCTCCTAGCATTCCATGATATGTTAGACAAACCTATATGGGGGGGTATTGTCCGAATTGAGTAGATTTTTTAGAACATTGTGGGCAAATGAAGTTATAGTATCTGGGGTAAAGAATCTAGAAGAATCTGTCGTAACTACTATTTGTCAGCTGAAGAAAATATTTCCACCAGCATTTTTTGATGTTATAAAACATGTGGTGATACATTTTCCATATGAACTTAGGGTTGGTGGACCTGTGCAATATCGATGGATATACCCATTTGAAAGGTATATGTTTATTTAAAATTTTCTTTTCAATACTATTGAGAAATTTATTGTAATCCAAGATGTATATTGTTGACATATGCATGTTTGATCTCAAAAAAAAGGTTTGGAATAAAGCAAGAGTAGAGGGCTCTATTTGTGAGGCATACACCCTGAAAGAGATTTCAAATTTCTCATCTATGTACTTTGAATCTCACATTCCAACATGTTATACATGTCCACCTCATAATGATGATGCAGAACAATTAACTGGAACTGACAAACTGTCTATATTTCAACCACTTGGACATGCATTTGGCAATTGTCGGTCAAGACTCTTGGAAGATCGAGAGCAAGACGCAACACAAATATATATCCTTTTCAATTGCTCAGTAATCGACCCATACATTGAGTAAGTATAGTTAATACGTAACATTAAGTTCTATACGTGTATACATGGTTCGATAAAATACGTTTATGTTAAGTGTAGACGATTTAATCTAGAATTGTGAAGAAAACTTTTACAACTCACTGACGCAGAAGTACAGAAAGAACATGAAAATAAATTCGTGGCATGGTTGGAGGAGTTGGTAAGGATGATTGTATACATTTTTTCCTTTATACAACAATAAGATATTTGTCGCGATCATAGTCTTTGTTTGCACTTGTAGGTCCACTATGGTGATATTAAAGATCAAGGAATATGTGATTTACAGAATGGTCCGTCTAAAGTTATGCAGTGTTACAACGGGTACATCGTAAATGGTTATCATTTCCATACAAAAGACTACGGTGTCAACAAGTTAACGATGAATAGTGGCATGTGTGTCAAGGGTAGCAACTATGGTGAAAATGAACATGACTACTGCGGTGTTATAGAAGAAATAATAGAGTTGACTTACTTAGGGACAAATAACAGGTTAATTTTATTCAAGTGCCAATGGTTTGATCCCAAAACAACCAGAGTCAACAAAGTCTCAATCATTGTGGAGTTGAATGATAAGTCAAGGTTTGGAACATATGAACCATTCATATTAGCCTCACAAGCTCAACAAGTGTATTATACATCATATCCGTCTACAAGGAAGTTAGATAGAAATGAATGGTGGGCAGTTTGTAAGGTGAAGTCTAAATTATACCCCGAGTATGATCAGTTATAGGAAGACAAAATTGATGAAGATGATAAATACTATCAATCAGATGATATGTATGACTTCTTTTATGGTCACGATGATGCACATGGTATGCATGTCATATCTACATTGGCTGATGGCACATGCATGAAAGAATGTGATCCAAATGATATACGAAGTGGATGAACGCTAAATGAAGAAGAAGATGATGATGACCAAGAGGAGGAGGAGGAAGAAGACTATGAAAGTAAGACAAGTGATGATGAGTCATTCACGAGCTAGTGAAATACAACTTGTAATACAATTTAATCTGAATGATTTGAATGTATTGAAATGTATTGTATTGATTTGAATATATTGAAATGTGTTGCAATGTTTGAATGTCTTGCATGAAGTTTTTTTTAATTTCATATGAATGATATGAATGTATTGTATTGATTTGAATATATTAAAATGTATTGCAATCATTGAATGTCATGCATGAAGTTTTTTTCAATTTGATCTGAATGATTAGAATGATTTGAATATATTGAAATGTATTGCAATGTTTAAATGTCTTGCATGAAGTTTTTTTTAATTTGATATGAATGATCTGAATGATTAGAATGATTTGAATATATTGAAATGTATTGCAATGTTTGAATGTCTTGCATGGAGGTTTTTTCAATTTTATCTAAATGATTAGAATGATATGAATGTATTGAAATGTATTGTATTCATTTGAATATATTGAAATGTGTTGCAATGTTTGAATGTCTTGCCTGAAGTTTTTTTCAATATCATATAAATGATCTAAATTATTAGAATAATTTGAATATATAAAAATGTATTGCAATGTTTGAATGTCTTGCATGAAGGGTTTTTTAATTTGATCTAAATGATTAGAATGATATGAATGTATTGAAATGTATTGTATTTATTTGAATATATTGAAATGTGTTGCAATGTTTGAATGTCTTGCATAAAGTTTTTTTCAATTTCATATGAATGATCTGAATGATTTGAATGTATTGAATATTATATTGATTTGAATATATTGAAATATGTTGCAATGTTTGAATGTCTTGCATAAAGTTTTTTTCAATTTCATATGAATGATTTGAATATATTGAAATGTATTGTATTGATTTGAATATATTGAAATGTGTTGCAATTATTGAATGTCTTGCATGAAGATTTTTTCAATTTGATCTGAATAATTTGAATATATTGAAATATAATGCAATGTTTGAATGTATTGACAATACATTTTAATTTGTTAGAATATCGTTCATGGAGGACGCAGTCGTCGAGTACCCAGTGGTAGTCAGTCTGAGCCTTCATCTTCACAGGCTCCTTCGATAGGTATATTATTTAAATAATTATATATTTGATTAGTTGAAATTTACATTATATGAATTTTTAACTCATTGTTCTGTAGGTGCTGTTTCGCCTACACATGACCCACATACGCCGGATGCAAGGTCTTCTCCATGTGACCCATGACAAGTAATTCAAATAGTGTATATCGATGGTCGACCGTAAGTATTTCATTGTCACTTGTTCAATATTTAACTTATAAAAAATATATATTGACGGTCGATTGTTAATGTGTATCTTTTGATGTGTAGTGTAAGGTTTGAGCAACAAGAAGTAATACGAGAAATTACGAAGTCATTACTGCATCATCTTCCAGGATCGGTAGTGCAATGAAAAGAGTACCTGAGAGAGGTGTTGGACAACTTAATTTTCTTATTCAAGGTATGCAATCATTTATCATAACAAGCAGTGTTTTATTGAAATGTATGCTAACGTTCTGAAAGTATTTATAGGCCTCCCATCGCTTCGCGAGTGCAAATGAGGAGAAGGACACAAGGATAGTGTGGCAGAAGATGACTATCAATCAATTTGCCGACATCCTGCACAATATGAAGACTGCAGCAAAAAAAATAGCTGGTGGGATAGATGATCAACTGCAGTGGAAGGGTCATGGGCTAGCTACTGTCATGAGAGATTATTGGGAGGGCATGTGTAACAAGTGGACGAGCAATGATTTTTGAAACCGCTCAGCAAAGGTTGCACAAAACCGATCAGCGATGCCCGATACGCATCTACACACAGGTGGATCTAGGACTTTTGGGAGCCACCAGAAGAAAATGGTAAGTCATTAATAAATAAATAAATATATATATATATATATAGTCAAATTTGTGAGTATTTCTGTATACTTATTAATCAATTTTTTATATTATGTCACATTGCAGGATGTTATTTTATGGGTCAAAGTTTAATAAAAACTATTTTTTTTTAAAATACCCAAAAACGCTAAAACCTTATAGGAATATATCATAAAATGCATTTTATCAAATGGGATTATTGATGTTTAAGAACCTGTAGACCACTTTTTAGATATTTAGAGAATTTTGAACATTTTCAAGTTTTTTCTTGATTTTCTTTGAACATTTTTTGAGTTCTTATAAATTTTCAATGATTCCAATCATACAAAAGACCTTATTTAAGATTTTAAGAATTTTCTTTGGATTTTTGTCCCATGGGGGGGGGGGGGTGATTTATCCATCAAAAATCTCTTGAAAGGAAAGAAAAGAGCAACTGAGCCTCTCACACTCTCTCTAGTTAGTTGATTCACCTGTGCGTGCATCCAACCTCCCTCACCTAGGTCTAGGCACTCTATTAGGGACATCGAGTTTTTTTCTTTCTCATTTTCATTCAAATCATTATCTTCGATAGAACCAAAAAGTAATTCTTCTAAAATCTCTCCTATCTCTTCAAGTTTTTTCAATCTTTCTAGATCCGCTATATAACCTAGAGAAACATGATTCCAAAATTCTTAAAGAGTATAGGGTCATCCTTGACTGCTATGTAGGGACTAGGCTTTTATCAATAAAAAAATGAAAAATTGGCCAAATAAATCATTCTAGGAGCATGTACAAAACTATCTATCCCTAAGGATGGTTGGGATATATCGATAAGAATCGTAGACACACTCGGAGGAATCAGATATCTGATGAGATATCTTGTCCAGGCCTCCAAAAGTTAGCGGTGTCTCACTTCAACATCCACTATTGGTCAAAGAGAATTGTCCAAGATATTCTCTTAACAAAATGTCATTCTGAAGCGACTTTACTTGGACGATACACAGGGAACATCAACAGGCCTTTAGGATCTCATTGATGTTCCTCTTGGCCTTAACAATCATTCCTAAGTCCATGCCCTACTAAGAAACTTGATTTTTAGAGGCAACACTCATATCTTATATTTCTTCTTCAATAAGAAGAAAAGAAGAAAGAAAATCGACGCTCATCGATAAAGTTCACTAGAAAATCTTATGAGAAGACTGTTTTGAATGAGTTGAGACGTGTTTTTATGAGATCTTGTATTGGCATTTCATTGTGTCATATTTTTATTACTTCTTTTTTAACCATTTTTTTAATCTTTTTACGAGAAAAGTTTCTATGTATAATGGGGATTTATTTCAAATATTTACAAACTTTTCTCTTGTTTTAAGGTTTTTCTCACGTATAATTTAATGGCTTTGTCTCCTTTTAACTTTTTCTTTTTCTTTTCTTTTTTGAAATTTTATAAATTTTTAGGGATTTTAGCTTTTTTATTTTTGTTTATTTTCATTTACTATTTATAGGGAAAGCCCCCCATCCTAGATAGGATTAGAAGGCAAGGTACTCCTTGGGAGTACAGACAATAGAGATGATCATAATGGTAAGTTCATCACACAACTTTCATTAGAGGAGAACCCGTTAACGAAGCTGAAGAAGTCAAGGTCAAACTTTAACCCGGTGGAAAAATTAGATATAAAACATTGACCAGGGCTCGGTGGGAAACTTATTTCCCTGGGTGGAAGAATGACCTTGACAGAAAAAGAAAATCAAAGACTTTTTGAAAACTTTGTTTTCAAAGAGGAATTTTAGGAGAAAATGGCATATAAAGGATTTTTTAAAAAATTTTCAATTTTCAAAATCTTATGCTTTTGGCAAAGAGACTTGTCTGGCTTTTGAAATTCTGGGAATTTTCCAAAGCATCTTTGAATTCTTTTGGAGAAAATCATTTGTAGGATTCTCTAATTGGATGTTCTTGGCTTGAGAGCGCAAATTAATATCTTAATCAAATGATTATTCAAAATTAGGTTGCCCCAAAACTTGTCTTAGAATTTTGAAAAGTTATTTTGAAATAGTGAAATGTGTGCTGGAAGTGCATCACTTGTTTTATTTCAAGGTGTGATATCCTATCTTTTCTTTATCATTGATTTTTAAATTTAGAAAATTCTTCTTTCCAATCTCCTTTCAGAAATTATTTTGGATTAGGAATTCGTTCAGTATCCCAGAATTTGTCTTTCCTTTCCAATTTTGACTGAAAATAACAAATTAGTGATTCCCCCATTAAAAGCTTTAGAACCTTTAGTTGATTTGGGATTCAAGATGAATAATTCTCTATATTCAAGAAATAAAGACAATTTTTCTCAATGACTTAAAATTGAAAGGCTTTGTTCTCAATTTTGACATCGCCTTAAGTGCAAGGGCAATGCAAATCACTACCCAACCTTGCCTAACCCTCCATGCCATGTACTTATGAGATTAGAGTCGGTTTTTCTCCGAGCGCACGATATTTTAATCCAACCTCTAACCTCATGGTGGCTTATCTGGTCTAAGATTTGGCTTTTAAATCCAACCTCTCCCCCCATGATAGAACCAACCCAAGTTGGGCCTTGGCCTAAATGCACCTCTCATGCCTTTTCGTCCTGGTGCTTTATGCATTTGTGAACTAATTCAATCCCTACCCTCATGGTAGTTATTTTTTGGAACAGGCCTTAGCCTATGTGCACCTCTCATGCCTCACATTTTTTCTTTCAGAGCATTTGTGAGGTCACTTTTCTTTTTATGTGAGATTTTTCTTTTTCTTTATTTTCCTCTCTCTTTTTTTGTGCATTTTCTTCTCTCTTTTTTTGCGTTCTTCTCCAATCTCTCGGCCCCCCCTCCCCCGGTCTCTGTTTTTAATCCTTGCACTCAATGTTTTCGAAATTATGCCTTTTTTTTTTAAGAATCCCATTGCACGTAGAAAACTTGCATTTAGTGATTATCTCCAAAAAAAGAAGACAAAAACACCCCATCGTATGCTGGCCTATGGGATGTGATAATTGTAACCTGAAACATTTATAATACGCAGGTAGCCATAACAAAGGTATTCTAGATTTACAGACATATTTAACACACATTTTCCTACTTTAGTATATGTTCCTGAAGTTGTGTACCTTCTACAGCATTCACTTTGCTTCTTTGGACACAATTAGTTCATCAAGGCAATCACTAACACTGCCAGGTTCAAGTGGCATTTCATCATAAGCTGTAAATTGGTACCTCTGCCCTATAGCTCTTAGCATCTGGTAGACTTCAAACATAGAAGGCCTTTCCTTAGGGGCCGAGAGAACACAAGCACATGCCACTCGTAAAAATTGCAGTAGCTCATCATCAAAACCACGTCCAATCAGGGACTTATCTATGGCTTCTTGAACAAGAGAGTCACCTGAAAGTAGAGTAATCCAGTCAACCAGGCTTCCCTTGAAAGTTTCTGGGGCATTTGCCACATGAGTGGGTTCTTCACCAGTTATTACTTCCAACAGAACTACCCCAAAACTGTACACATCTCCCTTCGGAGTAGTAATCACATAACCCAGATCACCAAATTCACCATTTACATAAGGAATAAGATGGGTGTCCACAGGATTCATAAGATGGGCCAGCCCAAAATCAGAATTTTTTGGCTCATAGTCACCATCCAACAGGATACAGTTGGAACTAATATTCCGATGAATTATGCGTGGATTGCAACTGTGATGAAGCCAAGCAAACCCTCTTGCTGCCCCAATACTTGTTCTCAGTCTTAAAGGCCATGGCATAACTTCAGAATCAGCCTTAACTTCATGCAGTTGTTTGTACAATGTCCCGTTTGGCAAGTGCCTGTACACCAAAAGCCTTTCCTTTTTTGCGATGCAGAAACCAAGGAGAGGAACCAAATTCTGATGACTTACTTTTCCAATTGTTTCCATTTCAGACTTGAATTCCTTCTCGGTATGTTGAGAATCCTGGAGTCGTTTAATTGCAAGAAATGAACCATCTGGAAGGGTTGCCTTGTACACAGTTCCTGTTCTACCTGAGCTTATGATATTATGTTGGCTAAAATTGTTAGTAAACTTCATTAGGTCTCTCAGCTTCATTTTTGGAATAGATTTGTCAAACAGGGATACCTGCATATCCAAAACGATAATCCATTGTTAAAAGATAAAAATTAAAAAAAAGAAGAAGTAAAGATCAAATCGAAAGGAAAATGAACTATAAATAATTTTCTCTTCTTTTTGATATTTCAAACAGGCTAAATTTGAACCACACGAATTTAGACATGCAAATACGGTGACAAATTGAAAAAAAAATCATGCACTTAAGGATGAATAAATAAGAAAAGAAAGAAAAACAACAAAAGTGTTTACTAATAAAACTATTAAGAGAGATCTGCTTGCCTTTACTCCTGTTTCTCCCTTCATATTCTTGGCCCATTTGTTTCCCTCAATGTCTTCATCCTTCTTCTTGGGCTTCCTGCGGAAGCATAGCAGCGAAACGATGATCACGAGTACAGCGATCAAGAGAACTGCGCCACCAGCACTTGCAGCGATAGCAATAACATGGCCACTCTTTTTCTGAGAATTGCAACCTACTAAAGGATACCCACAAAGCCCAGTATTATTTGCGAAGTTTTCAACAGCCTGTGGTTTCCGGAATGGAGGAATTTGCCCTGTTAACTTATTATCTGCAACACTAAAAGTCGAGAGGCGATCAAGCTTCCCAATTTCACTGGGAATTTGGCCGGTAAACTGGTTAGCGTCCAATTTCAATGTATTGAGATAAGTACAGTTTCCAAGGCCACCAGGGATTTCACCAGAGAACTTATTGTAAGAGAGATCTAATGAAGTCACAACTGTGACTATGCGCGAAATAATAGCCGGCAAGGGCCCGGAGAGCTCGTTTTGGTAAAGATCCAATCCGGTCATGCTGGTGCAATATTCTAGACCAGCTGGGAACTTCCCTTGAAGGCCCATGGAGGGGAGCTTTATGTTGAGGACCCTGTTCTCATTTGGGTGCCAACACTCTATGCCAATGAAGTTACAGATGAAACCTTCTGTAGCGTTTTGAAAATTCCAGGACGCCAAAGACTTCAAGGGATCAACGAAAGACGAATGTATGGTTTTCAGACACAGTATATCAGTGTCAGTAGAGCGACAGGGATCTGTGTTCACCGAGAACACCGCGAGAATATACAGAAAACCAAAGATTCTCCAGTTTGCACCCATAATCATGATCAACCAAACAAAACCCACTGTGCGTACCAAATTTGATACCATTGCTTTTAAATACGCTCACTTTAATAAAAATTCAATGATGCGTGTACCTCATTTTGACCAATTTGGCCTCACATGACATATGATCTGTAGATACATAAAATCTAACCGTCGATGTGTTATGTGTTCATGATTGTTCATTTATTAGAATTACGCTTTCTATCCTGTAGTTTGCTTGAAAAAAAATTCATTTTCAATCCAGAAACTTTTTTTTTTTGATAGGCCAGCTAGGGTTAGGCAGACCCCTACCAGTTATACAACCATACCAATAGCATTTGAACTTGCAACGTCCGAACACAAGATGGCGTGCACTCACTGCTCCTACCAAACAACCGAAGCCCCTGTTGGTACAATCCAGAAACTTTAATCTACTGTTGACCATTGATTTTTGAAGCTCTTAAAAAATCTATTTACACGATGCAATGAACCGTATAGATTAGAACATCTAAAACATATTCTTGACTAAAACAAACCGCTTAGATTTTATCCATTAAACTTGATTACCAAAAAACATCAATAAAATGTAAAAAAAAAAAAGTCATTTGAGTATGGTACACTCAAAGTAGCATATGACAAGGTCAAGGGTTGATGCTAAATGTGTGGCCCCACAAAAGGTAAAGAACCGTTTCGGTGGGAAAACGACGGCTGTCTTTGGCTCATACTTCTTCAGCAAAGTCTTCATCTTCGTTCTGCCTTGTCTACCGGTCAAGCACGGCACAACGACACTGAACACAAGGACACGACACCAAACAGGATCATGCTTTCGAGGAACATTCCTTGTTGGTCCGTCGCTTACATACAAGCCAAAGTTGGTCCCCAAGTTCACAACTCTCGTCAATACGATCCCACCATGTCCACTGCCAGGGGAAGGCAATTGGGTCATGGGCATGGTTCGCCATATTCACATGGGCAGCGATGGGTCTGAACCGCTTTTCCCTGGTCTTCATCTACCCAATGTCCCGTCAGCAAGCATCTCAGCGTACTTGTCTATGAGGGTCCGTTTTTCCTCCTCACTCCATTTTTTCCTTTTCAGAGGCATAATTGAGGGAGGGTACTCATTTATCTTCGATACAGACAAAGAGAATGAAACCAAATAGAAGTAGAACAGCAGAAGCATGAAGAAGAAGTAGGGGCATTTTTATTTGCCTTTACAAGTTTTTTCTGAACATTCTTTACGAGTGTTTTAGTTTTCCAGTAAGAAAGGGAAAGGGCACAGTTGGAAGGCATTCTCCCCATTTTCCCTACCTTAGTTACGGTATACGCCATGGCATATACCCGCTCCTTGGAACTGGACTCTACTCCCTTAAGGCATCGTGGGAATCGTTGCCCGGACTTTTCTTTTCACCTTGTTTTTTTTTAAGAAGAAGAACACTTGCCGAAGCAAGGAAAACCCTGTTTGGGGCTGCACTGTTATACCTAAACTTTTTGCGCAGTTTTTTGTCTTGTACTAAGCTTACCGAAAGCCCTGCGTGGCTCACACGGGCCTTTCGGCTTTTTAATGTTTACACAACTTTAAGTACCTTTAATTTGTATTTTTATTAATGAGATTGTGGTGCACGACACTACTATATTTACCCATGTTCAATGAATTGATTGTTATTGAGCGTTCGTTTCTCATCTTCTATTCTCTCATTCTCTCTCTACTCTGTGTGATTGTTGTCTCCTTGTAATTGTGTGTTTGCATGCAATGCTGCATGCGCACTTGTTGCTTTGAAAGATCCGTTGTGTTTAATTTTAGAACTTGCTAAAAAGCTTGTTGAGTCAAGGTTTTCCAATGCCGCACGGACATCTAAAATTTAGCATTTGACAAGTGGTACCAGAGCTAACTTCACCCTAGACAAGGTGAAGTTTGTTGAGTATCGATGGACCAAGCGACAATCATGGATCATGGCTTCTGAAGATTTTGGTGTGGTGATACCGCCGAAGCCAAAGGGCAAGAAAGAAAAATGAGAGAGATACCTACCATTGGAGATGCTTGGGAAACTCCTTCGGCAAACCCTACCAAGTTGGGAAAGATGGTAAAAAAACTCCTATGAGAAATGCAAGAGATAAAGGCTACAGTGTGTGAAGCCTCTCTCAGCTATCAAAAGCTCGATGATGAGCTCAAGACTGCGAACGAAGAACTCAGGAATTATCGTGTTACTAGAAGATAGAGTAGACTTGATCGTTGCTGAGTTGGACACCGTGAGGGATCAAGGGTTAAGAATGGAACATAAGAACTAGGCTGGAATGTCGGCCAACGATCGACAATTACGGTATAGTTGAGACGTTGACTACTCGTCTGAATGTTCCAGAGCCCAAGTTCATTGGTGCTCACGATACCAAGGAAGTAGAGAATTTCCTATGGTAGATAGAGGAATTCTTTGATGCAAGCTTTGTAAAGGATGAAGCGGTTAAGGTTCGAGCCACCACAATGTGGTTGGTTGATTATGCCATTATATGATGGCAAAAAAGTCGTTATGACATAGAAAATGGTCTCTACACAATTGATATATGGGATGACTTCAAAAGAGAGTTGTGAAGTCACTTCCTTTCGATGGTACTTGGCGTACAAGAAAATGACGGGTCTAAAGTAGACTGGCTCGATCGATGATTACGTCAAGACCTATTCAACCCTCATGTTGGAGATTACAGATATGGGAGAGGCAGACCGGCTCCTCTGTTTCATGATGAGATTACAACCTTGGGCGAAGTAAGAGTTGCGAAAGTAGAAACCTCGGGATCTTGCTAGCGCCTTAACAACAACAGAAGTACTATCAAAATTTCTACAAAAACCTGAGTTTAAGGGAAGGCAACTGAAAAAAGATAACTTTTAGAGACAAAAAGCAGAATGATAATTGGGAAGACAGACAGCATGCCTAAGGGCAAAATTGCCAAGACAATCGAAACAGAAATTATTGGGGATAGTATGACAAAAACAAGAGCTACCATGGAAATAACAGAAATGATAATAGAGCTATGAACACAGCTTAGACAAAAGACCCACCAGACGACCAACCAAGGATGGGTGCGCTACAAAGAGTATCAACGATCAAATGAGCAAGCATTGGCATGCCTTCATCCAGCAAGGCACTTATGTACGTTGATGTCATCGTGAAAAGAGTGGTCACTTAGGCTATGATCGATTCAAGTGCCACCCATAACTTTATCTCTGAGGAAGAGGCAAAGTGAGTGGGCTTAAAGTCCATGAAGAAGGTGAGCCGCATGAAAGCGATGAACTCAGAAGCAAAACCAATCCTCAACGAGGCAAAAAATGTAACTGTTAAGATGAGATATTGGTTGGGCACAACCAGTTTCTCGATAGCCCCACTCGATGACTTTAAGGTGATCCTCGGCATGGAGTTCTTGTGGGCGAACAAAGCCTCTATCATGCCCCACCTAAATATGGTGTCTATTATGGATGAGTGATGCTCGTGCATGGTTGTTGCTTGTCCTATTGATGCTTCGTAGATACGCACAATCTCTGCGATTTAGTTGAAAAGGGCATCAAGCAGGGAGATACCTCCGTGAAGTCGAGTCTGCAAAGCAAGCAGACACCCCATCTAATTTGGTCCCTGTATTGAAAGAGTTTAAGGAGGTGATGCTTCCCAAGCTCCCAAAGAGATTACCTCCTTGAAGGGAGGTAGATCATGAGATTAAACTTCTGCCGGGTGCAAAGCCCGTTACTATGGCCTCATACTGCATGGCTCCACCAAAATTGAAAAAGCTATGAAGGCAACTAGATGATATGCTAGCCTCTGGCATCATTCGTCCCTCAAAAGCACCATTTGGCACACACATGGTTTTTCAGAAGAAATATGATGAGCCTCAATGGTTATGCGTGGAATATCGGACACTGAATAAGGTGACGGTCAAGAACAAGTATCATCTACCATTGATCGCTGACCTATTCGATCGGGTGACTAATACCCAAGTGTTTTCGAGGCTAGACCTGCGATCGGGTTATTTGCAAGTCAGGATCGTAGAAGGGGAGGAGCCCAAGACTACGTGCGTGTGAGATATGGCACATACAAGTTCTTGGTTATGTCGTTTGATCTGACGAATGCCACTACAACCTTCTTGACCCCTATGAACAAAATCTTTCATCCATACCTGGACCAGTTTGTAGTCGTCTACTTGGACGACATCATTTTCTACAACCAGAATTTGGAGGAACATGGGCATCACTTGTGCATTGTATTTCAGTTGTTGAAGAACAATGATCTATATGTGAAATGGGAGATGTGCCTATTTGGGTAAGCATAAGTGGAATTCTTGGGCCATGTTGTTGGACATGGCATGTTGCAGGTGGACCAGTAGAAAGTTCAAACCATCGTGGAGTAGAAGCTTCCCTCCTCTGTGTTGGAGCTACACTCATTTTTAAGACTCACAAATTACTACCGCCAGTTTATTGAGGGGTATTCTCTGGCTTGTGCTCCTCTTACATATTTGTTTTCGGAAGGATTGAAGTTAGGATTGATTGGATGCATGCCAAACAACCTTTAAGGAGCTGAAGAGGGTTGTTACCAGTTATCCAGTGTTGAGGCTACTCGACCACACGGAGATGTTTGAGGTCCACATAAACGCTTCATATTTTGCAATAAGTGGAGTGCTTATGCAGGAAGGGCACTCCATCGCTTTTGAGAGCTGCAAATTGAAAGATGTCGAGAGATGATATTGCGTGCACTAGAAAAAAATGATGGTAGTCATGCATTGCTTGTAGATTTGGTGTCACTACATCTTGAGATCTCAATTCATCATTAAGATGAACAACATAGTCACTATCTACTTTCAGACATAGTAGAAGTTTAGCCCTAAGCAGGCTAGATGGTAACAATTTCTAGCAGAGTTTGACATGGTTTTGGAGTATAAGCCTAAAAAGACCAATTTCGTAATTGATGCACTAAGCAAAAAGATCAAGTTGGCGGCCTTGCGAGAGGAGGAAGCTTTGACTTCTCAGCCTCAGAGCGACCTCCTCAACCGCATTCGAGAAGGCATCCAGTCTGATCCATCAACTCAACACCTAGTGATCCTAGTTTTGCAAGGAAAAACTAAGAGATTCTGGATGCAAGATGGACTCTTGCTGACTAATGGCGATTGCATTTTTGTACTATGATGGGGATCATTACAAAGATTGGTAATCAAGGAGTGTCATGATACTCGGTACTCAGGGCACCCGGGGCAACATCAGACACTTGCTTTATTAGAGTAGGCCTACTACTGGCCTTTTATGCTGGATGATATTGAGGATTACGTTCGCACCTGCCTGATCTGCCAGCAGGATAAGCCGAGTAATCAAAAGTTTGCAGGACTACTCAAGTCTCTTCCTATTTCAAGTCGTTTGTGGGAGAGCATCTCCATGGATTTCATGTTGGGACTATTGAATGTGAACGATTGCAGATCGATCTTTGTGGTGGTGGATTGATTTTTAAAGTATGTTACCTTCATGCCGAGCGAATTTCTCGTTTGTTCGTGAAGCATGTTGTGACTAACTAGGGGATTCAAGCAAACATTGTCAGCGACCGCGACCCGTATTTCACAGGAAAGATCTCACTACAAGAAAAATGTTATTTAGCGATAGAAATAATCCATCACAAAGTTCTGATAGATTAGCGAGAGAAAATTGTCCGTCCCTAAAATTGGAATTAGTTGCAAAATTAGCGACGAAAAAATTCTGTCGCAAACGCCATCACAAATTTGCAACAAAAAAATTCTGTCTCAAACTCCGTTGCAACTTCGTGACAACATTTTTTCGTCGCTACTCCATCATAAATTTAAGACGGCATTTATGACAGAATTGTTTCGTCGCTAAATTTCCTATAAAACCCTAATGTGAGCCCCTTTCTTTTTCCTTTCTATTTCATCCTGTCACCCACCGCCTTTCGCACGCCGCTCTCTCCTTCACCTCCTTCTTCTTCCCTCACTCCATCTCTCTCGCTGTCATGTGCCACCACCGCTGACCCCCGAGCACTCTCCCTCTCATCGCCTTTCCCTACCCGTCGTTGTCGGCAAGCACCGCTGCCAGGCGAAAATGCCACCACCACTGCTTCTCGCTCCTTTATCCTCTTATTCTGTTTACCAGGATCGACGCAAGCAACCCTTTCGGTTGCCTTTTTGCCTCCCTCGTGTGCTCTCACTGGCGACCCTTGTTGGGTAACCCGTGACGCCAGCCGCCTCCGCAGGTAACCTCTTTCCCCTTTGCATGTCTTCTTCTTCTTGTCCTCCTTTTTCTTTCTTGCCAACCGACAGTGGTTAAAGCTCTGCCTGTCTGTCTTTTCGACAGTCATGGCCATTTGGCAGGGGCTGAAGCCCCTGCCAGTATTCCATCAGGTCGCCAGCCATGGCAGTTTGGCAGGAGCTAAAGTCACAGCTAGTATTCCCTGTCTCCCTGTTGCGGCAGGGAAGGATGAGACCCTCTCTGTGCTCCCCCTCTCTCGCGTTCAGCGTGACTGTGCCCCCGACTTGCTTGCTCACTCGTTCGACGGTTGTGCCAGCTAGTGGGGGAGCTTCAAGCCTGCTATGCATGCTTTGGGCATGAGTGGGGTTGGCTTTGGTACCCAGCGTCGTCATGGCTATGCGTTATGTTTTTGCCACGAGGTGCTTGGCCCCCTTCCTGTCTCTAAACACAGTTCTTGTTCTCCTTTGATTTATGGGATCAGTTTTCTGTTTGATTTGGAGAAACCAAGTTCCCATTTGTATATTTGTGCTTTGCAGGTGCATAGCTGAGCTAATTGCGTGATGCTTAGTGCTAAGCATTGCATGCGGCTAAAAATGTCATGCAAAAAAAATAAGAAAAATGCAAAGGCAAAAGCATGCAAATCAGGTAAATACCCGTGGTGAGTAAGTGATGCATGCGCATCACAAGTTATTTATTTTCTTGGATGCAACACTTTTCTATTCACACACTCACTTAGTTGTGGATATCTATGACTGCTTTGCTGGAGTTCAGAGATCATGTTGAGAATGATTTGAATGTATGAAAATAGAAGTGCTCTTATTTTTTAAGTTCGGATTTTATGCTAGTCATGGTAGTAGTTAGCGGGATATTGAATTGTGTTTGTTGTAGATACATATTTGACATTGTTGTGGTATGAATGAGTGATTGTATTGCCATATTTGATGTGACTGTATCCATGCTTGCAAGAAGTTATTTTCAATTTGATTATACCTTTCATGTGAAATTGCATCATGAAAACATGCTTCAAATGAATATATCGTGTTAATGAATGTGATTTCATCATTCTAAATATCCTTATGATGAGTGTAAATATGATGTGATGGTTTTGCACATGAAAATATTAAGTTATCAATGCATGCATCATAGTTCTTATGATTGAATGACATCATATATATATATGTGTGTGTGTGTGTGTGTGATATATATATCAAATCATTACATCCATCATCAATGCATGATAAATTAGATATTTTCTTCATTATAGCATTCTTATGATTCTCTTTGGGCAATGGTAGCACGAGGTCAAAAGAAGTGTCTTACAAGTCACTCCACTACTTCCCTCTCACCCCTAGATTGCAATGATTATATATGTCTTCGAGAACAGCTAAACACATGAGATGAATGCAAATAAAGTTTGACATGATAAAGACAAGATCACACATCCTGTTGACGTGGAAGCTTGAAAGCACTTTGAGCGTACTCATCACACCTTCGTAATGAAAGTGAGAAATATTAGGCTCGGTTTATGTACAGATGAATTCAATCTATTTGGGGGTAGATCAACCCCATACTCGTGTTGGCCAGTATTTTTCACCCCATAAAACCTTTCTCTAAGCTTGTGTATGAAGCATCAAAATTTTTTATTGTCTCTATTGATCCCTGGTCCACCTCTCCGGACCAAAATCTTGATGTATATTTAAGGCCATTGATTGATGAGCTGAAAATACTGTGGGATGACGGTGTTCTTACGTATGATGCCCACAAAAAATAAAACTTCAATATGAATGTTGTTCTATGAATAATTAGTGACTTCTCTGCGTATGGTATGTTATCTGGTTGGAGCACATATGAAAGGTTGGCATGTTCATACTGCATGGAGGATACAAAATCTTTTAGATTGATGCATGGAAGGAAGCCGTGTTGGTTTGATTGTCATTCATCAATTTCTACCCAGCGATCATCCATTACGATGACAAATGAATGTGTTCCAAGCAGGCACAACTGAAATAGAAGGTCCACCTACACGGTTGTCTGGCATAGAGATTTTAAGACGATTGTGATACTTTCTATATGGACTGACAGATGCCCGTAGTTCGACGTCCTTCTTTGGTTTTGGGAAAGAGCACACTTGGACAAGAAATCTATATTTTGGGAACTACCATATTAGCCAACCTTATTGATAAGACATAATTTGGATGTGATGCATCTGAAGAAAAATGTGTTTGATAATATGTTCAATACGGTAATGAATGTCAAAGGGAAAATGAATATAATCCGAAGGTCCGCATGGATTTAAAACTAATATATAAAAGACTAGAATTGGAACTCCAAGAGTATAATGGCAAAGTACTGAAACCAAAGGCAAGATACATGCTTGAACCAGATCAAGTAAAGCAGGTATGTCAGTGGTTGAGACAGTTGAGATTTCCAGATGGATACATCTCTAACATTACTCAGGATGTGAAGATTGATGAGGAACAATTATATGGATTGAAGACCCATGATTGTCATGTCATTATGCAACGGTTGATTCCCCTAGCATTCTATGATATGTTAGACAAACCTATATGGGAGGTATTATCCGAGTTGAGTAGATTTTTTAGAACATTGTGTACATCGGAAGTTGTAGTAACTAATGTAAAGAATCTCGAGGATTCTATCATCACTACTATTTGTCCTACATCTTGTAATACATATTAAGTGATGAGGATTCATGTAGGACCTTTAAATCTTTACATTTTATGCATATGTCATGTCCATGCTAAGATCAAGAGTTATGTAACTAATCTAAATAACATTTTTATTTGTTCAAATATGGTTCGTGGAGTTCACAGTGGTCGAGGACTAAGTGGAGGCCATGGGACATCATTAGGCAGATGTGTTTGTGTTATATTTAAATATAGGAATTCATTATGTTTTTACGTATATGTTGATATAAAAATTATTACTTGTTAATCATTTTTATAGGATCCCAGCTCAGTGATAGTCAGTCTCAGTCTTCGTTTTCACGTAATGCTTCAATAGGTATATCATTTAAATAAATGAACAATTGATTAGTTTATATGTGCATTGTGTGAATTTCTAACTCATTGTTCTGTAGAGGATGTTTTGCGTGCACATGACCCACTTACACTAGCTACTCATATATATCATGAGACAACGCCGGATGCAGACTGACACACGATGACTCATTCAAATAGTGTATATCGATAGTCGATCGTAAGTATTACATTGTCACTTGTCCAATACTTATCTTATAAATAGTGTGTATCAATAGTAGATTATTAATGTGCATCAATTCATATGCAGCGCGAGGTTCGAGCCATAAGAAATAATATGAAAAATTAGGAAGTCACTACTTCAGCATGTATCAGGACCGGTCGCTCAATGGAAAGAGTACCCAAACGAGGTGTTGAAAAGATTATGGTCCTCATTCATGGTATACAATCGTTTATCATAGCTAATGTGTTTCAGATTTAATTTTTTGTTATAGCCATGTGGACTAACTTTATGAAATTATTTGTAGGCTTCGAATCACTTCGCAACTGCGAAGGAGGAGCAGGATGCGAGAATAGTGTGGCAGAAAGTGGCTGTTAGTCGATTTGCCGATATGCTTCACAATATGAAGACCGCAACAATAAAAGCAGTTGGTGGGATAGATGATGCACTGCATTGGAAGGACCATGACCCTTTTACTATCATGATAGATTATTGGGATGCAATATGCGACAAGTGGGCGAGCCATGAATTTTAAAACCGCTCAACAAAGGCTGCACAAAACTGAGCGAAGATGCCTGATGCCCATCTACACACAGGTGATTTTAGGACTTTTGAGAGCTACCAGAAGAAAATGGCAACTCATTATATATATATATATATATATATATATATATATATATATATATATATATATATATATATATATATATATATTATCAAATTTATAAGTATTTTTGCGATACTTTCTAATTGATTTTTTTATCATTTAACCGTGTAGGAAGCCGAAAAAGGAGGCATTGTGCCTTATAGGGATGTGTTTGTTGAAACACATAAATGCAAGACCACGAGAGAGTTTGTATCAGAGAAGGTGAGTGTGACAACAATATGTATTTATTGTATTAATAAACATTATAATATACAAGTTACCATGAATTATATTATCATAAACATTGTAATTCTTAATTATTAATTCATACTGTAATCATTACTTTGTAGGAGTCATACAAGCAGCAGATGGTAGAGCAATACAACGATGACTCTACTCAGTATCCGCCTTTTGATCCTGCAGCATGGGTGACTGCAACCGATGAACCCAAAAAGGGTTGTGTGTTCGGATTTGAGAGTAATATGAACAACACATTAGCCATTGCCTCCTCCAGCCAGGGCTCTCAGAGTTCTTCCGTCAGCATCAACTCCCAGCGTCCGATTGACCGTGCTAATTCTTGGGATGGTGTCCGCCAGCTTATTAAGGACACAGTGTGTGACTTTTTACATGAAGTCATTTTCAACGTTGTCTGTAATGAGTTGTGCAACTTTTTCGGGATAGGGGAACTTTGTCTGTATTCAACATGAGCTCTGGTGCCCGTCAGGTATGAATGATTGAAACACTATAAATTTTTATTGCTAGCATTAGAACACATGTATGTATGATTGAATCACTAAAAAAAAAAAAATTGACTGCCTTAAAACACATATATGGATGATTGAATCACTATGAATTTTTATTACTAGCATTAGAACACATGTATGCATGATTTCATCACTATGAAAGTTTTTTGACTATCTTATAACACATATATGCATGATTGAATCACTATGAAAGTTTTTTTGACAACCTTAGAGCACTTATATGTATGCTTGAATCACTATGACATTCTTTTGACAACCTTAGAACACATAATTGCATGATAGAATCACTATGAATTTTTTTGGTCAACCTTCATTAGAACAAATATATAAATGATTGAATCAGTATGAATTTTTTTTTACTGCCTTATAACACATATATGCATTATTGAATCACTATGAAAGTTTTTTGACAACCTTAGAACACATATAAGCATGATTTCATCATTATGATTTTTTTTTGACAACCTCTGAATTTTGTTAATGTCCTTCACTTTATTGCTAGTCTATGTATCATTCAACCATGTTACTTTGATTGTCTTAGATTAGGTGCATTGCATATAATTTATTTTATTATATTTTATTTATTAATACTAACATTTCAGTTCTCTTGTAGGATGCTGGAGATGATCAACGTAGAGGAGCTGATGGAGTCATGGATGGAGGGGCAGATCGAGACAATGAAGATGATGATCATCTGAATCTTGGCGAGGATTAGCTTCATCTGTTAAATTTGTTTCATACAAAACCCTTTCTATATGTTCACTTGTAACAAATTAGAACTTGGTGAGGATTATACTAGGATGTTAATTTTGTTTCACTTATAACTTGTGTTAAATTTGCTTCACCTACTTTGTATTTGTATTTTTTATATGTACTATGTTTTTTATACATAAGATATATAAATTGTATAACGAGAATTTTTTTCTCGATATTTATATTTCAAACAAATTTTTTTATTTTTTAAAATTTTTGTAATGAATTAGCGATGGATAATATCCGTCACTAATTAGTATCGACCTCCAATTTAGCAATGAATTAGGGACAAATATTTATCAGTCACAAAACTGAATCGGCTAATATTTTGTGAGATATTGTAATCCATCGCTACAATAGCGACAGATGTGTATCTATCGCAAAACCAAATCTCTACGGATTAGCGACGGCCTCACGACAGATCATGGCATTGGCTAATGCATCACAAATTAGCAACATAAGTAGCGACAAATATGTTCCATTGCTAATTAGCGACTAGGAAATTTTGATAAAAGTTATCTGTCGCTAAATTGTTTAGTGACAAATTAGTGACGGATTACGTCTGTCGCTAATCCATAAATTTCTTGAAGTGTTTGGCAGAAAGTATTTTGATTGTTGGGGACGAAGTTGTACTTTTCAACGTGCTTCCACCCCCAGACAGATAGCCAAATGGAGAGAACTGATTCTTGCCTTGAAGAATATCAGCAGTAATTTGTAGGTGCAAATAAGAAAAACTGGGTAGACCTTCTGAACATTGCTCAATTCTCCCACGACCTGCAGAAGTGTGAATCAACTGGCCATAGTCCCTTTGAGTTGGCAATAGGGAGACAACCCGAGACGCTACACACCATCGCAACAAATTATAAGGGCAAGGTGATACTTGCCAATCATTTTGCTCAAGACTGAAAGGATCAAACATTGTTTGCCAAGGCGTTCCTACACAAAGCTGCCAAGAGGATGAAAAAGT
The DNA here is from genome assembly GCF_984573655.1 of Nuphar pumila. Taxonomy (NCBI): domain Eukaryota; kingdom Viridiplantae; phylum Streptophyta; class Magnoliopsida; order Nymphaeales; family Nymphaeaceae; genus Nuphar; species Nuphar pumila. The sequence continues at coordinate 24,444,788 of NC_143260.1, read as the reverse complement.
GAGCAGATCAGAAGCGATGCCCTGCAAAGTCAAAGTCGGAGACCTATTATTGGTCAAATTGCATTACGAGAGAACTAGGATCCTTCAGGGTCTACATTAGGGCCTTGTTCGCAAATACAAATGCACATTTCCTATCATCAAGCATGTATGCAACCTCGCCTACAAGCTCAAAGTTCCTCCACACTTTCAAACACATCAAGTTTTTCACGTTAGTAACCTAAAGTTATTCTATGTCTATGAAGAAGACAACAGCTACAACCAGTCGACACGAGTGCCAACACTTCTTTGCACAACTGGCGCCCAAGAAGTAGAGTACATCATTGATCATCTGTGCAATCGTCAATGACAAATCAAAGAGTATCTTGTCAAGTGGAAAGAATTGCCAGAAGAAGAAGCTAGTTTGGAGAAAGCAAACAACGTCCACCTGTTTTTCTCAGCAGTGGACGAGTATGAAGCATGGGCTCTGTTGTCGAGGACGTCGATAGCTTAAGTAGGAGAGAATGTTACACCCAAACTTTTTGTGTAATTTTTGCCTTGTACTAAGCCTACTGAAAGCCCTGTGGCTCACATGGGCCTTTCGGTCTTGTAATGTTTGTACAACTTTACATACCTGTAATTTGTATTTTTTTAATGAAATTGTGATGCACGACACTATTGTATTTACCCGCATTCAATGAATTGATTGTTATTGAACGTTCCTCTCTTCCCCTCTATTCTCTCTCTCTACTCTTTGTGATTATTGTCTTTTTGTAATTGTGTGTTTCCATGCAATACATTGCGTTCACTTTTGAAACTGGCTAAAAAGCTTGTTGGGTTAAGGTTCTCCAACGCTGCACCAGCACGTGACAGTACATTCACCATGCCATACGTGGTCCACCCTTGAAAGCACACTTGTGCATATCCACTGCCTTCGTCATAACATCCTCACAACCACCCCTCTGGCCATGGGGTCTACCCCTGCCTTGTCAGATGGATATTTGTACGGTAGCTTCCCACTATATTTGTTTGCCTAGCTGGTTTGCATGTGCAAACGAGCACGTAGTATGAATGAGGCCTTAAATTGGTCCATGTCAACTTGACTTCGTTAAGAAACATATTGGTCTTGCTGGATCTGGTGCCATTGTTGAAGTGCTATCATCTTTGTGATGTATAAGCATGGGTCCACGTTGATGTTTAGCTTGAGGGTAAGTAACTAGTCAGGATTCGACACGGTCTATATTAATATCTTGCTCAAGGGTAGTCAGTTTGGATCCAGTATCTTGTAGGTGGGGGCAATCGCGACTATACGGTTGACCTAGACCAAAAGTCATTTAATGAAAGGATCTGTACATTGACATAGACATGGACATGGGCTAACCTAGCTGTGAAAAATTGTAAGAGCCTATATAAGGTTACATAAGCCCTTGGTGTACATGAGTGAGTTTGTATAAGGAATTCTTAGTCATGGCACTCAGAATGCCAAGTGGATCTTGGGTTCTAGTCTTCGTCACACCGAGTAGAAGACACGTGTGGGACTGGTATCTAAGGCTTTTTTTCTTTTTTTTGGTTAGGCTTATATATAGTAAAACCCTTTGAGGTTCAACAAAGAGAAAAACATCCAAGTTTTGGACCCTTTCTATTGTTGATGGGATAGAGTAAAAATAGGTTTCTCAAGAACACATGCATAAAGTGAAAGACACATGATACATTAAAATTTCATTGATAAAAAAAAACAGATTTTACGTGGACACAATTCCACTCAAAGTGCATTCTAATAAACACGGAGTCGGTTTGAGTGTATAGAGATTGCACCTATCATTTTCTTGAAGATAATAGTACTAGTATATCAATCAACAGTAAGAGTGATTGGTTCCTCCTAATGGTAGGAGGGTGTGGAATTTTTCATTTTTTGATAATCTTTTTGGAATCTGACTTTGCAAATGTCATCTACATGGTTTGTTGAATAGGATTTGAGTTTGAATGATCCAATTATGACGTGACATAAGGATTCAAAAATCAATACTTCAATTTTTTTATAACTTTTAAAGCTTATAAAATCATATTTTTCATTAAAAAAGCATGATTTAAAAGTTTATTCATAGCATTTGTTGGTGTGACTTATCAAACATTGGTTAGAACTTTGAAAATCAATCATGTCCACACCATATGGATGGTTAGGAGCAACAAATTCTTCCAATGATATATATATAAAGAGAGAGTGAATTGTCCATATTAGGCTTTATCAATCTGCCCCATAGGTTTTATGTTTTGTATGATAGATCTGAACCGTTAGTTGTGTTTAACATGCTCAATTTTGTAGGAATCGGGTATTAGATCATGTTTTTTTGATGAAAAATATATTTTTATGAGCCAGAAAAAATTGGTACCTTCATAGCCATTGATTTTGGATCACCAAAAAACCTGTATACAAGTCAGATTTTGGAGATCCAAAAGACAATTCACACTAAACAAAACCTACAGATCACATCTACTGTGTTAGACGTGAGAAAAAATACTTGAAACTACCATTTTTGAATGGAGCCTAATAGGACCTAACAAAAAATGAGGCCTAAGGAATACATTACTTATATATATATATATATATATATATATATATATATATATATATATATATATATATATATATATATATATATATATATATATATATATATATATATATATATATATATATATATATATATATATATAGTGCAACTAGTGCAATACCAAACCATGGAGTATGCTTGAGATTTACGTAGATTTAGCAAAAACTAACCTATCAATTATATTAATTAGCCCAACTTTTTTAGTGGAATTCGTACGAGGACTTCAGTTATTACTTGTTTTCTAAAACTGTTTTTTAGGCACAGAGGTTCATAGATGCTTAAGACTGGCTGGCTGGTTGGAGGACTCAAGGCTTTGTGACTTGGTAGCTTGGGTTCTGACATGCGTGCTAGATTAGATAGTCTTTTTTGAATTTTGAACCTTTGACTTATTGATTAAATAAAAAAAGTTTAATTTATTATTTTTAATTAGCTCTATACTTGGAATGGATGTATTAAATTTGTGATGTACCCCCTGGTCCTTTGCATGTTTTTCACAATTGTTTAAAAAAAAATCATATTTTTTTGAGGGTCAATTGGGGTCATTACAGTTTTTGCATTAAAAGATTTTATTTACTTATCAAACATAAACAAAAAAAATTGGTCTCAAAATATCAATATTAGGAAAGTAATTAAGGTTAAATTTTGGGGGCATAACATGTTTAGTCAAATTTCAGTAACACAGATTATCGATTGATAAATCTGGATTCAACCATTATTTTATTGTTCAAAAATTTTACATACTCTGCGATATTGCTTTTTTTTTCCATCCTCTGATTCTGCCGCATCATTTGAAGATTCTGTTTTTTTTTAAGTTCAACTCATATTAGGTTGAACATTCTTTGCTACTTAATGAAAACATTTTTCCTTTTCTTTTTGTATTGAATCAAAGTGAATAGAAAAAACCTGTAAATAGGACCTTAGGTAGCTACTCATCTTCTTCGACACTGAAAACTGAATGCCATTTGTTTTAGTTATCATCTTCAAATAAGAATCTTGGAAGATCCTTCATGTGGTTTTATGATGTGATTAGTTTTGATGATTCGTTGGAGAGAAAGTTTTTCCATTCAAAAACAAACAAGCAAAAAAATTTCTCTTTTGTTTCCAACTCGTTTTTCTCATGCTACACATACAAGCGAAAAATTTTCTTTTGAAAAACTTCTCATATAAAAAATTCTCATAGGCAAAACTTTGTTTGTCTATGAGAATTTTTCTCACTTCCAAACGTGCCCTAAAAGTAGACTCAGTTCAGTTAGCAAAGGTCATCCTAACTATGTTGATCCAACTTATACTGGATCTAATAGTATCAGCATTTGATAATAAAGGAGAAGGTCCGGTCACTACAAGAAAATCGTGGATTAGCGACGACTTATATCCATCGTTAATCTGTCGCTAAGCCGTCGCTAACATGTTAGCAACGGATTAGCGATGGATAGAGGCCATCGCGAATTTTTGCTCTCTAATTAGCGGAAAAACTTATTTGTCGTTAATGTCGTCGCTAATTTGCGACAGATTAGCGACGGACATTATCCATCGCTAAATTTAAAAAAAAAATGATCTCTGTCGGGCGGTATTTCGGCAGCAATAAGCCGGACTTATACCGCACCCGACAGGCATTGCACAGAATGATCGCTCTGCCTCGTCGTCGGACTTGTATCGTCCTCCGTGAACCGGCGTCGTCGTCCTCCGTGAACCGGTGCTCTCCGGCGTCGCCGTCCTCCATGAACTGGTGCCGTCATCTTCCGTGAATCGGCGTCGCCGTCATCCTCTGTGAACCAACGTCGCCGTCATCCTCTGTGAACCAACGTCGCCGTCCTCCGTGAACCGGCGCCGACGTCCTCCAGCGATCGTCGACCGTCCTCCGATGTCGCCATCCTCCACTCTCATGTACATGCTCTCCAACGCGCTCTCCGACGTCGCCGTCCTCCGAAGAAGTCGATTTAAATCGAGCGTGATCGATTTAAATTTCGAACAGGGAGAGAGGGAAAATTTCGCGCTAGGTTTAAATCAAAAATTAGCGAGGGATTTAGCGAGGGAATTTTTCCGTCACTAATCTGTCGCTAATTAGGGACGGAAAAATTCCCTCGCTAAAATATTTTTCTTGTATTGAGAATTAGCGACGAAACAATTATTGTCGTTAATCCGTCGCAAGTTAGCGACGGATTAGCTAGAGAAAACTTGCATCGTTAATCTGTCGCTACTTAGCGATGGATTCATGAAGAAAGTTTTCTCTAGCTAATCCGTCGCTAATTTGCGACGAAAAAAATCCATCGCAAATTTCCGTCGCTAATTAACATTTTTCTTGTAGTGGGTTAAGAAATTGGGGCAGACTCATAGGATCCAATTGGTACACAGAGCCAAGTAATGTGACGTGTTAAAACCACTAAAATAATAATAAAAAATTAATTTTTAGTAATTTTTTTTGCATTTATTAAAAAAATAGCCGATTCAAAAGTGAAGCATAATATCGATTTTCTACCGATACGATGTGTATCGGCCGTCGATACTGATAACATTGATCAGCAATTTTCATTGTGAAAGACATGAAAAATATTATTTTATTTTATTTCGTTTACTTAAACCTTATAGGCTTTTCCTAATGTAGGTCATCACTAGTCCTTTAAACAATCTTACATCCTTTGGAGTCTTTAGGCAAGGGTATGAAAATCTTACATCCTTCAATAATCTTGAATAACTTTTCGATCCTTTAAGCAAGTGCACGGATCGGTGTTTCTCCCCTAAAACTCAAGAACACGTTAGACGAAGATTCAAGATCGGGATTTGATATGTACTTGGGTTTTAGAGGAAAGGACACTTAAGTGATCTACCTGACTTTGCAAACGGCGAATAAGTCGAAAAGCTATTCATATAAACTGAAGGATGTGAGGTTTTCATATCCATCCTTTTTAACTTTTAAATGGTGGCTCATGGAGGTGACAGAAATGATCCAACTTCATATGTATCCTTCAATACCAGTCGGGGTAAGCAAAGCAGGTAAGTTCTGTGGTTTTTTTTTTTTTGTGAGATCTTAGTCTCTTGAGAAGTAAGAATAATAGTAAATCATAGATGTGGGAATAGATCTAGCATGTAAGACAATAAGTCTTGATAGAAATGTTTGGGTTTGGTGGCTGCGGTTCTCAGATCTCAAGCCAGCAAACCCTAACCAAACATTCAGCCAACAGTTTTCCAAAACTCTGTTGTAATCGGTCCAATTCAGGTTGTATTTGGGTCAAATATTTGGTTCCAATTAGGGAACAGAACTATGGGTGTCGATGGGTCCGGTTTGACCTTGACACGATGCCTACCAAACCGTTTAGTGTCAGGGATGTTGATAAAAAAAGGTCCAATTAGAATTCTGGTCCGACCCAAAGGATCTGATTAGTATATGGAGCCGGTGTGGTTTGTGAAATTTCATACCGGACCTGGGTCTGACACGAGTTCCACTAAATTCCATTATTTTTTAATGCAAAAGAGATCAAAGAATTATTACTTTTTAGGGCCCAATCAGACCCCGAGTCCGGTTGTGGTACCTGCACTGCAAAGTCAATCCGGGGTCAGTCCCACCTAGATCCGAACCAAATCAGTATTTGATGTATGACGATCTTAGATCTACAAGAAATTTTCTAACAAAACTACAATCTGTCTATAAGAGAAAACGAGAAATTGCAACAAAATACAAGAAATAAAAGAAACTGTAAATTAAATAAAGAGAATAAACTGATTTCATATCCAACTCAACTGCTTAACTACAGAGATATCTCATCATTAAATAAATAAAATCTTTTTTAATTTGATTTAAACAATTCACCCATTTTTCGTAACCTTCTATAAAGATAAAATTTGTCTTAAAATATAGATCAACATAGTGATCCAAATACCAAATATCCGAGATAACCAATAACGATTAAAAAAATACAAATAGACCCAAATAGAGAACCTGAATTGGAGCTGCAACCGAATCTGAATACATGTAAAATGCATTTCTGACTGTAGCGCATAGCTTATCAGAATCCGGATTCGATAATGACACTTTAGTCTGAATCCAAATCCAATCTTGAAAGTGATTAGGTCAGACCTGATTATGTAGGATTCAGTAATGTCGGACATCGGAACCAAAATGAACCAGACCCTAACACAGGATGGTTCCCAGTCGATCAACTTGAGCACATACATGCCATTGAATTAGTTATCCCAGTTATTTCTTGTCCAAGTCAATTACGCAAGGCTTCATTCATATTCCTTCCAACAGGCATTATAGTCATGCATGTTAAACCTCCAACGGTTTAAAAATAAACCGAGTTCATTCCTAACTAGGCCAATGGGACTTGTATTGGATCCGATATGATCAGGGTTTGGTAATAAAGAAAGGGGTCCAGTTAAGAATTTGGGTCAAACTCGTAGGGTCCAATTAGTATATGGAGCAAGGTATTGTTTATGAAATTTGATACCAGTCTCTGGCCCTACTCAACTTCTGATTAAGATCCGTAACTTTTCAATGTTAAAAACAAGAAAATATTATTATATTGAGTATGGATCAGATCTGGTTTATGAAGACCTTAAAGTTGTCTGATCATGGGTCTTGCTAAAGCAGGCCCCATCAAACCCGGTAATGGCACCTCTGAGTCGGATCATGGTCCGAACTCACCTGGGTACAATCAAACCAATTGACACCTCTTGTCCCTTAGGCATTGATGGGTCACTTTAGGGTAGGGGTGTCAACATGTTGGGTTTATCCGGACCTGACCCATACCAAACCTTATAAGGTTCAGGCATGGTGATGAATAAGAAGACCCGATTAAGATCTGGGTTCAGACCCGAAGGTCCGATTAATACTTGGAGTCGGGTATAGTTTGTGAAATTCTATATATACCAGACCTGGGCCCGATCTGAGTTCCGATTAAGACCAGCAAAATTTTCAATGTAAAAATGTTATTTTACAAGGGATGGCTCTGGTCTGGTTCATGTAGTTTATATCGGGTCTTTTTTATGTTTTCTCTTATGGTGGGTTTGATTTAAACTCAGGTCCTAAATAGATACTGTACTCGAAAATCGGGGCTAGGTTTGGTTTTACCTGGATCCGAACTAAACCCTACCCGTTGACACCCCTCGTTTAAGGTTATTCACCAAGGCAGCCCCATGTGGTCTATGGACATTAGTAGCCTTTGAATCTGACGTTGCCGTCTATAAAAGGGAAATACAATTTAGGGTTTGAGAATCCCTTTCAAGCGGCATCACCAACGCGACCGGCCGGATCATGATTTCCATCTCCCTCAGTCACCATTTAGAGTCGAAAGATGGAGAGGTGAAAATATTGGATCCTTCAATAATCTTGAATAGCTCTTCCATCCTTTGTCATTTTTCTGATTTTCGGTGTTGGCAAAGGCAAGATCACCGATTGGTGTTTCTCCTCTAAAACTTAAGAACAAGTCAGGCCCATCAGAAAGATGCCTTCAAGGACGAAGATGCAAGATGGGTTTTACATGTCCTTGAGTTTTAGAGGAAAGGACACCAAAGTGAGATCTGTATGGCTTTTGTAAACGGCGAATAAGGCAAAAAGATTAAAGAGCTATTCATATAAGCTGAAGGATGCGAGGTTTTCATATCCATCTTTTTGAGCTTTTAAGTGGTGCCTCAAGGTGGTGGCAAAAATGATCCAACTTCATATATGTCCTTCAATACCACTCGAGGGAACAGATCTGGCATTTCAGGTAAGATCTCTGGGCTCAATCCAAAGTTTTTGTAAGATATTAGTCTCTTAAGAAATAAGAATCAAAAACAATAGATTTGGGGAACAGATCTTGCATTTCAGGCCCTAAGCCAGTTTTTTTTTTTGAACGAACAAACCCTAACCAAGTTAGTGCCCTAAAAGATCATGAAATTAAGAGATCTAATCCAACTTTTAAGGGGTTTTATGGCTTTGAGCTTGGGTCCTGGCCGACCGTAACCCCCCCGGCGCTAACCATGACACGGCATGAAATGTCAGGGTTAGGGTTAGGTGGGTGTGGTTCTCAGATCCCAATCCAACAAACCCTACCAAACATTCAGCCAACAGTTTTCCAATACTCGGTCCGATTCAGGATGGATTTGAGTCAAATGTTTGGTTCCAAATGGGGATGAGAATGGGTTGGGTATGGGTCAGCTCTCGGCTTAGACTTGACCTGACAATATCTAAGTTTGAAGAGGGGTTCCAGGTCTAGATCCAAATTTGGATCTCATACGGAAACTCTGGATACTAGCATCATCATTGAAGACATGTAAAGCGCTCAAACCTATTGATCTTTTTGTGATAAAGGTAAACTGGACTGGAATAGAGCTGATGCTGATCCAAATACGGTTACCATTGCTTACCCAATTATGATCCAAATAAATCTTACCAATACATACAAGCCAGATCCGATTGTATGGTTGGATGCAGTTTCAACCTCGGTCAGCATACAAGCGATTTTCACCCTAAATTTGAGTCAGGGTGTTTCGGATCTGATCAATCTTGGGTTTTGTTGCCACAACACGCAAGAGAGAGCTCTCACTGAAAGAGTATCTGTTTCTTCAATGGGACATTGGACCTGTGAAATGGCCACAATTTTTTATGGAAATAGAAACCAGATCCAAATAAGTATTCGCATCTTGACGAGATTTAATTGGATGTCTGGTTGTGTTCGCGGCGGTCACATTCGGATTTGGATGTAAACTCGTGAAATTGAAGCCAAGCAGTTTTTCGGGTCGGATCTACAACTCATTTTGAACGGGGATTGTCCACACTTACTACGTGGCATTAGGGCTAGTAAGCCAGCTGAATAAACTGAACACATAAGGTGTTCAATCTCAGACTATTTTTATGGCAAGCCAAGGTGGGGTCATCATGCTCATGAGGGCTTCAGTTAAGTGAGCTATCATTTGCAGAAAAAAATACATTGTTCTGAAGCAAGGAAGTAATAAGTATTGAATCCTAAACCTATTGAATCAAACTCAAGCTGGCTCGCCTGCAGGAAAAAAATACATTGTTTTCAAACTCGAATCAATAGGATTTGAGTGTATACAAGTTCATCAAAGGCTAATAGCTATTATTTGTGTTTGGTTTGTGAAGCCTATTTTACGAGTTCAGATGAGCTCTTTAATAAGCAAGCGCAAGCTGGATCATTTATGACATCGGCCCTACCTAGCTATATAACATCCACATTTTATTTATTGTTTTTTTTTTGTGGGAATGAATCCAAAGGGAATAAACCCTCCCATCATCACCGACTGAACATTGACTGGCCTTCAGTTGGTAAAACCATTGAGGGACCCTACATACCCGTGTGTACCTTGATTCATATTTTTTACCTTTCAATTTTACCTACTGTCCAGCCAAAGTTACTGCAGGGTCCCACGATGTTACCTTGATTCACACTATTGCCATGCTGACCTGTATTTGAATTTTCAACAACTACCTCCTTAGATATTATTTAGATACTTTGGGTCTACTGTTTGCATTTTCAATTTAGATTGAGATCTGGCATGATCCGCCACCATGTATCCGTCTATCCAATATATTATTATTTGCACCCTACACGGGGCGCACAATCAAAACTACTGGTATGATTCGTTTCTTTGATTAATAAGCGTACCCGATCCAATTATACCAGGTTGTAGGTCAAATATTAATCCTACCTCCTCTCTAGGATGAAGCCATATACAGTGAGTCAGGATCAGGTGCCATCACATGGCACACTTTTGAGTCTGCCGTTGCGCCTGGTGCCCTCCATCTTTGTCTGTCAGTTGTGGGGGCCCAAAAGCAGATGTAGGGCAGCCAGGTTCCGAGGCACACTCAAAGTGTGCCATGTGATGGCACCTGATCCTGGCTCATATCCAGGTCCATAGCTGATGATTGAATGAAGTTGGGAAATTTCTTCCCTGCCACTAACAGTTACATATTTTTCTTTAATAGCCAGTAGTACTTTTTCGCAATTACTCTAAAATAGCCTTTCATTAGGGTTGGTAAACACGTGGAACAAACCAAACAAAGGGTACGCAAGATCAGTTCATTGTTTCGGTGAGCCGAGCTATGTTTGGGCTAATGGTGAATCTGAGTTAAGCCAGTCAATTTGAGCTCACTTATTAACAAAAAAATAAAAAATTTGAGCTTACTCATTAACAAAAAAAAAATTGTCAAAATGAAAATAATAGAAATTGGATTCTAAACTTTTTGAGCCAAGCTCAAACTGACTAATGAAATTAGCACATTGTTTCAAAGCTATAAGCAATAAGATTTTAAC